>NC_057711.1:119731555-119812010 GCF_004010195.1 Chiloscyllium plagiosum | reverse complement strand
ATGAATTTCATTTCCTGATTTATGGTTGAAACAGAAACTATGTCAATATTCCAGATTAGATTGAAGCAGTAGATGAGTAACAATTGAAAGGATATGTAAACTGTGTGGGTAAATGGGATTATAATAATAATTTGCTTTGTCTGAACAGCAAATGCCAATACTGACAGGTTGAGCCAAGTAGATGTTTTCAAGTCGTAACTTCCATATATATCAATTTATTAATTGGGTCAAACCATATCAATTTTTCTAATTGAATTGAGCTATTCTTCAGAATTTCAGGATGAGGACAGACTCCCTCACCATGTCCTCCGTGTGATGTCAGACTACATTAGTCTAAAATTTAAGATCATATGTGCCATTCGAGTATTACAAATTAGCTGGCCAATGGTTTATTCCACGTTTTCTCATTTGTCCCACAGTGTGTGGGGCTGTTAGGTAGATTTATGAATTCATATACGAATAATGAAATTTCCATTATTGGATTAAATGTTTTATAAAATGGCAGTCAAATTACAGATTAATTATCTGGGTGGGAATTTCAATATCCACCACCAAGAGTGGCTCAGCACTTGTACTACTGATCAACTGGCTGGGTACTAACGGATAGAGTGCTAGACCGGATCTGCGGCAGGTGGTGAGGGAACTGACAAGAGAAAAAAAATGTACATGACCTCATCTGTGCCAATTTGTTGGCTGCAGATGCATCTTTCCATGATAGTATCGGTGAATGACCACTGTACAGTCCTTGTGGCATTGAAGTCTTGCTTTTGCATTGAGAAAAGCCTCCACTGTGTTGTGTGGTACTATCTCTGTGAAAAATGGGACTTCGAATAGATTGGCAATTCAAAGACATCTATCAGGCACTGTGGGCCATCAATAGTCCTGGAATTGCACTCCAGCACAATCTGCAACCTCATGGCCCAGCATATCCTCCACTGACTCAATGCCATCAAGGCAGGGGATCAGCCTGGTTCAATGGAGAGTGCAGGAGGGCATGCCTGGAGCAGCAAGCACCAGGCATACCAACAATGAGGTTTCAACCTGGTGAAGTTACTAAATAGAACTACTTGCATGCTAAACAACATAAGCAGCAAGTGATAGACAGAATTAAATTATGCCAAAACTAAAAGATTAGATGTAAGCTCTGCTGTCCTACCACATCCAGACATGAATGGTGGTGGACAATTAAACAACTCACTGGAGGAGGAGGCTCTACAAATATCCCCATCCTCAATGACAAAAGAGCCCAACACATCAGCGCAAAAGGTTGAAGCATTCACCATAATCTTCAGCTAGAAATGTCGAGCAGATGATCCATCTCTGCCTCCTCCAGCATCACAGATATCAGTTTTCAGCCAATTTGATTCACTCCGCGTATCAAGAAATGGTTGGAGACACTGGATACTTCAAAAACTATGGGCTCTAACCACATTTCGGCAATAGTACTGAAAACCTGTACTTCAGAACTTCCAACTCCACTAACCCACACTCTTCCCTAGTACAGTTATAACACTGTCATCTACTCAACAATGTGGAAAACTGCCCAGGTATGTCCTGTACATAAAAAAGGACAAATCCAACCCAGCTATTTACCACTATTCTATTCTCAATCATAAGTAAAGTGATAGAAGGTGTCATTAACAATGCTATTGAGCAGCACCTGCTCACTGCTGTCTGGTTTGGGTTCTGTCAGATCACTCAGCTCCTGACCTCATTACAGCCTTGATTCAAACATGGATAAAAAGAGCTGAATTCCAGATGAGATGAGGTGAGAGTGACAGCCTTTGACAACAAGGCCACATTTGAATGAGTGTGGCATCAAGGAGTTCTAGCAAAACTGGAATCAATGAGTACCTGGGGACAAACATTGTAGGTTGGAGTCATACCTGGTTCATAGGATAGTTGTGTTGTTAGAGGTCAGTCATTTCAGTTCCAGGATCTCTCTGCAGGAGTTCCTCAGGGTAGTGCCCTGGGCCCAACCATCTTCAGCTGCTTCATTAATGACCTTCCCCTCATCATAAGGTCAGAAGTGGGAATGGTTCACCAATGATTGCATAATGTCAGCACTGTTCACGACTCCTCAAATACTGAAGCAGTCTATTTTCAAATCCAACAGATCTGGACGCTATCCAGACTTAGGTTGACAAGTGGCAAGCACCATACAAATGACTATTACAAATAAGACACAATCTAACCATCACCCCTTGACATTCAATGGTGTTACCATCACTGAATTTCCCACTATCAACATCCTTGGGGTTATCACTGACTAGAAAGTCAACTGGACTAATCGTATAAACAGTGGCTACAACAACAGGTCAGAGGCTAGGAATACTGCAGTGGGTAACTCATCTCCTGACTCCTCAAAACCTGTTCATCATCTACACATCAGGAGTATAATGGAATATACCCCACTTGCCTCAATAAGTATAGCTCCAAGAGCACTCAAGAAACTTAATACCAACCAGGACAAAGCAGTCTACTTGATTGGCACCACACCCACAAACATCCACTCCCTCCACCACTGACACTCAGTAGCAACATTATGGACTATCTACAAGATACACTGCAGAAATTCACCAAAGATCCTCAGATAGCACCTTTCAAACCCACAATCACTTCCATCTAGAAGTACAAGGAACTTGCAGTTCCCCACCAAGTCATTTACCATCCTCACTTGGAAATATATTGCCATTCCTTCACTGTTTCTAGGTTAAAATCCTGGAATTCCCTCCCTAATGGCATTATGGGTTAAACTACAGCATGTGGACTGAAATGGTTCAAGAAGGGCAACTAGAACTGGTCAATAAGTTCTGGCCAGCCAGAGATGCCCACATCCTATGACTGAATTTAAAAATGCATGTCAATAGTTAGATTGGGTGAAGCAATCCTCAAACAACCAAAAGGCTGAGAGTTAATTGAAATAATTCAGTTTCATAGATGTTTGTCAGGTAAATATAAAAAGGAATGTGGAGCAAATGTCGCTGAGGTACAGTCCAGTAACAAGCTAATTAAATGACTTTGTGAAGTCTGTACCTGGAAGACAAATATTTGTTATAGTGGAAGCCACATACGGATATATAGCCATCAGATAGAATATAATGAGATAATGAGATATAATGAGATAAAGGGGGTGAAGACTGATGGTAATACAGACCAGTGGGGCTGAATTCTGTTTCTGTGCTGTAAAATCTATGTAACTTTACATGAAAATGCTTTTATAAAATTGCTTTAGACCACAGCACAACTCTGATGGCCCTCTTTGCTTTGTTGGCAGGCTGTTGCCAATGATACTGAACAGCTTGATAAAATGGATGAAACATGACAGAGCAGGTCAGCAGTAACACAAAATAACATGTAATTCAATTTTGAAACGAGACTAATGTAAGATACCTGGATAATTTTCCACATGTCACCAGTACTGCTATGTGTTCTATCAAAGAACCATTCACATGTTGCGAACTGAGACTTCACTGATCCAAGACTAAATGGCACTTCATACTCTCTCTTTTAACCATTAAAAATATTTTTTCTTTGCCATTTACTTGATATGACATGTATAGATTGACTGTTTTCAAATAAAGATTCCTTTTCCATGCAGCCATTTCTGATTTCCAGTCTACTATGAAGATTTGAAAGTGTCTAATACATTTTGGCTTCTCTAAAAAATTCTCAGACAGTTCAAGGATTTCATTTTATTTTACATTTGATTTATGCAGTTTTTCAAAGCCACAATTCAGTTTTAATAATCTCTTCACAAGAGTCAAAAGATAATTTTCAGAAACCACATAAGAGTTATTTTTTATTCTAAACCAACACAAAATACTCTGTTCCAATTCAAAACACTAAAACAATTTAAAAGGTCTTCTTTATTAATGTGCACTCTCACAAATCAATATGGATGTACAATAAGATGTTGGTATCATAATCTAAGCTCTTAATAATTTAACTACAATCTGCTAAACCACCAACACATTTCATGAAACCAAGGCTTTTTTTTTCCCTCTGTCCCTAAATTACGTTCTCATGTCTGTGTTTCAATGAGACTTGAATGTACATTCTGAATGAAATACAAGACAGCAAAGTGCCAGGCCAGAGTGGGTAATTTGGTACATTGATAAAAATTGGAATGTATAGAAACTGCTGATGCAGAGATAAATGAGGGCTGATAATGCTGGCTTAGTGATTTATTGTGACCAAATTAGTGGCACCATCCCGTGCAACTATGCATGAAGCATGACCTTAATGCGATCTCAGTGACAGAGAAAAAGGAAGTAGGATAAAAATTTGTATTGATCTGCTGATGGGAGCAAGCTGCAAGTATGAAAGCAATGACTTCACTGATATCATACGAAGGAAGAAACACAGTAAGTGAATTGTCTGCATGTTTAAAAAACTTTGAGATCCATCTAAAGCTTTTTCCAATTCGTGAACATAGGAACTCTTTTAATGATGATATTCAAATGCTATTTCCCGCAAAGAATTTTGCACTTGGGGAAAGATAAAAATAATCTTCAAGACATTAGCATCAGGTGACTGACACAGATTATGCAGTTTGTATGCCGAGGTCAACTCCTAACAAATAAGTTACAGTAGTTTGCCTTTTACATGCAGTTAGTTTAAATGAATGACTTTCAAAATCTAACATGTTTGATCATAGATCTGTAATGCAAGATATTGTGCCCCCCAAGCCGGTTCCACCATACAAAAAACACAAGAAATTGCTCTCAAGTCAAAAGAGACCCTTTGCACTGTAGCCCCTGGTTCTAGATTTGCCTACAAGGGGAAACATTCTCTTAGCAATGACCATATCAAGTGTTCTCAAAATACTCTATGTTTTGAAGACAGAAACATATTCAAGATGCTGATATCTGTGCCCATTTTTTCTTCCCACAGTGAGTTCCAAGTCCACATACTCAATGGATGAGTTACAGGCAGATGGGAAGGAAAGAATTTTGGTATCCATTCAGTGAAATATTGGCATATTCTTAATGTGGAGACTATTGATCCAGTTCACACATAAGACAGACCATATAGGAGAAAAACACAGGACTGAATTTAATGCCTGCCTGCCTGATGCCTGGCCCTCACCAAGGTGAGTTTAGAGACAGATGGACATTTAACTCAGCTGGAGGGTGTTGGATAAAACTTCTTGTCTCTAGCCTGAAGAAAGTTTAGGGACACACTTCCTGCCCTGCCATGCTGAGTGGACAAGGTCTAATTCCATTGCCACTAATATTCAAGTACTTGTGGGAAGGTCCAAATATGAACTCTGGCATATTTACTTGTGAGCTACGGGGTACAGGGAGCAAGTCCCTTGTTCAATAAGCACTCAGCCTTTCTACCTGGGATCTGGTGGAATTACCCCCATGCCTTGCAGCTTACATTCACCTCCCCAATTCATGACCCACGTCTCACCCTGGTCTATGGCCCCTCGGGGATCCTGGAATACTACTAGGTGCATTGCAACACTGCCATTGCTCCCAGTGGCATTGCACAATGGACAGCTATTCAGATTGCTTGAAGCTCTAAAACTTTGCCTTGAATTACTTCTAAAACCATTCCCACCACAGAGGTTAAAGTGACAGGTTTACATACTGTTCTTTGAGCAAGGGCATAATATTTGTATTTCTCCAGTCCCCTGGTGCCATCCCTTATCTAAGGTTTAAAGATTAAACACAGTAAGTCTGCAATTTGCATTATTGCTTTCCTCAGATGCATCTTATTCATTTCAAAAGTGACTTAATAATTTTAATAACAGACTATATTTCTAGTATCTTGGCATTAAGACTGCATTTAACAGAGTGTGGCATCAAGGAACCCTAGCAAAACTGGAATCAATGGATATCAGGGGGCAAACTCTCTGCTGGTTAGAGTCATACCTGGCATATAGGAAGATGACTGTGGCTTTTGGAGGTCAGTCATATCAGCTCCAGGACATCACTCCAAGAGTCTCTCAGGATAGTATCCTAGGTTTGATCATCTTAACTGTTTCAATGACCTTCTCTCTGTCATAAGGTCCGAAGTGGGGATGTTCATCCATGATTGCATAATGTTCAGCACCACTCATGACTCCTCAAGTCTAAAGCAGTCCATGTTTCATATGTAACAAGATCTGGATAATATTCAGGCTTGGGCTGACAAGTGCTGCACAAATACCAGGCAATGACCATTTCCAATAAGAGATAATTTAATCATTACCCCTTGACATTCAATGATGTTGCCATCACAAATCCCCAGGTATCAACATTTTGGGGATTACCATTGACCAGAAACTCAACTGGACTCACCACATAAACACAGTGGTTACAAGAGCAGGAAGACTGCAGCAAATAACTCACCTCCTGACTCCTCAAAGCCTGTCCACTATGTGGAAGGAACAAGCCAGGAGTGTGATGGAATGAGCCCCACATTCCTGCATGGGTGCAGCCCCAACAACACTCAAAGAAGCTCGACACCATCCAGGACAAAGCAGCTGCTTGATTTGCACCATATCCATAAACATCCACTCGCTCCATCAGTAGCAGCAGTACACTCAGTAGCAGCAGCGTACTATCTACAAGATGCACTGCATGAATTCACCAGAGATACTCAGACAGCAATTTCCAAACTTGCAACCACTTTCATCTAGAAGGACAAGGGACATGGATACAGGGGAACACCACGACCCACAAGCTCCACTCCAAGCCACTCACCAGCCTGGCTTGGAAATATATCAGCATTTCTTCTGTCAATAGGTCAAAATCCTGGAATTCCTTCTCTAAGGCCATTGTGAGTTAACCAACAGCATGTGGACTGCAGCAATTCAAGAAGGAAACTCACCACCACCTTCTCAAGGGCAAGTAGGACTAGATAATAAATGCTGGCCATCAGTGACACCCACGAGCTATGAATGAATAATAGAAAATCTCCTTTTCATCAATTTTTAGCCCACCCTGCGGCTCATTTACCTCCTCGTCCACTATGACGTTTCCACATGTTCTTTCATGGTCAAGGTAATATTATGAAAGGTTCAAGCTCTGATTTGTCATCTTTTTAAAACCATTGTTTCCAGCAGAATGACTAACTGGACATTTCAGACAAATGGAAACTGAGATGTAAGTGTTATGTTTACATCGGCTTTCTGTCAGATTAACAGCACAATATCAGACTTTTGCTCCGCTGAAGGGCCTAATAGGTAAACAACTGGTAGGGCAAGCAATTCTGTGTAACACACAAAAATGAAACTTGGAGGATTAAAAGAGAAGACAAAGAGAGAGTAGTTAATCAAACATTTAACAATTATTAAGGTTACTAATTTAAATTCCAAACAAATATGCTCCAATAATGCACCAATAAAACCTTGACTCAAACACCTTAAATTAAATTGACATGGCAAAATGAAAACAACCTCTGACTCATTATGAAGAATATGTTGGGAAATTTACTATGTATGTGTGTAAATGTATATAAAAAACTACACACACACACACATCTGCCATCATACACTAAATGCCACTAAAGATGTGAAGCGAAGTTAAACAAATTCTGATGTTCTTACATTTCAAAGCATTAAATTAGCATGTGCTGATCAATGTCACATCAAAATCTGGATTTTGCTTCAAAATTAACAACCAACCTTATATTGGGTCATCCTTCCTGAACTTGCATACCAGAACAGAGAGGATTTCCAATTTTTGGTCAAAATCTGAATAGTTGACAATGAACTCAAATTTTCTATCTTTCCTAAGTCCCACATTGAAATATTAATGGATCTTATATAATGGTTATGTCGGCCTAATAAATATGCAAGGAAGGATACCTTGGCCAAATTGGTGAGCTGCTCTTGTACAGAACCTCTACCGACTGTGTCAAAATTCAACTGCGGAGGGAAAGATCCTGTGACTCACACAGCACCACCAGCCAAAGAGGGGGAGCAGTGTTTTAATTTACCTGCAGCTGAACACTTACACCTCAAGGGTTCCTCAAGATGGCAGTTGTGATCAGCTTGATCACATGTCCATTCAGCCTTGGAAACATTTGCTGATAGGATAAGATATCTTTAAATACTCTTCTTTATAGTGACCCCCACCATGTTAATTATCTTTATCTCTTTAAGTTTAAATTTCACACAATTCTATCCTCCTAAGTTCAGAATAATTATGTGAACAAGAACAGGCCGGCAAATTGAATGCTATTTGATCAATAGGTGCAGTTGAGGGCTTAAAGCAAGGCTAGTCAATTTAAAGTTGAAGACAGGAATTGCTCCCAAAGATTTTGTGCTGAGAATATGATTTGATTTTTTATAATCCAAAATGATGGGTTGAGTTAAAATGGTAAAACAGTATTACCAACTTGTTCATTGTTAGTCAATCTGCTACCCTGTTGTTAGGGACTGCTGATACACAAAAATATATAAAAATGACAAAGATTCGCAAATATCAGCACCAAATTTAGAATACCAGACATATGATAAAATAATTCACTGCTTCAATAAAACATATAACATGAATTTTCTATGGATAGCAACATGAATTTTTTAATAAATAAAATAAAACATTCAGCACATTTCAACCATCATTGATGATAGCAAACAAAGTATATAATTACATATTTACACAGATAAAGAAAATCAACTAAATCAATCACTGCATGAAAAAGGAAGATAAATGCAGATTCTAGAAATTAAATCAAAAACAACTTGTGAGGAAGTTTTTAGATTTTAATACAATAATTAGAAATCCAGTAAATAAACAGGTTTCAGTATGATTATCATGTACGAGTCAATGATTTATTTTGGGAAACAGGAAATGCTGCCTATACTATTTTATTGTCAAATTCTACTTGCTAGATCTGGATATTGAACCAAAATGTAAACTTAAAGTAATTCTGAGTTAGCCCATTTGTTAATTCATAAGCCTCAACAGTGGTCTCTGGCCAGCCAGAAACTATTGGGCAAGCGTAGATCTGCAGTTTCTGGGTCCTAAAAACTATTCGTCAAGTCCTACTCTTCAGAGGACACATTTGTGCTTTTCACAGTGAGGGTTAGAGGTAATGGTCACACACTTGTCCTTTATCTGTGCCTCCTTTCACCCCAGATTCGGCCAAACTGAGTCCCCAGTTTGGCTTTCTCCCTTGCTAGCTATAGATAATCAGGGAGGTGGCATGGCTCTAAGTGGCAGCTAACTGAGCTTTTTAGCAGACGAATTGCTGGCGAATTGAGAGGATCCCTAATGAACCTTTTTGCCCTTTAACTGATAAAGGGGACAAGGGAGTAATTATCCTTTCAAAGCCAACTTGTGCAATTATTTCCCCTTGTTGCCACCTCCAGGGGAGAAAATTGTACCTCATTTTAGTAGTTTTACTGCACAGCCACTTTTTTTCTTGATGATCAAACATGTTTCAAACTGCAGGCAAATAGTTTGCATAAAACATGCTTCATGATATTTCAATAATTTAATAAAGAATATTGTACTGTTTCAATGAGAAGACTTTTATAAAAGAATGACTGTTCCAAAAATCAAAAACTGATTTAATTTCATGGTGCTCTCAGTGACTGTGTAAAAGAGCACTGTGTGACTCAATTGTTCAGTTTTTAAAGAAATCTTACAAATTCTTCATAGAATTCCAGAGAAAGTAATGCTTGCACCTATGGGGTTAAAGACATTAACCAATAAAAGTAACCCATTAAACAAGGGACTATATACTGATTACCAAATGAATATCACTTCATAAATTGCAAGCACCTAAAGGCTTGTCAAAGATATTGCCAGAACCTGCCTTGTGGTTAGCACTCAGTTCCTTCCTGCCTGACCTATTATTTGATATTTGACCAGTTGGTTGCAAGACACTTGCTCTTTCGAGCTGAAATGTCACAGGGGCTTCATGTCAACTCCCTGACATCTTGGCCTGACATGAGCCTTTTACTTGTGTGTGTTACAAAGCAGAAAATGCAGGGCAAAAGCTACAGTTCCAAAATGATGCTTGTGTTGTTTTTTGGTGGTTGGGAAAGAGAACAGGGGTTGTGTGGAGTAGGGGTTAATCAACTATGAGATTCGAAAATTCTTGTTTCTATGTTTTTCTTCTTTATTTAATCATCCACCATTTAGATTTGCTCCCATTTCCATTTTGATGCTCCAATATATTCCCTTTAAGAAATGGATAGGTTAAATTAAGAGGTAAACTCTATCACTTCAATAAAAATGAATGGCAATCTGTACATGTTTGTTATGAAACAAGGTGAATCCAGTGACACGGTTTTACTCCACATCTGGTACTGAAGTGCCTAAATGCAAAATCAGAGTTCTGCAGTGCCAGTCAGCATCTGGAGCATGACTCGGGGTCAGTGTGATTATCTTAACTGCAATGGTTCCAGGATACTAAGCCAGTTTCTATGTGCCACAAAGGCCAAAGTAGCAATTACGTCAAAAAGTCTGTGAACATATTAAATGGATTAGTTACAACAGTGACACTCATTCAGGAACTGACCTTGCACAGTACATAAACATGTCATCCCCATTCCTCTCAGTACAGTTGTTTCACCTTTTCTTATCAGACAATAACCGATAAAGGGATGAGATTGAGGGTCTGTGGGGACTAGATCCAACAGTTAACTCCGTACGTTCAACTAGGCAATGCTATCATCATGTAGCTCAGTGAGAGGCAATCTGACCTTCTCACATTGACCAGGAGTGACATTATTGTGCTGAGAAAAACCAGTCACATCATCTCTGCTCTGCACAACCTGTTTAAAGTTTGCAACTAAATGCTTGTCTTCAGTTCAGTTGACAAGAGAGAAGAGGGGGCTCAGTGAACCATGGCAGGGCTGCCATGAAATGACAGGAATCATTGGTATACATTTCAAATAGCTTTAGTGATCCTATTAAAGTGCTGCATCCTACTTTGAAACAGACATGTATAAAAAAACTTTGATAGATAGAGACTGAAATGGCTTATTGATTTTAAGCCTATGCAAAATTACTTAAAATGTGTCACTTTTTTGCATTTAAAATATAGCTATTCAATAATAAAATGAAAATTAAACATAAATAAGAGATGATCTGTTTAACCACACATACACGCTCAAAAAAGGTTTTCAATCAATTACTCTAACATGAATGCAGGTTTGCTTATAATTGCCCTCATATCAAAAGAGCTGGTGTTTACTTAATTCAGACAACTGCAAAAAAAAATAGACTTTACAATTGTAATCTAAATGTACTATGGAAACAATCGTGTTCTGTTTTCAAGGATCCAGTGGATTGACTAACATGGAGACAGGATGAAGATTGGGAACGTGGTCTATTTTTCTGTGGGGTGTCCCTCAGAAAACTGTGTGAACTCTCCATTTCTGGCTGCAAGGGGCCAAATTCCTGGCTTCTCTTCTCTTGTGACAAGATTGTTTGTGAATGGCAAGCGTATAGTTGATCGAAATGGGTTCCGATGGACTGCATTAAGAGGAAAACGGGGCATGTGGGAAGGCAGGGGGAAGGAAATGTGGGGATGGAGAGAGAGATGGTGAAAGAGAAGGAAGAGGAAACACATAAAAGATTTAAACAATTTGTATAAATGGTGCAATTACAAATCTAGATGCTTGCTTTCTGCTATGCAAATCTATCCTTCCCATTGAAACTGGTATAAAAAGGTATATTAACAATTCTGTACAACGTTAGGTCATTTATAAAACAAAAAGAAAATGCAAGCACAGAAAGTGACTAGAATGCTTTATAAACTAAAAACCTGCTACAATAAACACTGATTTTCCAAAGCAAGAACTATATCTATTGGCTTTCAAAACTCTCTGAATCCATATCCTATATATAATTTACAATAGTGGGAAAGAGGTAAAACGAAAGTCTATCTGACTGATGTTCGCCATGACAATGTTATGATCAAGTCTCTGACGATAATATACATGGGGTGTGAATTCCTTATAAATCTCTCAATACACTAGTATAACTGCAGTATAAAATTAGATTTCTGCTGCACCTCCTGCAAAATTTCACTCCCACAGCAGGAAAAGCATCAAGCAAATGTACTCCAGCTTTAGATTCTCTATTTAATGTACAAATATTATTAAATGTGCCTTCTAAATAACATTTTTGAATAGATTCCCAATAAGGCTACCTAAACCAGATTTATTCTGGTTTTGGCCAATGAATAAAGAAGCAGCATCTGCAACAGTTGAAAGGGAAAAAAAGAGTTTTAACCTGCATTGAACCGTTTCCAAATAGATTTAGAGCTTCTGTATGTGATAAATGAAACTTCCCCAACAGAAGACATCAAGGTAAAATGCTGGGAGGCATTATTCAGAGTTAAAGGGGAATGGTTCTCCATCTGTTGGCAGGAATTTTTCCAAGGAATATAATTTCTACAAACTTTGCAGAGGAGCATTCAGTACACATTCCCTTTTCACAGAAATTTATGCTCAGATCACTCTATCCGGTCAGACTGCCGTCAGTGCAAATGAAAACATTTTAATACAAGATTAATAAATAAGAAGGATTTTAATTATGCTGTTTTCAGTAACATCTCCTTACATCTGTAAAATTACACCAAAACCTCTTTACAAAGTTTGTTTCTCCTTACCAAAAGAATTATATCCATTCCAATTGTGAGAGTTCAATACTTATTAGATTACGAAAATATTCCCTGGTACTTTTCCAAGTGGTACAATTTGGTCTCTACAGAAACAGTTACTTTGGGCTCTAGAAAAATAAGTTCCAAGACTTTTCTCCCACTGTGTAAAATGGAAGACGTTAAGCTGAACAAAGGAAGTACAAACATAAAAGTACAATTTCAGATCTCCACATATTACTACGGATATACTCATATACATTTTCAACCATTCTGGCATATAGTACTTCTCTATTATGACAAGATCAATGAGCTTCACATTATTATGTGTACTGAAAATTTTCCAGATATAATCTAGGTTTTTCTAAGTAAATACAAGTGCAAATAATTCAAAAAACAAGTCACTTTTAAATATATCTGGTTTTCTTTTCGATTTCTCAACTTGATTTAAATGTTTTTAAACAATTATGTTCCTTCTCCTTTATCACAGCACTAAAGTTCCATTTCCTTTATTGAACAAGTTTTGAATTGCATTTTACTGTCAGAACATTCTTTTCACATTGAACAACAAGAAAAGAGAAATTGGACCATTTACCATCAGTGAAAAGCATTCTCTGCATTAGTGAAAGGGGTTGATTACATGCACATCTTAGCTCAAGATAACTTGTCAAATTTATTTAGATCTGATTTGTCTCTGAGACAGATTTGTGCAGGTAACATTTTGTTTAAGAGTACATTATTACATGTAGAAATGAAATGCATTCTTCGCATTAGGCTACATAAGGTATCTTAAACAACTTGTATTACAAGTCAGGCTTATCTATTCACTTCGCCATGATGAATCCACATAGATATTTAAGTCCAAATCATTTGACGATTCAACTCAGCAGAATTCTTCATAATCATACATGTAATGTGATCCTTTCTGCCCCTCTGGGACTATGACATGGTAAGTGGAGAGGCCATAACGATTTGTACAGACAGTACTGTCTACATTTGCTGGCAATAATTATTCAGATCAGGCATCCTTCTTTCCACAAGCATTTCCATTGTCAGACACAACAATGTTTCTGAATGCCAGTTAACAATTCCCATCATGTCAAAGTGAGCAATAGATGATTTAGAATTCACTTTAAACTTTTTCAGCTACTAATTGCTAAACCAGATTCTTCACTAGGAACAAGGTTGAAAACAATGTTAAACTTCTTTTCATGGTTTACATTATGCCAGGATTTATGGTTTAGTCTCGATAGCTCTAACATTTTCAACACATTTTGTATTCCAAGTTAAAATGAAGTTGTGAGAGTCTCAACTTGCAAATTTTAAATAAAATTAAAAGTTAATCGGTGTAATTTACAGTGAAATGGTAAACATCCATATAAGAATTAAAATCTAAAATCTTGAAACCTTTTACTTCTTTTCTATAATTAATGACATATTTTTGAACATTTCTATTGTCTGCTCATTCTGCACTTGTTTCCTCATTTTCCAACTAGAATTCATGTAAAAATGTTTATCTCTGTGTAATTCTTTAATCAGGAATGGACAGCTGTAACCATGGCTTAAAAACTAATGATTGGAGGTTTTCCATCGCAGAATAATCAAATATCTCTTGATATGAATTACTAAATGAGTAAAACAGAGTTATATATTTTAAAATTTCATTCTGTATAGTAATCTGTAAATTGTAATATTGAAACTTCTTGAATGTAAGATTAGTCTTTTTACAGGAGTTCCGCTAATTTTACCATAAATTATGTTATCAGACTAACCACCACATCAAGTTGTGATGCAAACAGCAAGAAATGATGTTACCACTATTTAGACTAATTGGAGAATTATATCATTAAGCAATGTCCTCATGCCAACTGATTCTATACTACTCACAAACACATAAAAGCAAACAAGTTTTTGAAACAAACTAAAGTTTGAGTCAGCTTTGTAACAGGATCAACAGTAATTACATTTAACCGCAGTTACAAAATTTAGTCTATAAAAATGAAAAATAAATACATTGTGTTTCTCATGGTACTAATTTTCCTATCTCTGATCATAGATTTAACACCAAAAAGCTGATCATTTCAGAAATTCATAAGTCTTTTATAACGTTCTTTCTCATAAATATTTAATTGTTTTTAGCATTTCAGTGAGATTACTGTAAAAATACAAGATATAAAACTTTAATTAAAGCACAAATTTATTCAAAACTGATGTGATCTAATTCAAAATTGTTGAAAAAATGCTGTAATTCATTTTTTGTTGTAAAACCAAAATTCACTATGAATTTTAAAGGAATTATCATACTGTAAGATTTGTTTATTTGTTAAGAGAGCAAAATGAATGTTACTGGAAACAATATCTTGCACTTTGCAGCAAGGCATATTATGAAGCATCCTCAGGTCAGATAGGACAATAATACAAATGATCCTAAATTGAATCTAAATCATAGTCTTAAACAAAAATATTCATTAAACACACCATGCAAAATTTTCTATTCACAAATTACCAAGTGGAAACATTAAACTGGGAACACAATTAACTGTATATTTGAGCAAATGGTACAAGTTATTTAGGAATAGATACTGAAATTCCCAGCAGAGCCCTTAGTCGCCATTACAAGAGATTTTGGGTGAAATTGGTTCTTGACATTGGAGAGGAAATTGATGATAGCCATTTTACATTTCACCCAGATTTCTTTTCCATTGGCAGATAATGGACAGCTAATTTTCTATCGCCAATTGTAATCCTACTGTCAAAGATCAAATTCACCTATCTGGATGAAGTAAACTTGTTTGCAAGCAACTCTTGAACTGGTGGATGAGAGGAAAGTCCCTTTTATAGTGGTCTCAAAAACAGGATGACTACATTGTTGAACAAATAGTTTATTTCTCAATTGACAAAAAGAAATGTTAAAATTAGAAAATAAGTTAATACATATTCAATTAGATTAGACTGTACACTAATGTAGGTATATGTCAATGAGATCAAACCCAATAATGTGGCAAATTGAAATAAAAGTTTTTTGTTTAAAAACAGATTTAGGGAAGGGGAATCTTTGTACTGTAGCAAGCTGCAGCGCAGTTTAGATCATAACATTGCCTTGTAAAACAGAAATTCTCTTTACATTATTAGCCTTGGTGAAATACTGACTTAGTATGTTACTACTTGGGTCATTAAAATGTTATTAGATTTGTAAATCTTTTTAAAAGTCCTTTTCATGTAGATTTTTAATATTATGCTATTTTATAGCTTGTAGCTATCTGTAATTCACTGAACTTCAAAATTCAAACTTTTTTAAAGCTCGATGGCTTATCACTTTAAGTACTGTATAATGAGTTGAAATAAATTTCCTGTATTTTAAAATGTAAATTAAAAAAGAGGAATGCATTTTTAAACTTAATTTGTCAATTTGGTGGAATCAACTAATATCCTATTTGATATTATAAATCTCTGTCCACAAATTTGCATTTCATCCAGCGCAATCTTTTTATTTAATGGTGGATTTTGTAAAATTAGAATTATTAGTCAAATATTTAATTTAAAGGAATGGTTGAATATAACTAATATCTTGCATAGTGAATCATTGGGTCATTTCAAGAGGAGAAAATACTTCCCTATTTGGTCCTGTTTTAATATTAAATTGTGTGCATTTTCTTTCACTGAAAAGATTTAGTTACTGGTTTGGTGGTGTAAGAAAATAATTTACTCCTAGAAGTTTACATCACCAGAAACAGCTACTTCTAGTCAGTCTAAATAGTTGAGTAGGTAACACAAATGTTGTACATCACTTAAACCCAGAATGTATTAAGTACATTCAATTGTTTTGTCTGACTCAATTACCTTATGTAACAATGTAGTTTAGAATTTTTTTCCCATCAACCTGCCTATTAAAATTTTATAGTACATATTACCTTAGCAAAATGTAATTAATAATACCAATGGAGATAGTTGTTTAAACAAATTAGCAACTAATCAGGTCATTTCTCACTAAGTCTAAAATTGTACAAATAAATAACTTGGTATGTATTTTGCTGCATTTATATTGCATTGGAGGTACTAAAATATACAATACGAAGACAATGTCAAGAATTTATTAATAGATTACATCTTTTAAGAATCCATAGTTGATTTCCAAGTTTCAAAATGTAACAAGTGGAGAAATTATTTATTTTTCACACAAATCCCTTTTCATAATCTCCTGAATGTCATATGATCGCATTCCACTGATATAAGGAACACTGAAATGCTTTGTCCAATCATTTGAATGCCAGAACTTTGAAGAACAGAAATAAGAGTAACAATAGTTGACATATACAGCATGAAAGCTGAGGTGTCTGCATGCAATAATGCTAGAGTCTGACACTAACCCACATTTCAGCTCTCTAACAGTGCTGTAGTCCATATGAACTTTGTGACAGGCCTCTGTCTCCTCAGACACACTTGACTGGCTCTCACTGACATTCAACTGTCAGCTAGCAACCCTTTACCATGCCCCTAACATGCTCTACAGCTTCACCCAATTAACTCGCTTTCACATGACATTGCAGCAAAGAGCTTCATAATAGGTGGTCAAGGTGCAAGGCGCTCATCTGGCCTCTGACTGTTCACGAAAAGCAAGAAGTTTAACTACCTTACTTCTGTTTGCTTGTGGTGAATAGAAAAGTATGGGACCTATACAAATCGCTTTCTTTTCATTCTCTAAAAATCTTATCTAATACAAAATGACACTACAATGTAAATCTGTCAAATAATTCACTTTCTAATCAAACATAAGCAAACATTATAAATTTGGGGTAAAATAAAAACCTTAAGTGCTTTTAGATTATAATTTATGTCTTCAAAAAACTCAAGGGATTGATTACCTTAATACAGTTATTAAGCAGATTGTTAATTCATAAGCAGTTAAACCAATTTATAATTAGGACTCAGATTAAAAATTCACCTTTAGCCCTGCAAAATACCACTGACTGAATCCAGTGGGATATAGAAGGTCATGGCAAAAGCTTAACTGCACTGATAGTGCTAAACATCATTAAAGCATCTGAAAGACAATTGTAAAATTAAGACAAAGTCTGGTCAAACACTCACCAGTTATTTGATCTGGCACTTTGAAGCAAAATTGTTGATTAGAAATTTAGAACTGGACAATCTTGAAAACAAATGTACGCGTTTACAATTTTGGGAAGTACCACAGCTTGTAGCATTTCCTTGCTTTTTCTTAAAATGTTCTTCCATTTTGTCCCAAAGATATTGGGAGATACGGTAGTACGGTCCGTGAACACTTGCAATCTCAGCAAAGTACCCATTGTTCTTGGTGACTCTTGACAGCACATATCAAGTGACTAATTGACTGTAACAAGTATTGTACTGAAATCTAATCACATTAGCTTAGGTCACTTTACATACAGAGTCATAGATCATGGAAACAGATCCTTCAATCCAACCAGTCCACACCAACCATGTTGCCAAACTAAACTAGCCCCACATGCCCACAACACTTGGCCCATATACCTTCAAACCTTTCCTATTCATGGACTTCTCCAAATGTTTTTAAATGTTGTAACTGTATATACATCCACTACTTCCTCTGGCAGTTCATTCCACACACGACCCACTCTCTGTGTAAAAAGGTTACCCCTTATTTCCTTTCTAAATCTTTCTCCTCTCATCTTAAAATTATACCGCTTAATTTTAAACTCCCCCACCCAAAGGAAAAGACCATTGTTATTCATCTTACCTATGCCCCTCATGATTTTAAAATCCTCAATATGGTCACCTCTCAATCTCTTACGCTCCAGTAAAAAAAATCCTAGACTTTCCAATCTATTTTTGTATCTCAAAACCTCCATTCCAGGCAACATCCTGGTAAATCGTTTCTGAACCCTCTCCAGGTTAATAATATCCTTCATTAACAAGATGACCACAACTGCACAAAATACTCCAGAAGAGGACTCACCAATGTCCTATACAACCTCAACATGATGTCCCAACTCCAATAACTCAAAGGTTTGAGCCATGAAGACCAGCATGCTACACACCTTTTAAATCATCCTGTCTAGCTGTGACGCAAACGTCAAAGAATTATGCACCCGAACCGCTATATCTCTCTGTTCCATGACGCTACCCAGGGCCCTAACATTAATTGCGTAAGTCTTGCCCTTGATTGTATTACCAAAATACAATACTCACCTTTATCCAAGTTAAACTCCAACTATCACTCCTCAGCTCATTGACAAGCAATCAGTATATCTTTCTAATCTTAGATAACCTTCTTCACTGTCCACTATACCACCAACTTTGGTGACATCTGCAAACTTACGAACCATACCTCTGATAATCATCCAAATCATTTATAGAAATGTAAAAAAAAGTGGACCAAGTACCGGTCCCTGTGGAACAAAGCTGATCCAATCCAAAAAGCAACACTCTACCATGATCTTCTGTCTCCTACCATAAAGCCAATTTTATATCTAATTGGCAAGCTCACCCTGAATCCCAAGTGATCTAACTTTACTAATTAGATGACATGTCGAACCTTGCCAAAGACTTTAACAAAAGTCCAAGTAAACAATGTCTACCACTCTTTCCAGCAGTGATTAGAGTCATAGAGATGTGTAGCATGGAAAGAGACCATTCGATCCAACTTGTCCATACCAACAAGATATTCTAACTTAATCTAGTGCCATTCGCCAGCACTTGGCTCAGATCCCTCTAAAACCTTCCTATTCATATACCCATCCAGATACCTTTTAAATGCTGTAATTGAACCAGCCTACACCACTTCCTCTGGCAGCTCATTTCATACACGCACCACCCTCTGCGTGAAAAAGTTGCCCCTTAAGTCCCTTTTATATCTTTCCCCTCTCACCCTAAACCTATGCCCTCTAGTTCTGGACTCCCCCACCCCATGGAAAAGACCTTGTCTAGTTATCCTATCCATACCCCTCATGATTTTATAAATGTCTATAAGATCACTCCTCAGCCTCTAACGCTCCAGGGAAAATAGCCCCAGCCTGTTCAGCTTCTCCCTATAACTCAAATCCTCCAACCCTGACAACACCCTTGTAAATCTTTTCTGAACCCTTTCAAGTTTCACAACATCCTTCCAAATAGGAAGGAGACCAGAATTGCATGCAATATTCCAAAAGTGGCCTAATCAATGTCCTGTACAGCCGCAACATGACCTCCCAACTCTTATACTCAATGCTCTGACCAATAAAGGAAAGCATACTAAACGCCTTCTTCACTATCCTATCTACCTGTGTCTGCACTTTCAAGGAACTATGAAGCTGCACTCCAAGGTGTCTTTGTTCAGCAACACTCCCTTGGACCTTACCATTAAGTTTATAAGCCCTGCTTTGATTTGCTTTTCCAAAATGCAGCACCTCACATTTATCTAAATTAAACTCCATCAGCCACTCCTCAGCCCATTGGCCCATCTGATCAAGATCCCATTGTACACTGACGTAACCTTCTTCGCTGTCCACCATACCTCCAATTTTGGTTTCAACTGCAAACCTACTAACTATACCTCCTATGTTCGCAGATATAAAAGGGACTTAAGGGGCAACTTTTTCACGCAGAGGGTGGTGCGTGTATGGAATGTGCTACCAGAGGAAGTGGTGGAGGCTGGTTCAGTTACAGCATTTAAAAGGCATCTGGATGGGTATATGAATAGGAAGGTTTTAGAGGGATATGAGCCAATTGCTGGCAAATGGGACTAGATTAAGTTAGGATATCTTGTCATTTATATAAATGACAAAAAGTAAAGGACCCAGCACCGATCCATATGGCACTCCACAGGTCACAGGCCTCCAGTCTGAAGAGCAACCCTCCACACCACACTCTGTCTTCAACCTTCGAGCCAGTTCTGTATCGAAATGGCTAATTCTCCCTGTAATCCATGAGATATAACCTTGCTAACCAGTCTCCCATGAGGAATCTTGGCAAATGCCTTACTGAAGTCCATCTGGATCACATCCACCACTCTGCCCTCATCAATCCTCTTTGTTACTTCTTCAAAAAACTCAGTCAAGTTCGTGAGACTGGGGCAGTAGTCAGGAACAGAAACTGTCCTTAGTCCAGGCTAGGCAATACATAGGTTAATTGCACTGACCTATCAAGAGGTAGTTCAGGTTAACCAATCCACTTCTTGACCAGTGTCCAACTTTGCAAGTTCCATTTGTAGCACTCTATATCATACACTTTATTTATATGGAACCATTAGGGAATTTTCATTTTTTTAAGGCACTTTTTAAACAATATGTTAGAATATACTTGATCACTAAGTAACTAATTTGAAACTCTTTAATATTTTTGGAATAGTCAAACTATCACTAATGGACTTAAATACAGTTTGGAAGAGCCAAGCTGTGAAATTAAAGCCTTGCAAAAGTCTTCATCTTAAATGGAGAGATAATTCTCTAGGTATAACACTTTTAACGTAATTTATATTTTTAGTGAACTTTCATTTGATTAGGGGAGGGATTTTAATGGTAGCAAAGGAATCATTTTTCCATTCTGCGCACAATTGTCAGTATTAAGCATTCCCATGCCTGATACATTGCAGGTTAGATGGAGCTTAAACCTGTTCCTGGCAACGTGGCTTAAACTCAAATTCAACTCAGAGGTTCCCATTTTTAAATGGTGGTGCTGTATCAAGGTTAGCTCATAGGAACTAAAATGCTCTGGATTTACGAAGTTTAAATCAACATTGTTTTCACAGCTGTAATTAAGTCACCTAATCAGAAGCACATTTGACAGCACACATTTTGGAAACCAGACGCTACAATTGCTTGTTGTCCAGACAGCTGATAGTTGCACAAGTGGAATAGTCCAGGTAAATGTAAATGAGGAGGTTAGGAAAACAGTTGAAATTAAACAGTTCTCCTTTTCCATAGATTAACATTCTAGTGATAGGAACCAGCATTCTCATTTCCTGCTCTTTTGCTGAGTCACCATTTCCCCATTGACAGTTTTATACAGGGAGGTGGGGATGGGCCAAAGTCAATAGATGAGCTGGCTATATGTGTGTTCCAGTTGTAAATTGTGCAAGTGACGAATGAAAAAAACTACCACAGGATGTAGACGATGCCCAGAAATGTTATTTAAAATAAAGCTTCTCTTTTCCTTCTTTTGGTAAATACATCATGTTTAAAATAACAAACTACTACTGAACTCTTTGCAACTAGAAACAATCCTTACTTTCTTAAAGCTTAAACTGCTTACCACTTGGAACAACAATTTCCCATTTCATCCTACGAAAGTATGAAAACAGACAGCACCAATATCCCAACTGCAGCAAATTTTCAGTTGGAAGTATATGTGTTTCCACTCTACATTTATGTAATACCAAAGCACTAGTACTGTATGCACAAGGCTACATTATCCTCCCCTCTCTTTAATTAATATGCAGTTTATCAGATCAAGGCATTGTGCTCAAAAAGATGAGATGGCTGTTTTGTTTGGGGGAAAAGAGGTTTTGTGACCTGCCTTGAACAGTGTCACTACTGCAGGTTTGGCAGGCAGCCCACCTCTTCCTCTAGTTTTCATAGGAATGCTCAGCTTGATTTAATCAAGAATGGGCAAGAGACCAAGCAACGAACACTGGGGCAGGTTCAACCCTGCAAACACCACTGCACCAAGAACACAAGAAAGAAAAGGAAAAAAAACACACCACAGTGGAACAGAACCATATTGTCACAATTTGAATACCTTTAAGATGGACTGGAGAAAAATACAAATAATAAAAATGTGTCCATTACTGAAGAGAATATTTCCTTCTCTGGTTAGACCCCTACTGAGTTATTCAAGCTTTAAAACCTGCATTTAATTCTTGTTGACAAGCTCCTGGGGCAAAGTATTTGCATTTTGTCTACCTACATTCTGAGCCATTGTGTTTGTTCAGAACGTTGTTTCTACATTAACCATTTTTGCAAGTTATTTACAATTGGGCACAAGAACATGTGCATCTCTAGGGCATTTGCCCTTCTAGATTATAGTCAACATAATGTATTTAGTCAAAAAACAAACTTAACAATATCGTCCACTCGTATTAGACATGGGGAGCCAACATTGGGTTTCCATAAATTAATACATTTAATTATAAATCCAGAGACACCCTTCAAATTTCTCCAACTTAGCATTTCACAGTTGTGACTATCCTTCCATGGATTACAAATGCGAAATATGATCACCTGATAAAAAAAGTTATCTACTCTTAATTTACAATCACAAGTAGCAGCGTATTAAGATGAACTGAAATGTCATATTATGCTAGCCCTGATGTCGGGCCAACATAAAATATCTTTGAAACTGCATGTCTTAATGTCATTACCTGCCAATGCTAGAAAAGATTTTGTCCTTATTGCACAATGGAAACTGTATTCTGTGACCATCTATGGGATTGCTGCAACTGACTGTAATTGGCAGATTGTTAATTTATTAAGTAGTTCAGCTGCAGCAACAAAAATATTAGACATAGGAGCAGAAGTAGGCCATTCAGCCGATCAGGTCTGCTCCACCATTCAATTAGATCATGCCTGATATCACTCAATGCCATTCTCTTGCCTTAACTCTATAGCCTGTGATTATTTTGCTGATTAAAAATGTCTATCTCAGTCTTAAATATACTTAATGATTCTACCTCTACAGCTCTCTGTGGTAAAGAATGCCACAGATTCACTTCCCTCAGAAAAAAAAATCCTCCTTATCTCTTAAAGGTGCAACTCCTTATTTTATGATTATGACCTCCTAGACTGTCTCAGAAGGAGAAACACCTTTCCATATCTATCTTGTCAAGTCCCTATGAATCTTGCATACTTCATTAAGGTTGATCTCATTTTGCTAAATTCCAGCAAATACAGGCCTAACATATTAAACCTCTGCTTGTAAGATATTCCCTCCATATCTGGGATCAGTTTCGTGAACCTTCTCTGGACTGACTCCAATGCCAGCATACCCCTTAGGGGTCCAAAACTATTCACAGTAGATCAGCTGTGGTCTGACTAGTGCATTGTACACTTTTAGCAAAACTTCCCTACTTTATATTCCATTGTCTTCAAAATAAAGGCCAAAATTCCATTTGCCTTCCCATTGAACTTGGATGCTAACTTTTTGTGATTCATGCACAAGGACTCCCAAATCCCCCTGTGCTGTAGCTTTTTGCAGTGTTTCTCTATTTAAATAACATTCAGCTCCTCTATTCCTGCAGCCAAAGTGCATTACCTCACATTTACCCACATTACATTCCATCTGCCAAGCTTTTGCCTATCCTCCTGCAGACTCCTTCTGCCATCCCCAACACTTGCCATTGCACAATTTGCATCATCTGCAAACTTGGCAACAGCACATTCACTTTCCTAATCTAAATAATTAATACATACTGTAAATAATTGTAATGCATTTTTATGAGAATTTAAAGTGATACAGCTGAAGCTTTGGGGGTGGGGAGAGGTGGAGGTGGAGGAGAGTGAAGGGACATAGGGGCCACAGAACATTCAACACAAAGGGAGATAATAAGAATGGGAGGCAAGTTATGAATCACAGTCAGAGCCTGCAGGTCACTTGCACAAACACAAAGTTGGAGCCTTGCCACAATGATTCAAAAATCAACTGTGCAATGTGGTCTCAATGTAGAAAACGGTGCCTCCAAAATGGAAGGAGTAAGTTACTCCTTTTAATCCCCACGGGGATGGAGTGTGAGGCCCTCTACCAGGCTAGTCATCATGACTGTAGTGATTAAACAATGATATTCATCTGCTTTCAATTCATAGTTAAACTGAAAGTCAACATTCGTCAGAGCATCCAATTCTGAAATGCACTTATGAGGTAATCATTTGAAGTGCATTATACACACTGATTATTATCTTGTGATCTTTGAGACTGACAACACACAATGGAAAAAGGCACTCTCTATCGCAACATTATCTTCTCAAGACACACAGTCCAAATGGGCGGCACAGTGGCTCAGTGGTTAGCACTGCTGCTTTATGGCGCTAGGGACCTGGGTTCGAGTCCTGCCTTGGGTGACTGTCTGTAGTGAGTTTGCATATTCTTCCTGTCTGCGTGGGTTTCCTCCGGGTGCTCCAGTTTCCTTCCACAATCTAAAGATGTGCAGGCCAGGTGTAAATATAGGATAGGGGAATGGGTCCGGGTGGGTTACTCTTCGGAGGGTCGGTGTGGGCTGAAGGGCCTGTTTCCCTATTATAGGGAGTCTAATCTAATTATAATCAAATGAAAGCAAGCCAACACCATTACAACTTCCATATTTCCAAGTACAAAAGGAAAGCTGTTACGACATCACTACTGAGGCAGATAGGGAAGGGTGGGAGTTGCTGGTGAAATGGTGTCCTCCTAGAAGCTGCCTCATGCCAGGGAAATATGGACATTTTGTTGAGTAGCCCTACATGAGGCAATAATATTTCACTCTAAACTCTATCAGAGTGCTTCATTTGCTTTTTTGAAATGACTACACACTGCCCTCCCTGAGGATAACATTCAGATTCATTGCCAAATATGTCAGGATTCAGGCATGCCAATAATAACACATGTGTAAACTCTCATGTGTATTCTCACTAGTCTGCTTCAGTTTATTAAAAAAAAGACTAAGGTAAATCTAGCTGTTCTTCTGGCACTGCTGCTAATCTGAAGAAAAAGACCAAGAAGAGAGCAGACAGAACAACTTCTCCTGGCCCAACATAAACAACAATTGCCCATAGTTGCTGCACAGCATCCAGAAGTAGCAGTTCAAGACTCACCACAAAGGTGAAGAGTTCTGATGTGTAACAGTACCCTCAGACATCAGAGCTGCTATCTGCACGTGACTGAGGCACAGTGCAAAGAAATCTAAGGGTGGCGGGAGCTATCTTCCCACGCCTATGCTAGCTGCTGGTGAGGCCATGTGCCTACAAGGGCTCTGTGGTGATCCCATCCTGGTAGCCCTCAGGGTTACAAGAGACCTTAACATTTTTTGCGATTGAGTCATCAGACAGCAATGTTTGTTGCATTTCACAGTTTTTTTGTCATATGTGCATCCTGCACATTATTAATGTAATATTTGTCACATTCTGCCCATTAATCTCATTTCCCCATGATGCAGCCAGTCAAACATTAGTGGCATTAGGCTTTTCATCATTGTTGGCTTTCCACAGGTGCAGGGTGCAATTGATTGTACATAGCTTTGAGAGCACCCCATCACCATCCAACAGTGTTCATGAACAGAAAAGGATTCCACTCCCGCACAGCAAAGGTAAAACACTGAACAGCCTTTGACCAGAGTCACTGTCAAACAGACCAGAGGCCTCCTGCACGGGACGTTCCAATGTCTGAACTGGTCAGGCAATTCCATGTAGTTTTGCCTAGACAAGGCATCCCAGATTGCAGTGATGTGCTGCTAGAAAAGACAGGTAAGGGGTGGATATGCCGGATGAGGTAATGGTGTAAGATTGAGAGAACTACCTGAGGAGGAAGATAATGGTGAGAAGACAGAAAAAAAGTCTGCAATCAACAGAACAGAACAAGAGACCTGTGCCCAATTAAATAAGGTCACAAAATGGTATTTCAAAGTGGATGGAGCAAAAACAAATTGCTTTTCTTAAGTATTATTTTTTTTGTACTGTATGATAAACTTTAAAAAAATCTGTAAAACTTGTGAAGAATATTTGTACCTGAAAGTGATCTGAAAGTGGCCATGCTGAGCCAGGTTTAGCATCAGTTTTCCAGTCAGCGGATAAGCCTCCCATTGTGACCATAAATTCTACTTAACGAGTCCAGAAACCTGAATGATTCCAATGCAGAACTAAGGCTGTTCTGAACCTCAACTGACCATGAGGCTGCGCGTTTAACCAGATTATGACATGCAAGATTAGCTCATTCAAATTTGCATGGTCACAGAGCCAGCGTAATTACAATTTCAAATGCCTCTGATACTGCAGGGGAATGGCAAAAACGTACACTGGCGGCAAGCATTGGGATCCAAATTGGGTCAGAGTTTGGAGGGGTAAAGCATGAACAGGGGAGGAAAAAGGCTCTACAGCAGCAGGATATAAGCCTTTTATTTACTTGAAACTTAAGCTACTGTAAGTAACAGGGTTGGGTATTGAAATAGGTCCTAGGCGAAGATTCTGGGAATATTAACTTGAAGAACAGTGATTGGACTTGTATTGTTAACTATGTTTCTCTCTCTACAAATGCTGCCAGACCTGCTGAGTTTCTTCAGCATTTTATGTTTATTACTGTGTATATCAGGATATGTTTTAGGGTAGAGGATAAGTTCTTCCAATATTCTGTTTGCTGGTCAATACTGAGAGAGGACACAGACCAGTGTTCATCAAGACCCTTATTATGCAAGAGAAGCTAGTTGTTACTCTATTCCTGGGGGGAGCAGTGAAAAGCCCTAAAGAGACCATTATTGGATGGATATTGTCATATCCCTCGTGTGAGAATTGAAGAATTGCAATAAAAGGAAGGATATCTCCCTATTCCAAGTTCAAGATGGAATGTCCTGTATTAAGCAAGGTGTGTGATCCATTTTCATAAAATGACAAGTCTTGCCCTCTGTGAGCAAGAAGGAAAGTCTCCAATTATCTGTTTTTTTATGAAGGTTTACTATAGGAGTAG
Organism: Chiloscyllium plagiosum; assembly: GCF_004010195.1. NCBI lineage: Eukaryota > Metazoa > Chordata > Chondrichthyes > Orectolobiformes > Hemiscylliidae > Chiloscyllium > Chiloscyllium plagiosum. The sequence goes on along the minus strand of NC_057711.1, from coordinate 119,784,836 downwards.
TTTTTAGAAGTTCTGCTTTGTTAGTTTTTGTAGCCGTATTTTCTAGATTTTATGAGTCTTTTACTGTTTCCACTCAATACGTTATGAGTAGGGTTCTTCCTCTCGAGGGGTCACAGGTTGTTTCAGATGGCTACGGCTCGTTGCTCGTTTAAATGATGCACCTGGAATATTAAGGGGAGTCACTCACCAATTAAGAGAAAGAAATTACTTTCAAGTCTTAGGAAAGAGAGGGTTGATGTTGCTCTGTTGCAAGAAACATATCTAGACGATAAGGAACATTTAAAGTTACAATAGGGAGGGTTTGGCTGCTTTTGGATTCGGTATTGTCCTGTAGAATTGGGAACATAGCCATTTCTGACCATGTGGCAGTATATTTCGAGGTTAAGGCCAGGTAATGGGATAGGCTTGCGGTGCATGGATCCTTTTCTCCTGAAGGGCAGCAAGTTTATTGAGTACTTTTCGTGGGAGTTTAAAATTTTCTGGGATATTAATTTGGGTCAGTCAGTAACCCATTGGTGTTCTGGAAAACTGCCAAGGCCAATGTAAGGGATATAATTATTTCTTACTCAGCGACCCAGAAGCTTGAGGCCCGGTTGAAGGCAGCCAAGATGGCATACCTTGACAGGCCGTCTATGACCAAGCTACAGCAGATTACAGCTCTCTGGGCTGCTCTGAACTCTGTGCTCATCCAAACAGCGAAGAGAGAGATTTCCTCCATGAAACAAAGGCTATTCGAGTACGGTGATAAGTGGGTAGATGCCTGGCATATCTGGTTAGGAAGAGCACCCTTCAATCTATTAAATTTATTAGAGAGGGTACTGGTACTCTCATGTGTGATTCCAAAAAGATTAACGTGGCATTTAGGAAATTTTACTCTGAGTTGTATCAATCGGAGATTTGTGAGGACAGGTTGGCGAAGATGGAGTCCTTTTTAAAGAACTTGGACCTTCCAGGTATAACTTCAGGGCAGGCATCCCTTTTGAATGCCCCTTTGACAATGCAAGGAGGCAGCAAGGGAGCTCCAAAGTGGTAAAGCGCCTGGCCTGGATGGATTTCAGAGTGAGTTTTACAAGGAGTTTATAAATATGTTGGCCAGGCCAATGGTGGACATGTATAATTATTCATATAGTCAGGACTGGCTCCCATCCTCTCTGACAGAAGATAATATCTACCTTATTCTCAAGAGAGGGAAAGCCCAGAGGACTGTTTCGTACAGGCCCATCTCGCTGCTAAACATGGATTTTAAAATTCTGTTGAAAACACTTGCGCTGAGGTTGGAGAAGGTATTGCCCTCTATTGTAAAAGAGGACCAGACAGGTTTTATTGGGGGTCGCAGGTCTTCTAACAACATTAGAAGAGTGCTGAACATGGTCCATGTGTGCCAACAGAGGTCAATTCTGAGCTTGGTAGTCTCCCTAGATGCAGAGAAAGTGTTTGACCTGGGGGAATGGCTGTACCTTTTCTATGCCCTGGAACGGTTTGGTCTTGGGGAGGTGGGGGTTCTTTGCCAGGTGGATCGCAGTGTTGTATAGTGATTCTATGGCAGCGGATCTTACTAATGGCATAAGGTCTGACAATTTTGGTATTGGTAGAGACAGCTGGCAAGTGTGCCCCATTTCACCGCTGCTGTTCACACTGGTGATTGAGTCGTTGGTGGAGGCTATCTGGAGGGACTCTAATATAGTTGCTACAGAGGTGGGATCGATTGGTGGGGTATAAAATCACCCTTTATGCAGTCGACGTATTTCTTTTTCTAACTAATCTAACAATATCTGTGTCCCATTTAATACAAAAGATTAATTTATTTGGCTCTTTCTCGGGATATAAAATCAACTTTATGAAATTGGAGGCCATGCCAGTGGGGGTTTTGTGATCTTGAAGGTGGAATCCAATTCACCTTCAGGTGGTCACAGGTAGGTTTTCCAAATTTAGGCATTTTTATTACTCCTGCCTTTGATCAATTACATAAAGCTAATTTTGTGCTTGAGAAGATAAGACAGGACCTTCAGCGTTGGGAAGTTCTACCAATATCTTGGTTGGGTAGAATAGCTCTGAATGTTCTTCCTCGCTTATTATATCCCAGGCGAATGCTCCCTCTGATCGGATTCCACCTTCAAGCGATGTGGAGACTTAACGGTTGGATTGGTTCTTTCATCTGGCACTGCAGGTTATCTCTTATTAAGCTTGCTAAACTGCAGCTTCAACATGGGATTGGGAGGGGGGATGCTGGGGGTGGAATTCCCAGATTTCAAGAGATATCAAATAAGGTCCCTATTATCCCAGGTGAATGATTGGGCTTATCAGGACCCGAGGTCAATATGGCTGGACATTGAGACCACCCAGGCAAAATGTCCCCTTATTAATTTGCTGTTTATGGACAAGATGAGGACTGTCATGGAGCATTTTAGAAACCTGATTGTCATTACACAGTTAAAGCGTGAAGAATGATGTGACAAAGCGAGGGTAATTAATATAAAACTTCCCTCTTACTCCCATAGTAGGAATGCCAGGATTAGCTGAGCCATAAACATGAATTGTCCAGTAGGGACCACTTTTGTTATTTTCAGATTAGGGACTTTATACAGAAAAAGACCATACTATTGGTTAACCCCTATAAGTCCAATGTAGAGAGGAGAGTACCTCGGTCCACAGGTATTCGCTCGATTAGTACCCTCTACCATTACTGGGAGGCGGTGTCTTGAAGGACTTTGAAGGGTTCTGCAAGTTCTGGACTCAAGAACTGGGAGTAGAGATCTTGACAAAGGTATGGGAGGACATTTGGGAGAATGTGAAAAGGATTTTGATCTGTATTAGAACGTGGGCTGTGCAACTAAAGGTTCTCCACAGGACCTATTTGGCTCCAGAGCGTCTTGTGAAATTTAAAAAAAGGAACGTCCCCAATGTGCCCCAAATGCAAAATAGGTATTGGTACTCTTACCCATTGCTTATGGTCGTGCCACAAGCTTCACAGATAGTCGGGTGCTGTAGCAAATGTTTTCGAGTGGATTTTGGGAACCAAAGTCAAGGTGAATCCAGTAAATCTCCTCCAGGGCCTGCCAAATCTGCCTTCTTTAGATGAGCATGGGAAGACACTCTTTAATATTCTTATATAGTGTGCAAGGAAGAACATTCTGATGAGCTGGATCTTGGAAAATCCCCCAGGCCTGGCGGGATGGTGCACATTAGTTATGGAACATGTCCCCTTAGGCTTCCTTACAAGTATGGTGCACCAGAAAACAGAACTTTTTCTGTATAGCCACAAAGACTGGGTCTGGCGGGCCGGGGACCCAGAGAGGAAGAATCCCGAATAAATATGGGGATGCCAACTGATGCTCCTGATGATGGGGAACTTTGGTGCAGTTGCGCTGAGTGGTGTCATTTAATTTAACTCAACCTAATTTAATTGAACTTATTTTGTTTAATTATTTATTTTGAATTGTAGTATGGGTAGATTTTTTGTTTTTTTTATTTGTTTTATAGAGTAGTAGTTAGCTTATTGTTGTTGTTATACTATAAGATAGTTATACTATTTTTATTGTAATTTTATGATTTTGTAGAAAATTAAAAATCTTCTTAAGATCAAAAAAAGACAAGTCATCTGCACAATATTACTATATTATAACTGCAGCTCACAATTAATGTATAATTTTTGCCAAAGTGTGTCAGGTTTATTGCACAGCCTTCCATCTGATGGTTTTACTTGTCATTAGGTTTGCTGGAGACTGTTAATAGAAGATTGAAATGTACTATCAGAACAAAAAGCTACATTAAATTTCTTAGTAGTGATACATTTAACACTGAATACAAAAACAACATTGTGGCAACTTAAAATTGCATCTGGAATTATTGATTCACATGACTAAATTGTTGTTTACCCTCTGTTATTTTGTGTTATTTACTTGATGCAAGGTTGTGAAAAATTATTGAAAAATATCTACAGGAAATATAAATTATAAATTTGGCAAATGATAATCAAACATTCTCCATGGATAACTCATCATTTTAGATTGCATAAACCATTTCACCAATGTGGCAGAATATCTATTCTTCATTTGTGAAACATTTTTATGTCTAGATGTATTGTAGCTGGGTTTGAAGGACAAATGGTCCGAAACTACTTTCCAACTGCCATCCTATAACTGAAATAACAATCTATTGTTTTTTAAAGTGATGGAAAGAAACATAACTCTCTACCAATTACAGTGTGTTCTGATATAAAGAAAAAAGTCTGGTTCTCCTGCAATCTCGTGTTATAAGAAAATTGTACAATTACCGCGCCATTTAAGCTAATGGGGCTGGAATAGGATTATAGCCAATACAGGGTCAGGAAAATTCGCATCCTCCAAATAATGGTCTAAATTCTTCAATTGCGTTAAAGCCAATTTGCATTGAAGAAACACGCATTATAGCAGAACCGACCGTACTTTAAAAAATTGGCCTAAACATTAGGAAAGCATCAAGATGTAATATATCCATTGCATTAATAGAGTTATGAGAATATCTCAGAGATCATTATATCAAAGAGTCAAATGCAATGGAAGCATGCAACTTGTGGCATTTACGATTACAAAGTTTCAACTACTGGATTCGAGGCTTTTTGCATGACTATCCAATTTAACTGATATTAGCTACTTTTCAGGGATTATTTTTGCTGGCATGGATATCTGAAGATAGTAATATTCTGGGAAAGTTCCAACTGAGAACTCTCCAGGTTAAGTTGGATGCCTAGCTCAATGAATAATGCTACTGCTTTGAAGATATCTGATCTCCTTGATGGTATGCTTCTGTATTTCAGGTTCTATATAGAGGCCTACATGGTGCACCTATTTTGCACATATAAAAGAAGTTTCAATCCTTTGCCCATTGTCCAAGTTCTTGAATAGCTTTCATGCTTCTTTTACTGGTTCCTGCTGAAACCTTACAGGTAAGTAACCTGACCACCTTTGATCCTGAAACTTGTAAATTAGCTTATTACTCTTGAACAACAGTCCTGGTCTATGTTTAGAAAGTTAAAATCACTTGCCATAACCACCGTATTGTTCTTACAGGTAATTGAGATCTTCTTACAAATTTGTTTCTCAATTTCCTGCTGACTATTGAGGGTCGATAGTACAATCCCAATTAAGTGATCATCCCTGTCTTATTTCTCCGTTTCACCTAAATAACCTCCCTGGACAAATTCCCAGGAATGGAGCTAGATGAACTTTGGATCATTCAGGAGGCTGAGGGGGTGATAGAGAGGAGCTATAGGGAGGTAGTCACACCAAAGTTACAGGATAAAGGTAGCTGGGTGACTGTCAAGAGAGTGAAAGGGAATAAGCAGACAATGCAGGGATCCCCTGTGGCTGTTCCCCTCAACAATAAGTATATCGTTTTGGATACTGCTGCAGGGGAGGCAGGGGGTACTTACAGGAGAAAGCCACAGTGTCCAGGTCTCTGTGGTTTAGAATGGAAGGGGGAGAATAGGAGGGCCACCATGATAGGAGATTCAATGGTTAGAAGAACAGACAGGAGATTCTGTGGTCGCAAACAAGACTCCTGGGTCCCAGCGCCAGGGATGTCTCGGATCGAGTCTACAGGATTCTTCAGGGGGAAAGTGAGCAGCCAGAAGTTGTGTTACACATCGGTACCAATTACATAGCTAGGAAAAGGGATAAGAACCTGAAAAGTAAATATAGGGAGTTAGTTTGGAAGCTAAAAGAAAGGACGAGCAGAGTAGTAATCTCAGAATTGCTTCCAGTGCCACGGGGCTTGTGAGGCTAGGAACGGAGAGCGACTGCGGCTGAACACATGGCTGTATAGCTGGTGTAGGAAGGAGGGCTTCAGATATTCCTGAAGAAGGGCATGTGCCCGAAACGTCGAATCTTCTGTTCCCTAGATGCTGCCTGACCTGCTGTGCTGTTCCAGCAATAAAGTTTCAGCTTTGATCTCCAGCGTCTGCAGACCTCACTTTCTCCTCAGATATGTCAATCATTGGGATACCTTCTGGGGAATGTGGGAGATGTACAAGGAGAACAGGTTGCACCTGAATTGGAGGGGTACCAAATTCCTGTGTGTGAGGTCTGCTAGAGCTCTTTCGGAGGGTTTAATCTAATTTGGCAAGGGGATGGAAACTGGAGCTACGGAACAGAGAATGGGGTAGCTCAGAAATTGGCAGCTACAGCATGCAGAGAGGCTGTGAGGAAGGACAGACAGCTGATAGTGCAAAGTTGCATTCAGTGTGATGGGTTGAAGTGTGTCTATTGTAATACAGTAAGTATCAGGAATAAGGGTGATGAACTTAGAGCATGGGTCAGTACTTGGACCCATGATGTTGTGGTCATTACGGAAACTTGAATATTACAAGGGCACGAATGGTTGTTGATTTGGGGTGGCATGGTGGCTCAGTGGTTAACACTGCTGCCTCACAATGCCATGGACCTGGGTTCGATTCTAGAATTGGGCAAGTTGTGTGGAGTTTGCTCATTCTCCCCATGCCTGTGTGGGTTTCCTCTGGGTGCTCCTGTTTCCTCCCACAATTCAAAGATGTGCAGGTTGGGTGAAATTGCCCATAGTGTTCAGGGATGTGTAGGTTAGGTGCATTAGTTAGGTGTAAATGTAGTTAGGTGAAAATAGGTTCAGGGAATGGGTCTGAGTGGGTTACTCTTCAGAGGGTTGTTGTGGACTTGTTGGGCCGAAGGGCCTGTTTCCACATTTTGGGATTCTATGACTCTTATTTTATTCTGATCTTCTGGGATTACTGGAGATCTTCATAACAAAACCTGCAGACCTAACAAACGTATTGGACAATGTAGTTTTCTTACCTCCTACCTTCTTGGAAATATTAGTAAAATGTTCATGGCACAACACTGTAAAAGCAACTGACCACGTAGACTATTACACAAAAGGCTGAACCCTTGGCGCTCATCAACTATATCTCCAGAACTAAATATTCTGTCAGACTCAAAGGAAATCTGGCTACCAGAGATATAAATCGCCCTGGTTTCCTGATCTGGAATGCAACCATTTTTATCAACTGTTAGTAAGGGAAGCAATTGGGGTTAATGGCAAATCGAGACCTGCAGCTGGCTGTCAATTGACCACTTACGGGTATCTATTAGTTGTGGGGTGAGAGGGACCTTCTCATTAGAAATCAATTGCTGAGGTGGTAGGAAGAGGACAAATGTCTTTCCAGGGCCAACTGTTCAATAGTTTGCATCTCTTTCCACTTTTTTGCACCTCCAGAGAGGGAAAAATCACACTCGAAGAAGTCAGAGTAGAAACATGTTAGAAGAACCTGTGCTCGTTATGTCATCTTTCGCTAATAGGTCATGGAAGATCACAGCATCTCTACAGTGTGGAAACAGGCCATTTGGCCCAACAAGTCCACACCAACCCTCCAAACAGTAACCCACCCAGACCCATTCCTCTACCCTATTAGTATATATTTACCTCTAACTTAAACATACCTGAACACTATGGGCAATTTAGCATAACCAATTCACCTAACCTGTACAGTTTTGGATTGTGGAGGAAACCAGAGCACCTGGAAGTAACCCACGCAGACATAGGGAGAATATGCAAATTCCATACAAACAGTCACCCAAGGCTGGAATCGAACCCGGGTCCCTAGTGCTGTGAGACAGCAGTGCTAACCACTTGTTTTGATCTTATCAAGATATAGGGAGGATAATAAAGCAAGAACATTTGTGCATTCTCAAAGTCTAAAAATGCCAAATGATATTTTTACTTCAAATCACAACTTTGCAATCCTTTTTTGCACATGAAATGTTATTTGGTCACCTTAGTCCACTTATCAATAAAGTGCTTAAAGCTACCATATCCACTGATTCTGAAGTTTGCATGTGCAGTTGACTTTAAAACTCTCATCCTGACTTTCAAATGTGGTTTAATGCCACATTCTGTTTGGTAGCATTCATGTGAAGTACGTTAATTAATTTTACTACATTAAGAGGACAATATAAATGAAAGGTTTTGCTGCACTGTTCTATGCAGAAATCCACATTATGCGCTACAGCTTTGCAAAGAACTTCTCGAAGCCAGCCATAAATTTGGTTTTTAGTAGCTTGAATTTGTGTCTTTTGTAATATTTTCCTTGTTCTTTGATCATGATCATAAAATAGAATAAATTTCCAAAGGCCTATAGCTACAAACTAACAGAAAGCTACTATGAAGCAAAGCACGGATTATTTGAACGTGTTGAATGTGAACAGCGTGCTTAAAATTAATTTTCATGCCATGAAATATTTATTATTTGCAAACTAATAATATGAAATAGAATTTTCAATATACCAAAATAGTGTATTGAAGTTGCCTTGCAAGGCACAATTTTTATGAACATCCCTAATTCCCGTTCAGGTTCCAATAGCTGTGTTTGTTTTATCTGTATACCTCAGTAAAGTATACCCCATAGAATTCTCTTAGCAACTAAACTAACCAATTAACTGGTCTTATTTTACATCCAAGATGACAAAATCAGCAATTTTTTCCATCCAAAAAATGTCATTTTAAATGACATTAATCTTACTCCATTTAATATTTAATCTTCAAAAATTCCATCCCATTTTCATTTTTGACTAATATTTGGATCTAAGATAAAAAAAACTTAGACTTATTTCAAGAACAGAAAACACACTAGTCCAGACTTTGCAGTAGTAATGATGGTGAAACCCTCAGCATTCAGTATAATTACGCCACTGAAGCTATTAGCAACTTCTATATGCTGCAGAATAATGGTGAAATCTAGAAGTTACTGTCAATGAATTCACATTATTCCAGAAGATGTGCTGTTGAGGCATCCCAGACTACTGTTAATGAAAATTAATTGAAATCAATAAACTCCCCCACTGTTGCTTAAAAAAAAACCTTATTGAATGAGGTGCAATTGGTTTTTAATGTTTTATCAATTTCGTATTTACTGTTAAACACCCTCATTGGTCCTGAAAAGTTATTTTTGTATTTGTAAATGTCAAATTTCACATCAGCCGATGTATGATGACCATCGTTTGCTATAAACTAAGTAAATACCTGTGTTTATTGCAGCCATTTTGGATTTCAACAAAATATGTTTTAGTTTGTCATTATATATGTACTGTGAAAAGTTAATAAACAAAATTCAACTTTTTTTTTTACAAAGTTAACATTTTCTCATGAAAGTTTATATATCTTTATTTTAGCTTCTACCTTTATCCAGTTATAATCATTTAATTGAATTTTTTCAGATAGTAAATGTAATTGATATTAACTTTGTGGTTTTGCTGTGTAAAAGTTTTAATATGACTGGCTGGTTGCCATCACTGCTTCTGCACATCTGGAGACCTCTTTGTCCTTTGGCAGATTAAAATTGAATAGAAAAGTAAAATGTTGCAGAGATTGCTAGATCTCGGTTGTCAGCTTTATTTTGAGGTCAACAGTGAGCATTGTGAGACTGGCAGACAACTGGTCTATCCAAGATCAGGCAGTTGAAGAGAGACTTATCTTGCAGTCTATCCTACAAGATTTTTCAAACAAGCATTAGGTCACTCATTTGCACAAAGGACTGAAAGTCTGCTTCGGATGTAAGTGCAACATGCCTAAGTTTTTTCAGCTTTTATTAACATGGCGGTCTTCCCACTTCCGGCTTGTAGTGAGCATCCACTTCCTGCTTGCTGAATTTGATGGATTAGAAGTTCTTAAGTGTAGCTACATGACTGAATTTCATGCTGGTTTAATTATTAAGAACCTAACAAAACATAATTTTCTCCAGAATGTTGTTTGAAAAGTGATTATATTGCAATAGAAAATGTCCATGCATTTTTTACAGTTTTTACACGAGTTAATCAAAATTAATGTCTTAGTTTGTTAACTTTTCAAAGCACATATATAATGACAACCAAAACATATTTTGTTGAAGCCCAAAATGGCTGCAATAAACACAAGTATTTGCTTAGATAATAGCAAGCGATAGTCATCATACATCTGCTGCTGACAATTTAGGGGTGACCTACCTGCAAAACATTGTGTGTGAAAACAGACACTTACTGGAACTAAGCCATTATTTTCACGCAGGCATGCAGTCTGAAGTTCTGATTTGAGAGCTGCAATGTGTTTTTGATGTGAAGTGATTTCTGTTTCCAGAGCAGTAACCCTGGAGCTAGCCAGCTGGTAAACGTCCACGAAAGTCTGGGTTAAATTCTAGTGAAACAGAACAAAAGAAAGACAAAGGTAATTATCAACAATGACTAAGCTTATACAAAATATTTCACGAAGCATTTGATACAGCACATTTTTACGTTTTTTATTGAAATGACAGGGTTTGAAAAATAATTCGACCCCCAGTTCCAAGTTGTAAACAACAACATTCTGCTAATATCCTTCACATTGATTATATCACAATTCATATAAGCAAAACATTCTGTTTATTGAGGTATGTGATTATAATATACAACACACAATATAGCATTATAGTATAGGAATATCAGGAGTCAAGGTCCTGTAATCTTCTGACAGAAAAACAGTTATAATCGACAATCTCATAATGTGACTGAAGTGTCAGACCTGAGCATTTTAATATAATGCTTTATCCTGTCTGTGAACCACACAGTGAAACAATTTTTCTCATCATTTATAAGCTTGGTAAGTTATTAGTTTTAAAGTGGTATACAGCTCTCAGAGAATAGCCTGACTATACCATGTCAGAAAAACAGGAAATAAAATTCTGTTTATGTGTATTATGGAGAACTGCAGTCCCAACTGTATACTATTGATCAGGCAAGATAATAAAGTTAACTGCAGAAGCGAGTCAAAATGGTACAGTAGTGCTGGTAACTTTATATCCACTCATTACTATAATACAGTTGGGATTAATGGAGTTCTTCATAACAGGTAAACTATATTTCGCTCTTCAAAGAATTGTTTTCCCTTTGGAACTTATCTACTTCCCAAAGTGTAACAGCAAAAATTATTTTCCTAGGCTTGTTAAGTACAGTACAGTACCCCCTGACTGTGCTAATTAGAGGCTACTCCACCTTTGGTGCTTCTGTATTTGAAATCATGTACCATCACCCAAGGTAAAATTAGTCCAGCTAATAAGTATATGTTGTATTGCCATACAATTGGCACTCTTTTGATATATACAGATCAAAATCATTAAAAGGAATGTTTATGTAACTTTAAGCTGGAAACACTGCTAATATAATGATTACACCTGGAAACAGAAATTCCTCACAAGTGTGGAATGTTATTTTATGAAGTATCATGTACAACAGTAGACCACAATTGAAGAAAAACACAGAAGGGAAGCCTCTATTTCATTTAGTTAAAAGGCAAAACTTCATGGAGAAAATAATAAATAGCTTTTGCCTTAATTATTCAGCAGAATAGTAATTTCAAACAGTAGTGCAGTCAATGATTAAACAGATCATAAATGTACGCAATAATACAAAGTGTCCACATGCAGATTGCACAATAAGTTAGGCAATGAGGTCCTTCCATAACTGTGCTCCACTAACAGATTGAATGATAACAACACCCTTCCATGGCTTGTTTCTTACACAATTTCATCAGCAGCACTCTGTCCATGATCCTATTGTCCAACATATCATTATATCTGAGACTCTTTCTACAGTTTGTTGCGAAGCATCTTTGAAAGGGTCAAGCACTTGGAAGTTTTGCTTTAGCATCTTAACATAAAGTCAAAGAATCATGGGATGCAAAGAAAACCATTTGACCCATTGAACCTGTGTTTGCTCTTTTGTAGAACTATTCTATTAATCCCGCTTCTCTGGCTTTTCGCAAAAGCCCTGTAATTTTTTTTTCTCACTTTCAAGTATCTAATTCTATTTTGAATGCTGCTATTGATTCTACTTTCATCACCCTTTCAGGCAGTGCATTCTAGATTCAGCCCATTAAGTGAAAATGTTTTCTTCATGTAATCACTGGTTCTTTTGCCAACCACCTTACATCTGAATCTTCTGGTCATCAACCTTCCTGCTACTGAAAACAATTTCTTTCTCAGTATCTGATCAAGACTCTTCTAGAGCCTACACCTCTACTAAATTTTCCCTCAATCTTGCTGTTTAAAATGGTAAGTACCAAAGCTTCTCTTCATCCCAATCACCAAACTAGTAAAACTCTTCTGCACATTGACCATGGTCATGGCATACTTTGTAAAGTGTGGTGTCCAGAACTGAATGCAATACTTCAGCTGAGACCTAACTGGTATTTTATAAAGTATTTCTTGTTTTTGTATTCTAATTCTCTATTAATAAAACCCAAAATTATACTTTTGAAAAATATTATTTTCAACTTGTTCTGCAATCTTCAGAGATTTGTGAACATACACCCCAGTGACTCTGTTCCTGACTTTGCTTTAACATTATATCATTTTGTTCATTACATGTCTCTCTATTCTTCCTGCCAAAGTGAATCAATTGACACAGTGTTGAATGTCATCTGCCTAGTTTTTGTCCATTTCACAAGCTTGCTTATGCCTCCTGAAGTCTGTTACGATCCTCCTACTTGTGTACTGAATTTGAATTTTGTCTGTCTATAATGTTTAAAATTATGTTCTGTATGTCCAGTCCATGCATATTTGCCAAATAAGCAATGTTCTCATCCTGCTCCTGAAAAACCCACTGTATATTTACATTTTTCTAAACCACTGCTCTACTTTTTTCTGCCCCAGGACGATTTGTATTCAGTCTACAAATGTCCCTTTAACCCCATGGGCTTCAATGTGTGTGTGTTGAAGCTCCAGTTTGCCTAAGTGTTCACTGTATCAGTTCATTGCTGGCATATGGAGGGTTTGTACAAACGAGCTGATAACATTGCTTGGACCACCTAGCTCAAGAGGGTCAGTCATCAATCCCTCTCTCTCAAACAGCTGTGGCATGTTTGATTTCTTTATAATGAAAGCATAATTTACACTCCCTCACCATGCCAACAGTCTTGCACAGAAAAGAATGATATACATAAGCAAGAGTGGATTCCTGTTCACATACCCACACAGCAACAGACTTTACATATAAATTTTCCAAAGTATGCTGTTGGTGGCACACGCACTATTCACGGCTGATGCCATTTGGTATAGCAACTCAGGAAAAACAGCAGTGTAGAACTGCTACTGCACAGCCAACCATTGCTTCTGATTACTGCTGCACCTTAGAGAAATGGGGATGCATTGTGACATACAGCTTTGCTTATTTATTTTAGTAAAATTCTACAGTAAAGTGATTAGCTCCTAGATGAGATCCATGTGATCTAAAAGTCAAGACAGCAGCAGCCTTCAACACCACTGACAGCAAAATATTAATGGTTATCTACCCTGCAAACCTTTTTAGAACATATTGCACACCTCAGTCAAAGTCTATTTACACTAGCCATATAACTGTCAATGACAGAGTAGACACTCTATATAGAAGTGTGGAGACATGGCATATTGGTAATGTCACTGGACTAGTAATCTAGAAACTCAGGCTAATGTTGCGACGACATGATTTGAAGAAGGAGGTGAAATTTGAATTCAATAAAATTCTGGAATAAAAAGTTGGTCTAAAGGCAACCATGCAACCACTGGTTCATTAATGCTCTTTGGGGCAGAAAATCTGCCAACCTTATCTGGGCTGGCCTACATGTGACTGCAGACCCAAATAATGTAGTTGACTTTTAACTGATGTCTGGGCATTTAGGAATGGGCGACAAATACTGTTCACAATCACTAATAAGGAAAAAAACAATATTCATTGTTTTCAGAGCCTTTTTTACTCCCAGACTACATTCTGCTAAAAAGTATGAATGACAAATATCAATGTATTGCATATAACATTTCATAAACTTTGACATGCATATATTTATTTTTTGGCTGCATAAATATCAGAGCAGCTAGAGATTGAGCAACAGTGGGAGACAAACAAACAGTACCAGAAGACAGGTACAAAGGACAGCTGGCTTGTACTGTGGGACTTATAACTGTAATGTTAGTCATAGAAGTGATTGTTGGGTGGCATCTGGTGGATGGTGGCTACTGATGACTCTAGCTATTTGGGTATTAATAGTGATTGGCTGATGATTTCCATTCTCCCATTGCTAGCTAGTTAGCTGGTTTCAGCTACTCACTGGATAAAGTCAAAGATGCAACAATAAAGTGTGATTTGTATGTATTAATTTTACAGTGTGCTTTTATAAAACAGAGTTGTAAACAATCATAAAATATTTCTGTAGCTGTAAATGGCACAACTCAAAATGTAATTTTATATCAATAATCACCTCTTTTGTGTGCTCTCATATCAAATGAAAATAATTCTGTGAGATGTACAGCATACTGTCTTTGAAAGTGATCACATCATAACTGGTACTTTTCACACCAATGGCCACAGAATGCTTGTTCTTAAATTGAAATCTTCGGTACTCTATTTCCCTTGCTCAAGTTTTTAGTAATACTCCAAACTTTGCAATTAAAGACAGTACTTCTCACCTCCAGTAAGCTATATTCACTTTTTTATTGTTATTCCTTCACAAATAAGTTTACAACAAATTTTTTTATGTTTGACCATTAACAAGATAAATTGGCCTTTCGACTTAGACCATAGTACATAGAATGTCACAGCACAGTATAGGCCCTTCGGCCCTTGATGTTGCGCTGATCTGTGAAATTAATCTGATGCTCATATAACCTACACCATTCCAACATCATCCTTATGTATGTCCAATGACCATTTAAATGCCCTTAACGTCGATGAGTCAACTCCTGTTGCAGGTAGGTCGTTCCATACCCCTACTACTCTCTGAGTAAAGGAACCACCCCTGATATCTGTCCTAAATCTATTATCCCTCAATTTAAAGCTATGACCCCTCATGTTAGCCCTCAACATCTGAGGAAAAGGGCTCTCACTGTCCACCCTACCTAACCCTCTGATTATCTTATATGTCTCGATTAAGTCACTTCTCAACCTTCTTCTCTCTAACAAAAACAGCCTCAAGTCCCTCAACCTTTCCTCATAAGAACTTCCTTCCATACCAGACAACATCCTAGTAAATCACCTCGGAAATCTTTCCAAAGCTTCTACATCCTTCCTATAATGCGGTGACCAGAACTGTAAGCAATACTCCGGGTGCGGCCTTACCAGTGTCTTGTACAGCTGAAGCATGACCTCGTGGTTCTGAAACTCAATCCCCCTATCAATAAACACCAACACACCATATGCCTTTTTATCAACCCTATCAACTTGGGTAGCAACTTTCAGGGATTTATGCACCTGCACACGAAGATCTCTCTGTTCATCCACACTGCCAATAATTTTACCATTAGCCCAGTACTCAGCATCTCTGTTACTTTTTCTGAAATAAGCTACCTCACACCTGTCCACATTAAACTTCATTTGCCACTTCTCAGCCCAGCTCTGCATCTTATCTGTGTCACTCTGTAACCCACAACATCTTTCGGCAGTATCCACAATTCTGCCTACCTTACTGCCATCCACAAATTTACTCATCCATCCTTCTATGCCCACAGCATAGATCATTTATAAAAATGACAAACAGCAGTGGCCCCAAAACAGATCCTTGCGGCACACCCACTGATAATAGAGCTCCAGGATGAACATTTCCCATCAACCACCATTTTCTGTTTTTTTTCTGCTAGCCAATTTCTGATCCAAACTGCTAAATCACCTTCAATCCCAAAACTCCTTATTTTGTGCAATAGCCTACTATAAGAAACCTTATGCAATGCCTTACTTAAGTCCATATATACCACATCAACCGCTTTACCTTCATCCACCTGTTTTGTCACCTTTGCGAATAACTCAATAAGGTTAGTTAGGCACAATCTACCCTTCGCAAAACTGTGTTGACTACCCCAATCAAATTATTCCTTTCCAGATTATTATAAATCCCATCTCTTATAACCTTTTCCAACATCTTACCCATAACCAAAGAAAGGCTCACTGGCCTATAATTACCAGGGTTGTCCCAACTCCCCTTCTTAAACAAGGGAACAGCATTTGCTATCCTCCAGTCTTCTGGCACTACTCCTGTTGATAATGATGTCATAAAGATCAAAGTGAAAGGCTTTGCAATCTCCTCCCTGGCTTCCCAGAGAATCCGAGTATAAATCCCATCCGGCATAAGGGTCTTTTCTATTTTCAAATCTTCCAAAATTGCTAAAACTTCCTCTTTGTCAACCGTGATCCTACCTAACCCAGAAGCCTGTTTCTCTGTATTCTCACTAACATTGCCCTTTTCCAATGTGATTACTGACAAAACTGACGTATCCATTAAACGCTTCTCCTATGTCCTCAGATTCCACACACAACTTCCCACTACTGTCATTGATTGGCTCTAATCTTATTTTATTACTGATATACCTATAGAAGGTCTTAGGGTTTTCCTTGATCCTATCCACCAACAACTTCTCATGCCACTCCTGGCTCTTCTTAGCCCTCTCTTTAGCTCTTTTCTGGCTAACTTATAACTCTCAAACCCCTAGCTGAGTCTTTATGCCTCATCCTCTCATGAGCCTTCTTCTTTCCATTGACAAGAGTTACAACTACTTTAGTAAACCATGCTTCCCTCTCTCGACAACTACCTTCCTGCCTGATAGGTATATACTTATCAAGGACCCGCAGTAGCTGTTCCTTGAATACGTTCCACATTTCAAGTATGTCCATCCCCTGCAGTTTCCTTCCCCATCCTATGCAACCTAAATCTTGCCGAATCGCATCACAATTGCCTTTCCCCTGTAGTATATACCTATCCCTGCCCATTGCTATTGTAAACATAACTGAATCGTGGTCACTATCGGCAAAGTGCTCACCTACCTTCAAATCTAAAACTGGGCAGGTTTTATTCCGGAGTACCAAATCCAATATGACATCGCCCCTTGTTGGCCTGTCTACATACTGTGTCAAAAAACCCTCCTGCACTCATTGAACAAAAACTGACCCATTTAAACTAATTGAACTATAACATTCCCAGTCAATATTGAAGAAATTAAAGACCCCATAACAACTACCTTGTTACTCTCTCTCCTATCGAGAATCATCTTTGCTATCCTTTCCTCTACATCCCTGGAACAATTCGGAGGCCTACAGAAAACTCCCAACAGGGTGACCTCTCCTTTCCTGTTTCTAACCTCAGCCCAAACTACTTCAGTGATGAGTCCTCAAACATTATCTCAACTGCTGTAATACTACTCTTGATTAACAACACCACCACCACCCCACCTTTTCCTTTTACCATTTTCTTTGTTCTTTCCGAACACCTAAATCCCGGAATCTGCAACAACCATTCCTGCCCCTCCTCTAGCCACGTCTCTGAAATGGCCACAACATCGAAATCCCAAATACTACCCAGGCTGCAAGTTCACCCACCTTATTCCGGATGTTCCTGGTATTGAAGTACCCACATTTCAAACCAACATCCTGATTGCCGGTGCCCTCTCGCGACCTTGTAAACCTATCCCTGACCTCACTATCCTCAAGCTCATGTACACTGGAACTACAATTCCGGTTCCCATCCCTCTGCTGTATTAGTTTAACCCCCGAAGAGCGTTAGCAAATTTCCCCCCCAGAAAATTGGTACCCCTTTGGTTCAGGTGAAGACCATCCTGTTTGCAGAAGTCCCACCTTCCGCAGAAACAGATCCAATTATCCAAGAATCCAAAACCTTCCTCCTACACCATCCCTGCAGCAACGTGTTCAGCTCCACTCTCTTCCTGTTCCTCACTTCACTAGCACCTGGCATGGGCAACTAACTAGAGATAACAACTCTGTTTGTTCGAGCTTGTACTGTTTAATTTATTTTTGGAGGGGAGGAGTACTCAAAGCAGAGATGACCATGAAAATTGGTACTTTTCATTGACATTACACCACTCCATACTCACTCCACTTCATTAACACTATTGAAGACAGCACGTTCATTCCAACAGCTTTAAAAATGTATTTTACTTTGAAATAATTTTAATTAAATGCACTGTAATTGCATAGATTACAATTTTTCAAAAATTATATGCCTTCTTTTTTCTAACAAAATAGAGAGAATTTCATTCTCTAAACCCCTTATAATAACCTGTTCAAAGGAAGAGGGATATGAAACCACTTAGATTTTTAAAAATATATTAATCAATTCAAGAGTCACCATATTTATTGATGTTTCCTCCCAGGTCCAAAAGCATGTTTTAAAGTAAGAAACTGCAGAAAAGATGATAAGCATTGATACTGTGCTTTGAAACATTTTGAATTCTTTCTTAATTCAGTAGATCAGATTTTCTTTATAATGAAGATTCATTGCCACTTAACCTGTGAAGATGAGAGGCCAAGTTTATTTGTCAAACTATTGTTTAATAAAATTGCAAACTGTGTAACTAGGGAATGAAAACTGGAGAGGAAAGGTCGAAAAGTTTACAATTTAATATGGGTAGTAGAGAACTTATAGAACTCACACCAGAAGGAGCAGTTTTCTATTTCAATAGCAAGCTAGAGAGATTCCACTGATAGATTGAGGAAAGATGTAATACAAAAATGATGTGCAGATAATGACTGCGGTTTGTCGAGGTAATGGTTAGCAGCTGCTGGCTGTCCATTCTTTGACTGGAAAAGTCATCTGGACAATTTTTTAGAGGAGGACAAGAGGTATCTCAGTCAATCCAAGGAAGGCCAAGGCATGTCTAATACTAGGCTGTGGAAAGTCAAGAAGCCTGTCTGATTCTGGCCTGCTTATGGACCACAAACCCCTCTGAGGTAAAAACAATCACTGCAGATGCTGGAAACCACATTCTGGATTAGTGGTGCTAGAAGAGCACAGCAGTTCAGGCAGCATCCGAGGAGCAGTAAAATCTGCTCCTCGAATGCTGCCTGAACTGCTGTGCTCTTCCAGCACCACTAATCCAGTCACAAGCCCCTCTGACACATGTCTGCAAAAGGGAAGTCCATCTGATGTAGGTTTGTAAATGGGCAAAATGCCTATTTCATATGGAACTGTAAATCAGAAGGAGAAGCCAGCAGAATTGGTGGATGAGACATACTGGTCAGACTCATTGTGTATTTTTCAAAATGGAGATCTAATGCAACCAATACATTCACTTGCAAGTGTTCCTGAGATGTTACTTTTAATTCCGCAGGGAATGGGTGAGAGGGCTAACTGATATAGGTCAGTAAATGGAAGAGAGGAGTACTTGATGTGGCATTGTAGCCAGGTGAAACACTGTCTCATGAAGGTAGGTATACAGATAAAAGCCTGTTTGATACAGGTCTGTAAATATGTGAGAGGCCTGCCCAGCACATATATATGTAAGTGGGCAGAATTTACTCGCTCATGGTGTGTGGGTGACTGCAAAACCATAAATCTGCATTCTATACCCAGACACATTTTGAGGCATTTTGCAAGTGGTGTACACTTTGTGTCCACGTTATTTTTAGTAGGTTAAACAATGGTTCTTGCAGACACAACTGAAGATCACTCCAACAAAAAAAAAGGAATCATGTAGTTCTTTTACCTAAGTGGGCTCCTGAGCAGCAGTTCCCCAAAAGTTTTCATCTCCTGTAACTGGACGGTTACTCTTCAGCCAAGTACCTGACACCCTGAGCTTACCAGTAGCTTGTTGACCTCAGAAAGGTTCAAGCATCAAGCAAATTGATGGACAGTTCCCCCAATATTAAGTTTCAAATATTGGGATCAGCCAGATCATCCACAATGGTCTTTTCATTTCCATGTTATAAAAACAATGATGAAATTTTCACCAAATAGTGTTTGTTACTGAGTGCTTGCAATATTACATGATGTGTGATCTAATAATGGTGCTGTGGTCATGATAATGGAAAACCAGGTAGTTTGGAAAACACACTATGACATTAAACTGTTTTTACAAAAAAAAGACAACCAGTTCGGTATGAACACATTCCTATACTTACCAGACGATTAATTTAACAAGTGGTGATATAATTAAACAAAGTAGGTTGTTCATATCCTTGATTATATGATTGTTAAGGCAATTTCATGTCATTATTTAACACACTTTTGCCATTACCTGTCTCTCCACGGGGGTTATAGGTTTACAGTTGAATCGAAATGTTTTCAAATGTTCAACCAGCACCTCTTTCATTCGTTTTTTTAAAAAAATGTTAGTAGATCATAATTGAAAATTATTAATACTTGATTAAACATACAAATTTCAAATTTGGTGATCCTTGTGTAGTACTAAGCACCCTGGTGTAATTGTTCAAAGTTTGCAGGATCTCATCATTTTTCAAACTAACATATACTAACTTATACAGCTGTGTAAATTTCCTGAGCCAATGGACAATCACAGAATTCTCTAAAAGCAAATAACCAGTCCATGAACTATTTAAAACATGCAATACACGATACAGGAATATTATGTATGTCTGATTTTCTCTCGATATCTTTCTTCACAATTTTCTGTTGTGAGGTGGTATGGCATACTGTACATGTCACAGGCACCACTTATATTAAGGTTTCTTTTTCCCAACATTCAGGAATGTTATATTCCAGCTTGGTAAGAGTGGTAGTTTTTCATATTCATGGCAGCATTTCCAGTAACTGCATTTGCTTAAATTACCATGCAGAATAGGGCAAATCAGGGTCAGTTTATGTCAGCTACTTCAATCTGGGAACTTCATCAGCCTTTGTTTCAAGGCATTATGCAAAGAAAACTGACATTAAGGGAGCTTTAACTGACAGCAAATGAAATCAATCAGTGAATCACTAAGCCATAATAAACAATCAGCTCCTGAGTTTGAGATTAACTCTATGCTCTATGACAGACCCTAACCTGGAATGAAGCAACCTCGAGTCCATCCTTCAGCCCCTTTGCTTCGAAGATCTCCAGGTGCAATTTGGGTAGCTGCAGGGTGAAGTCATTTTTTGCTGTCACAGACCATGACAGTGAAATCTGATCTCTGACCTGAGGAAGAGAAAACAGCATCAATGGTAATTCCCCTTCAGACACATTAACTAGGATGAACTAGGTCCCCTTGAGCCCGCTGAGTGGACTTGCATTGATCGCTAGGCCTGAAATCCATGAATAAATTTAAGACTAATTGATTTTTTGTTGCAAATAAATCAGTAATTCAGAATAACCACTGAGAATTTTAAAAAGACAGTGTAGTATTATCTGATTGAATTTTTTTTAAAGTTGCCAGGAGTCCTTCTCAAGTCACTAGAATAGCTTTCTCAAACCCTTGAGCAGTTAAATTCTTATGACCAAGTCTACAACAAGCTTTTCAAAGCACTGTGGTTAAAGCAGTCTCTAGGCCATGTCCTTGCATGTAAAAATCTTGCACAGTAAAACATTAAAGACAAGCACAAGTTATACACAGACAGTAACTGGTTTTGATCTTGAAGTGTAAAACAAGCAAGCTGTTTGTATCACACTGCCACCCTGTGGAAAAATACTTTTTTCATCAAATTATTGTACTGTCCAATGTTACCAAGGTTAGAAGAATATTTTAAATGAAATAATAACATTAATAGCAAACTCATTGAAGTTGTAACTTGCTGCTTTCTGCACTTTGGCATGAAGGTACGCACTTGACTAATCTGAATGCAAAGTTTATATATATATATATATTTTTTTTTAAAATATAATTTGCAGTTCATAACTAGACCAACATGGAAACAAAATGTATCTAAACATAGGCAACAATTATTTATTTTGTAATAGGCTTAAAGATACACTTTCCTGACTAATGTTACTTAGTATATTCAACAAAATTAGGTGTTTACTACTGAAATATTGCTTATGAAAAATAATCAATACGAATCAGGTACTGTTGATGTTAGCGGCCAATGAATATATTGGCATGAATTAGCAATGTGTTGATGTTCACAGCTATTGCAGCACTTAGCTTTAGCTTACATCAAAATTAATTCTGCTCTGTATTATTCAACTGAATTGCAGACTTCACGTTCTTCACTGTTTTTTCATGAAAATATTTCATGTTGCAATTTTAGAAAGAAATTTGTGCTTTTTGTCTGCACTAAAAGCTTCAGGTACATTCAAGCTAATGAGATCCATTCAAAAGAATTGCCTTTGCAACAGAGAGGTAGAAAGTGTTATTAATTCTACTGTTAAATGTCAGCAATAAAAATAATAAAAAATCAGAAAAATGTGACAGTTTTTAAAGTTGCATGATTCTAGAGAAAGCAAGCAATGTTACAGCCATTTTAGAGCAAGTAGACAACCATTATAAGCTACAAACATGGACAACTCAAGCTTACAATTACATTTCAAAGATTTGAAAACGTAAAACCTAAACTCTATACAGAAGAAAATGATGTTTAAACAATCTACTAAAGGGATCTTTTTTCAGAAAAGGAGACTGCTTAAAAATAATTCCAATTTATATAAGTGCTGTGTGAAATTGTATAAGAATATCAAGAATTCTGGTTGGACGTAAATTAGATCAACAAAATTACAAAGTATGACACGTAGGAGACTTTATTGCACTTTGTGCAAGAAATTTGTATTAGTGTTAGGATTTTGATTATAGGAATGCAACTTTTCATTGTATAAACCAAAAAAAAAAACAGTTTTACCTACTCTTGTTAACATTAACACATGGCATCTGCATTGTTCTGTTATATGAGAAAGTTGCCAGAATGGGTCCTAGCTTTATTTTTAATGGTAACACATGCCTTACCCTCATATACCCTCACTAATACTTTTGGTACAGTATAAACTCATGTCTTTTGCCAATTATTGAAAACGCTCAGAAGGTTTATAAATTAAAACACCAGATCACTTAGCTGATGGGGCAGAACTTTTCAGTCATCTTCAATATCCCTCCCTGTGCTCATTATTTACATCATGTTTTCATGGAACTGTGTGGTATTTGGAAACAAATTTCTGGAACACATCACATGAAATTATGTTTTTAGCCTAACAGTTGACTTAAAAGCCCTTGAGCTGCTGATATTAGATGGACGAAAATTATTGTTCAATGTATTCCACTGCCATTTCATTCTGTCCACAAAAATAAAACATTTTTGAAATAAGTTTATTCAAACTAGTTACACTAAAACAAAACATAAAGCTCACAGCTTGTCACGTTCCAAAAATGCTCGAATTAAAATATATCCTCCATTACAGATATGACGCATTGCCTTAAAACATTTTCTAAATGTATTAAAACTGTTTCTTTAAGTGTGAACATAAGCCCCTCACACAATGCCAAAAGTTGAGGCACAAATAATTTATAAAAATTTATTCTTTCACTGGATGTGGATGTCACTGGCAAGGCCAGTATGAGTTTGAGTTTGATTTATTGTTGTCACAAGTATCAAACCAAAGTAAGAGTTGTATTGCGTGCTATACAGGCACATTGTACCATTTAAAAATGCACCAGTGTAGCAGAATAGAGTGCAGAATACAGTGTTACAGCCACTGTGAGAAGATACAGAGAGAGAGAGAGAGAGAGACAGAGATCAATATTAATATTCGAGAGGTCCGTCAAAAAAATCTGACAATAGCAGGGAAGAAGCTGTTCTTGAATCTGTTCATCTGTGTATTCAAACTTTTATATTTTCTGCCTGACAAGAGAGGGTGGAAGTCAATATAACTGGGGTGGGCGGCATCTTTGATTGTATTGGCTGCTTTCCCAAAGTAGTGGGAAGTATAGATGGAGTCAATGGATGGAAATCTGGTTTGTGTGATAGCCTCAGCTGTGTTCACAATTCTCTATAGTTTCTTGCAGTTTTGGAAACAGCAGCTGCTATACCATGCTGTGATGCATCCAGATAGAATGCTTTCTATGATGCATTTACAAAAATTGGTAAGTGTCTTTGTGGACATGCTGAATTTTCTTAGCCTCCTGAGGAAGTAGAGGCATTGTTGTGCTTTCGTGAACATCACATCGACGACGCAGGTCAACTAAGACAGATTGTGTTCATCATACCCAGGAACTTGAAACTTTCAATCATCTCCACCTCAGCACCATTCATTGCAAACAGGGGTGTGCCCTCCACTCTAATTGCTGAAGTCAATGACCAGCCCCTTCATTTTGCTGACTTGATGGAGAGATTGTTGTCTTTTTACCATTCCACTAAGCACTCAATATCTTCCTGTACTCTGTCTCATCATTGTTTGAGATCCTACCTACAATGATGGTTATGTAAATTGGAGTTGGGGTGGAATTTGGCCACGATCGTGAATGTATAAGGAGTATAGTAGGGGGCTGGGTATGCAGTCTTGGGGGGCGCTGGCATTGAGGATTATTATGGAGGGGGTGTCACCTATTCTTACTGATTGCTATCTATAGGTCTGGAAGTTGAGGATCTAGTGCAGAGGGGGGAGCTGAGACTTAGGTCTTGGAGATTGGAAATGAGTTTGTTTGGAATTATGTTATTGAAGGTGGAACTGTAATCAATAAATAGGATCTGATGTAGGTTTTCCAGATTAATGTAGGGGCAGGGAGATGGCATCTGTCAGAGATCTGTATGACAGTAGGAAAGGATCAAGGCAATCTGGTGGGGTAGAGTTGATGTTGCCCATCCTTTGAGGAGAAAGTGAGGTCTGCAGATGCTGGAGATCAAAGTTGAAACTTTATTGCTGGAACAGCACAGCAGGTCAGGCAGCATCCAGGGAACAGGAGATTCGACGTTTCGGGCACAGGCCCTTCTTCATTCCTGAAGAAGGGCCTGTGCCCGAAACGTCGAATCTCCTGTTCCCTGGATGCTGCCTGACCTGCTGTGCTGTTCCAGCAATAAAGTTTCAACGTTGCCCATCCTTTAATGCTTTTGAACTGAGCAACTTAACTGTCCTCTGAAATGCTTGGCAAAAGTCATTAATATGGATCTGGAGTCACATGTAGGCTAGACAAGGTAAAACTGGTAAAACTGGCATGCTGCAGATTTGTCCATTGGGTTGAAATAAAGGGAAGGCTAGCTGTTTCATTGCATATTAAAAGATCCGCATGTGGTTCATATGATATTTGTTAGTTTCCTCACCATGATTATTATAACATTGGATGGAATATTCTCATTTGCAGTTGAAGTGTGCTTTTGAATGAGATTCATGGTGCTTGGTCTGCCATGACTTAGAGCAAAATTTTCCCACACAATCACCTCCTCTTCATTTCACTAATTATGCAACTGAGCTCTTGGGTGTCTTTCATGGAGAACTGTGCAACCAGAGAAAGAAAAACATTCACTACAGCTGGGACCTTCCATTGGACATGCAGATAGTGCCATATTTAAAGCTCAGACTGCAAACCCCTTCATAGGCTGTAAAGCAGCTGGAGGGACGTCATTCAGGGCATGGCACAGCAGAAAGGAAAGCTTGCTCCCTGATTCGCAGGCAGGAACCTAGAGTTAGTGGGCAGGGTGATGGAGAGGAGGGCTGTCCTATTTTTAAGCTGATAACCAGAGACGAGGCCACCAGACATAGCTAACTCAGACACAAATTGTAACTTTGGTCAGTGCTGTGTTCCAGGTGAAGCATGACACCTAGCAGTGCAGGAATACAGTCAATAGTCTTTGAGATCTGCAAGGCTAAGTATTTAAAGGTCATCAGCAGACCATTTCAGATACTGCAAGCCAGAAGCTGGCCTTCATACTGTTGTGCTTCATGGCTATGGCCCAAAGGAAAGGAGAGCTCAGTGCCTACTTTACAGACAGTATCCTGGAGGATGTGGTAGACAGGATAGTGGAGAGGATGACAGCTCTTTTTGCTGCTGAATACCAAAGGAGGCCACACCACCAGACCAAATCAGCTTGAAGGCAAATTGCAGCCTGGCTCAGTACTGTGTCACAGGTGAGGGAGAATGCTCAGCAGTGCAGGAAGATGAATAAACGTCAGCACTTTGAAAAGCGAAATGGCATAATCTCTCTGCTTCCTCATTGCTCACTCAACTCAGCAAGGCCCAAGGATTACAACTCTCTCTACTGCATGCATATTATCTAATCAACAGCTCTCACCAAGCTCTTGCTCCCAAACTGCTCACCCTTGCATACCCCTGTTCTTCTTACTGAACTCATTGGGGCTTATCTCGCTACATCTGCTCATACATCACCACTAACTGTCCTTCCATCATACTCAATCCCTTCCTTTGTCTCATTGCTAGAAACACTGGCCATCGCTCCAAATTGCTCCACATTCGTTTTTTACACATGGCCATTTGCTTGAAGTACATGCAGTGTGTTTGCCATGTAAACTGCTTGCACATGAATAGTTGTGACAGTGGAGTAGCACAGTTCTACCCGGTGACATATTTGCCCCTTGACTCTAAAGTGCTACCAGACATTAAAGCTGCATGCCTCTCCCTCTGATCTAAAAGGCAATATAAGCCACAATGGTTGTAACTGGACTCGTAGTTCAATGACCCGGGTTAATGTTCTGGATGTGAATCCCAGTATGATAGATATTGAAATGTGAATAGATACATAAAAGAAGCTAGCCTGATGATGACCACCTAACCACAGCTGACGTGTCATAAAATTCCATTTGATTTACCAATGTCCTGTTGTCCTTATCTGGTTTGACTACATATTACTCAAGACCAAAGGAAATGTGGTTCACTTTTAACTGTTCTCCGGGCAATTTGGGATAGGCAATAAATACTATCCAGCAAGGTACACGTCCCATGAATGAATATTAAAAAAAAACAAATGTGACTCTCACAGAAGATTATAGTTCAAAAATCAGCGCTGAGGTCAGTGAGAACGCTAAAAAAACAGGTTAACAGCCAAAAGAGGTGTCCTGTGTAATGTATGAGATGCATGTATCACTGCATGTGCAAAGTGACCTGCAAGAAGCTTAAGGATCCTAGATGTTCCCGAGCTCCAAAGTGCTTAAGGCCTTAATTGTTGTGAGAATTGGTTTGAGAGCAGGCTCAATGTAGTGAGACTGGTGGTTTGTCAGCTCCAACGTCTGTGGACAAAAAGTTGAGGATGATGGAAGCCATGAAGAATGCAGTGTCTTTGTAGTAAAGAAGCGGATGCTGACTGGGACAAGTATTCAGTAAGATGAAGCCACTAGGTGCCTGGTCTGATTTATATATCAAACATTTGCACCATCTAGATTCTTGAGGATGCAGATGAGAACTGGAAGTGGCAAATAAATAAGACAAGTTCTCGATTTAATGAGATAAAAATGCACCGAAATAGGTCGTTGCTACTTGAGGTGATATTCTGATGTCTTCATTTAAGGCTTGTAAGAAATCAAAAAAGATTTTCTTGATGTCAAGAATCTGACTTTTAAAATTCTCTCTATGGCAAACACACAACACGTGCTTCAAGCAATGGCGATGTGCAAAAAGCGAACAGGAGCAGTCTGGGGAGTTGCCAAATTTTCCAGCAATGAGACAAAGGGAGGGGTGGAAAATTTGAATTATAGCAGGGCAATTTTGATTTTAAAAATGAAAGGGACACTCATGGAAAGAGATACCTTTTCTAAATGTATGTTAACATTCATTTTGCTTAAATAACTTGCTTGGGAGAAAGTGAGGATTGCAGATGTTGGAGATCAGAGTCGAAAAGTGTGGCACTGAAAAAGCACAGCAGGTCAGGCGGCATCCAAGGAGCAGGACAGTTGACGTTTCAGGCATTTCTGATGGAGGGCTTATGCCTGAAATGTTGACTCTCTTGCTCCTTGGGTGCTACGTGACCTGCTGTGCTTTTCCAGCACCCACACTTTGCGACTCTTTATATGCTTGCCCCACCGCAAATTAGCATGTCTGTGCTTGATTGTAATCCAAAAATAAGATATTAAAACACCTTTTTTGTACAGCTGAGAATTTAACACGACAGTTTAGTTTTAGAACTTAGAACAGTACAGCATAGAATAATACAAGCAGGGTCATAATGGAATGTCTTGTTGCATAAACTCACCATTGCTCCAGCAATGTTACATAGATCCTTTTAAATACTGTTTTTCTGCTTTATCCAATACACTCCTAGTTACAATGTGCTGAGCAGCTTAGCAATACAAGGATCATTGATAAGAAAAATGCCAGGGCAGGAGGGCAGTTAGTGAGAGTGGAGAGATAAGTATGATCTCAGCGGTGCTCATCATTACTTAAGAATTGCATTTTTAAATCCAATTTTAGAAAGTAAGTGTGTTATGTGTAGAAAAAGTAACTGCTTTCAGAGCATATTTTACAAAAGAAATCAGTTTTCCCCTTTTTTCTTAAAAAGTAATCCTTTTTATTCTGGATTTTAACTTTAGGAATTATTTTGGCTGAGTTGATACGTTCAAGATAAAAATACTGTAATGTAATTTTTATATAAATACTGGGTCTTGAGCAAACCAGTTTTCCATGCTCTGGGCTGGACACAAGTCATTTGTGGATGTAATGGAGCACATCCCTTTGGAGGTTATCAGATCTGCATACATACAAATTTTTTGCTGTAACAATTATCACAAAAATAAGTGCATTCAGCAAGGGTCTCCTCATCTTTAGCTCTGTAGTAAATGTATAATTAAATATTAAAATACTTCTGAAAAATCTTTCTTTAGCCTTTTTACAGAAATTCAGGCTGATAAAAGGAAAAACTCAAGTGAATTAAAGTGCTCAGATTTTATCAACATCAAACCGCAAGTGATTTCTTTTGCCGTCTCCATCTCACAGCTACAGTCAATAGATCTAAATATTTTACTGCACCCTGGCCAATTTATTGTTTGATGTTTAAAAACTCACCAAAAATCAAAGAAAATTCATTAAATCAGAGCCCTCCAATGACTTGCAATCATCTTTGAAAGTTGAGTTTAACTGCAATATTGATAATTCTCTTTTTTCTGTGACAACAGCCACTCGGGAAATGTTTGGTGTCAGAATACAAAAGAAGATTGCCAATAACAGCAGGGAACAATGTTCATATTACACAAAAGACCAAACAGTGTGGCATTCTACACTGTCTTTCTGTCAATAATATCTGATTCACTATTCTCTCCCTGTTTTTGCTGCCCCCCCCCCCCCACCCCACCCCACCTAAAATAGGACATTCTTTTTCTCTTTTTCTACATTAAAAAAATACATATTTGAACAAACCTTGCTTTAGAAATCATTTACTGGATAAAGTTGAGCTTTATTATGATAAACAGCTTTGGCAAAATTTAAAGACAACATTTGT
This sequence comes from Chiloscyllium plagiosum, assembly GCF_004010195.1. Lineage (NCBI taxonomy): Eukaryota > Metazoa > Chordata > Chondrichthyes > Orectolobiformes > Hemiscylliidae > Chiloscyllium > Chiloscyllium plagiosum. The sequence continues at coordinate 119,755,772 of NC_057711.1, read as the reverse complement.
GCCTCTTGAACAATGCATTTGTTTAGCATATTACTAATGACATGATGTAAAAATAACATATATAACTGAATATTCTAGTCATAAAGCCTTTTTGGTAAGATGACTAGAGAAAATGCACTATTGTCAATGTTAGTAGTGCATTGAATTTACAGCATGTACATTTTAGTGCCAGATTTTCAATTATATTTATGGATCTTTAAGTACTTTTCAATCATAAGCTAAAACGAATTCCTGAGACTGAACTATTTTTGGGCAAAATTGATCTTAATTTGCATGGCTGTATAATTTTATTGAAATTAAATCAAGCATTTCTAATGAGATGACAACTCTGACAGGAATTGAAGTCAACTTTATATCACGGGAACTATAAGAATATACTCTATGCTTATGGCATTGTGGTCAAAAACCATGATATTCTTTAAAACTGCTTCTAGAAATAGACAACACTATGTATAACTGTGGAATACTGTCCTAAGTAAGAAGAAAATCTCCATAACTCATATGCAATTTTGTCATTTCTGTGTTGCGCATTCTGCTTTGCCAGAAGGATAATATCACACATCTAACATCTAAATAATTTGATCAGTTAAACAAAAGTAACAAAATCTTTGTAACTTTTAGGATAATTTTGTTCCCCAATTATAGGGCAACTATAAAAATTTATTTGACTAATATTTCTTATTACAATTAAAGGAAGAAACATGTAGAAAATCATTGAATATTTCTTAAAGTATCTTCTGACTGCAAAAAATCTAAATACTACAATCACTTTAAGCCTTTTAAAAACTTTAAGAGCTCATATTATTTTAACTTACAAACTCAACAAGAGTGCTTTGATTCTAAAAGCAAAGAATGTTGCTGAAACATTACAGGATTAAAGCTAAACTTCTGCAAAATCTGTAATTGATAAATGATACAGGAGTTCATTTTCAATACTATGTTGTGAAACTCTAGATTATAGCCATACATTGGTGAAGGAACAACAATCTATCTCCATGCTAGAGTACTGTGTGACTTAGGAGTTGAACCTGAAGTGACCATCTTCCCAGAATGTTTGCAAAACTTACAATTCTTGGTGGCAAGGGTCATAGGACAAATAAATACTGACAATGTAAGCTTGGTACATAATAAAAATCAGACTTCAGAACATGTTCCATTTCCAAATAAAAGGCTGAGAATGAGTCCCACTTAATGAACTGATATGTTCGAAACCAGGTCTCCATGAACTAATCAGTGGTCCACAATTTAGAGTGACTACTGTAAAAGTCAGTTTTTACAAAAATATCTAGATCAGAAAAAATCTACTTTACCAGTCCACATGTTACTCATAGCTCACAATTAACCAATTAACATGTTTCAACTGTTCCTCCGTCCTGATTGCTGCTTTCTTCAATCATGATGTGGAGGTGCCGGTGTTGGACTGAGGTGGACAACGTCAAAAATCACATGACACTGGGTCATAGCCCAACAGGTTTATTTGAAACCACAAGCTTTCAGAGTCCCGCTCCTTCTCTCTCACATTGCTACTTGAGGAAGTAGTGGGGGTCCGAAAGCTTGTGATTCCAAATAAACCTGCTGGACTATAACCCATTTTCGTGTGATTTTTGACTTTCAGCAATCACACCCTCTTCTAATTATTGAAATGTAGCAGCCCACAGTTTAAGTAAAATCTAAAAGAACTGTGGATGCTGTAAGCCAGAAACAAAAACAGAACTTGCTGGAAAAGCTCAGCATAAGTGAAGAATATCAAAGTTAACGTTTCGGGTCTGGTGACCTTTCCTTGCAATTTAAGTAGGCTTTTGCAGCTTGCCCGTCAAAAGTATGAGTCATGAAATCCAATATTAGTTTAGCCCGGAGATTACCTATTCAGGTGCATCACAAATTCAAATATTACACTCAACTATTCTTAAAAACAACTAGCAGAAAGTGAGGACGGCAGATGCTGGAGATCAGAGTCGAGAGTGGGGTGCTGGAAAAGCACAGGAGGTCAGGCAGCATCCGAGGAGCAGGAGAATCGACATTTCAGGTAAGAGCCCTTCATCAGGAATGAGGCTTGTGAACCAAGAGGGTGGAGAGATAAATGAGAGGAGGGTGGGGCTGGGAAAAGGTAGCTGAGTGTGCAATAGGTAGATGGAGGTGGGGGTAATGGTGATAGGTCAGAGAAGAGGTTGGAGCGGATAGGTGGGAAGGAAGATGCACAGGTAGGACAGGTCATGAGGGCAGTGCCGAGTTGGAAGGTTGGAACTGGGATAAGGTGGGAGGAGAGGAAATGCACATTAATCTTGCAATCATTTTGATTTTTATATTACAGAGCTGTTTCTGCAATGGTCAGCTTGCTTAGCCTTGTTTTGGGTAATCAGTTTTTCCTCCATGAGCATTACTCTTAATTTTCCATCCCACAGTTCTCTGAAAATATCTCCTCCCACCAACCACCTCCTCCCTCCACATCCCCTTCAATCTGACAACAAACGATTTCTTATGGATGGTAGGATGGTAACATGACTTCAGCACCTGGAATCTCCATTGACACAGAATATCTGAAACTTCATTCTCTGCAATGGTGGCTTGAATGCAGAGATACTCAATTTTCCTTTACTTTCAAAGATCTCTTGAATCAGCCCTGGCAAAACCTACCTTCTAATGAAAGCCAGAGGGCAAAAGTTTAGTCAAACCTCGGATTTAAATTCCAGGGCTGTAGTTGCCAGCCCATGTCTCAATTAATTCTAATTTTCAGATATTAGATTACCTGACAGGCTGTTTTACAATCAATTATTATTACAAATGAATAGTGGTCCTTAAAAGGAGCTGTAATGAGATGTTCAGGTGATCAAGGTTTGAATTTACCAGTCAATATAACAGTATTTCCATTGCTAAATAGAGCAGGGATGAAGGAAAAGTAGTAAATTATTCAGCTTAGGAGTGCTGTAATCCTTATGCTCCACATGGATTTAGCCTTAAAGTCTACACTACAAATGGGAACAACTGCACATTTGCACTCTAAGAATTCACATGCAACAGCCCAAGGCCTATTTTATGATACCACATGGGACAACATCCCATTCAACATATACATGACTCAGTGCTGTACTGACTTGGTATTGCTTTATCTACTAAAGCTTTACAAAATATAAAACAATTTAATATTGGTCAAATGATAAACATGATCACAGTACTAATCCAACAAATTATTACCAGAATGACAATGACATTCCAATACTAAAAACTTAGCTTTACTTTTGAGACTGCAGCCATCATTGCTTCAAAGAAGATGGAGTGTTTGAGCAGATTAGTTAATCGTAACTAGAAATTCTATTATATTGTATTACTCACCTTTTGTACTAATATAGACTGGTATCGTTTATTTGCTGTAACTTAACACAAAACTCCTTTATCTGTTGATTGCTCAAGTTCAACCCTGATAACTGGGGCAGAACGGTGCTGAAGGATGGCATGGTAGCTCAGTGATCAGCACTGCTACCTCACAGTGCCAGGGACTGGGATTTGATTCCACCCTCCGATGACTATCTGTACGGCGTTTCAGCATTCACCTTGTGTCTGTGTGGGTTTCCTCTGGGTGCTCCATTTTCCCTCTCACAGTCCAAAGATGTGCAGATTAGGTGGATTGACCATGCCACATTGCCCATAGTGTCAAAGATGTGTAGGCTAGGTGGATTAGCCATGAGGAATGCAGGAATATGGTACTGGATGGGAAGCTCTTTGGAGGGTCAATGTGGACTCGATGAGCCAATTGGCCTGCTTTCACATTGTAGGGATTCTATGGAATTCTATGGAATAACTGATTTTCTCTCTACAATCTTTAAAGTCACATGTGTTCAGTAAAATGCCATTGTAGAGCTGGCTGAGTGAGAATCAATACTTACACTCCTTACAAATTTAAATGCAACCAATGAGTTTCTGTTCAATTCATCTCAAATGTTACAAGATGAAATAACAAGTTACATTGACTTAAGTGAGATTGAAATATGACTCACACTAAATTTCATCGTCAACAGCATAACTTAATACTGAAAAGCCATGATATGGAGATGCTCATGTTGGGCTAGGGTGGACAAAGTTAGAAGTCATGTGACACCAGGTTATAGTCCAAAGGGTTATTTTGAAATCAGAAGTGCTGCTCCAAGATCTTGTGATTTCAAATAAACCTGATGGATTATAAGCAGGTGTTGTCGGACTTCTAATATTGAAAAGCTGAAGTTTATAAAGAAGGAGATCTGGACCATACACAATATTGGAGGATGTCATAATATAAGTGATTTGAGCCACAATTTGTCAGGTGGGTGCACAACTTAGAAAGTAAAAAAAAAATGAACAGCTTTGGAGCTTAGGAGAATGAGAGATGCCCTTATTGAAACATCCAAGATCCTGAGGGGACTTAACAAGTCAGATGACGGGACAATATGTGACAGTGACAGGATTGGACAGAATTAGGATGGATTTATGAAATGGAAATCATGCTTAACGAATCTACTGAAATTTTTTAAGGATGTAATTCGTAGACTTGACAAGGGGAAGCCAATTAATGTAGTTTTACTTGGATTTTCAGAGGCTTTTGATAGGGTCCCACAAAGACATAAAATTAAAGCATATGGGATTGGGAATTGTGTACTGACATGGATAGAGAATTGTTTGGCAGACTGGTTTGAAACAAAGAGTAGAAATAAACGTATCATATTTCTGAATGCCAGCCGAGGACTAGTGGGATACCACAGGGTTTAATCCGTGGACCCAGCTATTTGCTATATATAAATATCTACACACACACACATAATATATTGTGTGTGTATATGTATATATGTGTATGCGATTTAGATGAGAAAACTATATTAAATATCTCCAACTTCGCAGACAACACAAACGTTGGGTGGAGGGTGAATTGTGAAGAGGATGCACAATGATTTGGAGAAGTTGAATGAGTGAGCAAATGCATGGCAGATGTAATAAAATGTGGATAAATATGATGTTACCCATTTGTGTAGAAAAAAACAGGTATTTGGCAGATTATGCAAATTAAGATAAATTTGGAAAAGAGATATGCAACAAGACTAGTACACAAGTCGCTAAAAATAAGCATGCAGGTGCAGCAAGCAGTGAAGGCAGCAAATAATATATTGGCCTTCATAGCAACAGAATTCAAGTACAGGAGCAACAATGTCTTGCTACAATTGTATAGGACCTTGGTGAGACCACACCAACAGTACATAAGACTTTCAGTCTCTAGGTTTTTGACAGTATCGTATGTAGTTTTGGTCTTCTTATCTGAAGGATGATGTTCTGGCTATGGAAGGAGTGCAACAGATGTTCACTAGACTGAATCCTGCGATTATACCTCTTCCAATATGAAAGCAGTCTGGATCAGTTCGGATTATATTCACTAGAGTTTAGAAAGATGAAGTTGGATCACATGGAAACCTATTAAATTGTAAATGGAGTAGAAAGGATAAATGGAGAAAGGATTTTCCAATGACTGGGTAGTCTAAAATCAAGGTCACAGTTTAAGGATACAAGGTAGTCCATTTAGACCTGAATATGAAAAAAAATTTCTTGACACAGTGCTGAACTTGTGGAATTGTCTATCATGGAAAATGGTTGTAGCCAAAATACTGTTTTTTTTTAAGAAATTGTTACTTATTGTTCTTATGCCTAAATGGATCAAAAATATTGGAGAAAGTGGAAAGCAGGGACTATTGGATGATCAGCCATGATCAAATTAATGGGGGGAGCAGGCTTAAGTGCTGAACAGCCTACAACTGCTCCTATTTTCTAGGTTTCTCTCTGTGAACATTAGAAGTAGGTGACACAATTTGAAAGAACGAGATCTCCCCCTTTTTGTCTCAGAGATAGTTAGTCTGAGGCATTATCTTACCCAGAAAGCAGCGGAGGCTGGGTCATTGAATTTTTTCAAGACTTTGAGGTCAATAGACTTTTGATAGAAAAGAAAGCCATGGTTCATTGGGTGGCAGACAAAAGGTAGAATTTAGGCTGCAGTCAGATGAATAAGAAATGATTTTACGGAATAGCAAAGTGGGGTCAAAAGGTCAAAATGGCCAATGAAAATCCTCAGGCTTCTATGCTCCCAAGCTTTCAGGTAAGTTAAAATGTTATAAAATTTCAGAATGAAGAAGTATTCCTCACTTCTATTCTGCATTAAGTAGCCTTTCTTGAACTTCAGACAGGAATATTAAAGTACAACAGGCAGAATTATTGCTGAGCATTTCTCCATGAAACTAAATAATTGCATATATAAGTACATGAAAGAATAAGCTGATTTGCAAAGTGAATATAGAGTGTGCTACTCAATGTTACCAACATTACAGCATCAAGATTTCTGGTGAGTTACAGTATGCAAAAAAGGTATAAAGGGTAGAACAACGGACCAGGCTACCTTTAACAATTTGGAGTAGAAGAACATTGTTAAATACAGTGATAGCATATCTTATAACTTTATCCCCCATTACTACACTGCGACGTGACAACAGACTCCAATAATACTGGTAATATTACTATCCTGCATATCCAATCATTCCTTAAATAGTTCAAGTAGTTTCAATTCTTTTCCTCAATGAGATGGAGGCATGTCTGAATGCTGTAAAATTGACCCAAGACATCGTGTACTACCCAGCTGTTCTGTAAAAGCACAGCTTTGATCCATCAAGGTTTTTCCAATCTCTCTGCAGTTAAAAAAAATCCCAATTTTGAGTAGGTCAGAATGACATGAAGCAAACCAACTGATGACACACTGAAGAGTACAGCTGTTTGATTATGACAGTTACTTTAAATATCTAACACCTGCATATCTTACAAATTGATTATTGGAAAAATGTTCACAATGTAATTTAGCCATATCTTCCCAGATTGTTAGCCCTGACATGATCTAGGCAAAGTCAATTTTTAGTTTGCTTTGCTTTATTTGCTGACTGTCACCAGGATTCTATTTCTCTCTGCTACACAAAATTAGCTTTCCAATTATATACAAATAAAATGATTACTGAATTAGGTTGTAGTAAATATTTGAGCTGATGGCATTCAAAACAGGCTATCACTTATTTCCAAAGGAAAACATTTTCCTGAAAATGTCAAACTAATTTGCAAATGTGTCATAGAAAAGCATGGATAAAAACCAATTACCCTTCCAGTTACAATTAGTCTTATAATGCCTTGATAAAAACTGAAATAACTGCAGATCATATACAAATCAGAAACAAAAACAGCAATTCTAGGAAATGTAAAGCAGTCTGAGGAAGGGTCACCAGACCCAAAACGTTAACTCTGATTTCTCTTCTCAGATACAGTTATAGAGTCATAAAGATGTATAGCACGGAAACAGATTGTTTGGTCCAACTAGTCCATGCCGACCAGTTATCCCAACCTAATCTAGTGCCATTTGCCAGCACTTGGCCCATATCCCTCTAAACCCTTCCTATTCATATACCCACCCAGATGCCTTTTAAAATGTTGCAATTGTACGAGCTTCCACCACTTCCTCTGGCATCTCATTCCATACACACACCATCCTCTGCGTGAAAAAGTTGCCCCTTAGGTCCCTTTTATATCTTTCCCCTCTCACCCTAAACCGATGCCCTCTAATTTTGGAATCCCCCCACTCCAGGGAAAAAACGTTGTCTACCTGTCCTATCCATGCCCCTCATGATTTTATAAGTCTCCATAAGGTCACCCTCAACCTTCGACACTCCAGGGAAAACAACCCCAGCCTATTCCAGCCTCTCCCAATAGCTCAAATCCTCCAACCCTGGCAACATCCTTGTAAGTCTTTTCTGAACCCTTTCCAGTTTCACAACATCCTTCCAATAGAAAGGAGACCAGAAATGCACGCAGCATTCCAAAGTTGCCTAATCAATGTCCTGTACAGCCGCAACGTGACCTCCCAACTCTTATACTCGATGCTCTGACCTATAAAGGATGCCGCCAAACCTGCTGAATTTTTCCAGCAATTTCTGTTTTTGGTTCTTATAATGCCTGGAATTGTTTGGTATTTCACAAGCTGTCAGGTTATTTTATTTTGATCTGCTTCAATTATACAATCTGACTAACTTTTTTTTGAATGATTTAATTAATTTTAGTTAGAAAACATATATTGTACACTTTTTTAACAGAGCTAGGCAGGTCCCTTTACTACAATAAGTCAATTCATGTGGACCAGTATGCTACAAGACACACATAAATTGTTAAGAAAAGTTATAGTTTTATCTGTTCACTTTTCTTTCATTTTACAATTTTAAAAAATCCCAGTTACACCTTATGCTGTGTTTGAAATATTCAGATCTTGGTTTGATCTGCTACTCTATTCAGTTTTGGGGCTGGGTAGTCAAGGCTATAGCACAGTTTCCAGATAAGAACAATAACAAAAAGTTAGACCCTTTGATTTATCCAACCTGCTCCATATCACTGTTTTACCTTGTGTATCACAATACATGCATTCCCAACCTTCTCAAAAACCTGTGATCTGCTGGCAGAGGCAAAACAAAAACACTATTAAGAACTCAAGTTTAATGAGGTCATGGCTGATCTGTAGCCTTACTCCATATACCTGACTTTTTTTAAAAAAATAGAACCTCTACAGTGAGAAAGAGGCCATTTAGCACATTAAGTCTACACCGACCCTCCGAATAGCATCCCATTCTGACCTAGCCCCTACTCTACCCTATTTTCACATTTACTATGGTTATCCCTCCTAGCCTGCACATCTCTGGACACCAAGTACAATTTAGCATGGCCAGTCCACCTAACCTGCACATCTTTGGACTGTGGGAGGAAACTGGAGCACCCAGCAGAAACCCACACAGTCACAGGGAGAACATGCAAACTCCACACAGTCACCCAAGGCTGGAATTGAACCTAGGTCCCTAGTGCTGGCGCAACAGTACTAACCACGGAGCCACTGCACCACCTATATCTTTGGCCCGTATCCCTTAATACCTTCGTTAAACAAAATTTATCTATCTCAGATTTAAAATTAACTGATCTAGCATCGACTGCCATTTGTGGAATAGAGTTCCAAACCTCTACAACCCTTTGTGTGTAAGACTGCATCCTAAAATCGCTCCTCAAAAGACTGATGCTAATTTTTATATTATATCCCCCGGTTCTAGAATCCACAACTGATGGACATAGTTTATCTTTATCTACCTTATCTTTTCTTGTAAGCATCTTTAAGATATACATAATAGAGATTGTAAATGAGAGTGCCTTCGGAAAAACCATTTTAAACTAGCTTTCTAAACACAGAACATTGACAGCAACATCATTCTATATGCAGAGAAAATGAAACTTGTGACTCAATAAATATGTTTTACTAAAATATCACTTTGGTTTTCGGAACCAAATCTGCAGGCATTAACCACAGTTAACATGAACACCACTGTTACTTGGAGTCAAGTCCCAATGTCATTCATGACTAAGTAAACCATATTCACTACTGTTTATAAACACAGTGTTACAACCACAGAACCACTGGAATTAAAGAATGCATCCCATTCTTTAATATAACCTCCAATTTTATTGATGTAATTTAATAATCTCAGATATATATTCATGAAATCTTAAGTAACATCATGCCGTGAATGATGTAATTGAACTTTACTATTATCCATTGATGTGATTGTTGACAGATTTGGTGCTTGTTTATTCATTTATAGGATGTGGGTGCTGTTGGCTAGGCCGGCATTTATTGCTCATCCCTGGATGCTAATTCAAGGGAAGGGGAGAGAGAGAAGACTTTTAAAAACAGTGATTTCACTGACAGGAGTGATTTTAAAGCATGATGTTGATTAGATTTTCCCTGGAGAGTAATCATGGATTAATGATTGCCAAATTTGAAATTTTGTTGTTCATTCCTTTTCTTTTTATCATGTGGGAGATCAAATGAGATAGAAAATTGACTGACATCATGAAATGTGCTTTTTATGTCCAGATTGTTCTTCAAAACAACATTCAGAAGGCAGGCTTCATTTTTGGAATTTATACAAATCACATTAAAGAAGATTAGTGGCTTATAATACTTTTGAAATCTAATCATGGTTTCCTAAATAATGGCCCTGGGCTTCCTCTGTTTTTTGCTGGTGTCATCGAGACTTCAAGTTGTGATGGAAATTCTGTCTGCACAGATACAATGTTCTCGATTGCTTGATACCTGTACGATATTTGATCAGTTCAATACTCATTCTATTTGACAAAATATGTAATCTGTGTTACAGTTGTTATAGTCACGGAACATTGTGATAAGCCTGAAGTTAAATTTAAATAAACTCATTGAAGTCTTCGATTGTTTGACTCTTTGCCTTCCTTTATGAACTTTCTAGCTTCAAGACATATGTTATTGTTTGCTGTACTGTTAAAAAATAAAACATGTTTCTGCAATGCAGCTATCAGGAATATCAAGATTTCCTAATTTGGGTTTTTACACAGACAGATGCTGTTCCAATAATGGACTTAACCCAAACTCAGAAAAGCACACCTTACTTCACTACTATGACATTTTACTTCCTACACCGTTTACTCTCATGCCTGTTCTGATACTAATTAATTCCAACTTACGGGAAATTTCTTCTGATGGATTCGCATCCATAAATGACTGAACACAAGCTGCCCAAAATCATGTCCCTTAGGGTGCTTTATGGACAAGAGAAGAGATACTTAATTTGCTGCTAATTGGCTTCAAAACAGCCAGAAGTATGTGTGGCGTGGGAAAGAAAGGTGCACTAGTGAAGCATGAGCGTTTTTGGGTAAAGTCTATTCTGGAAGCTGCTTAAGTGGACCATGCTGAATTGAAACCTAGGTCCTAGGTATAAAGTAAATCTCAAAAATTATCTCATGAAACTGTTCTGTGAAATGCACAGTCTACAATGTTTCTTTTTTTATATATAAGAACAAAGTATCATCTTCCTGATATGTATATGTTTGCTTTGTAAACTGTATCATCAGTAAGCAATAAATTCAAAATAAATTTACACTACCTGCTTCAAGGCATCATCCACACCTTTCATGTATCTGACCAAGTTTTCTCTGTCTCTGTGTGAGAAAAATACAGATTTTATCTAAATATGAATGGAAGGAAAAATTGTAATTTGATGTTCTTCATTCAGAGTAATAAATAGCTTATAACAAAAACATCTTAATTCTAGAAAAAATGTTATTCTATTAAATTTAGAGAAAAATAGCAGAATTTTGTGCATTAAATATATAAATGATTAATTGCAATAGCACATGATTGTAGGCCATCTTAAACTTCTACTTTGTGCAATAGGATTTCAGTGCATTGAAAAACCAATATTTGTGCAATTAAGTTATGTCATGAATAATGTACACTTAAGAAGTATCTATTTAGTAAAATGCCTGAAATTCCAAAGCAAGATAGACTTGAATATACATATGCCTCATATAAAACTATAATATAATTTTGCAAACAATTAATTACGTGTGGCAACTTGTTAAATAAACAAATGTGACAAAATATCCTAGCAATAAGAAGAATGATTATTTATAATAGCTAAAGTACCAGTTCTCATCAAATAGTTTCCAGTAAGACTTTATGACTCACAAAAACTATAATTAAAAAAACACAAGTTGGCCTTAGTTTAAAAGGACAGACTTTCCTTTCTAATTGCCTTGTCATGCATTTAAAAAATTGTGTATAATACCTGAAAATTCAAAGAAGCCAAGTCGTGCAAAAATACTGAACAATTATCTATATAGTAATGAGACAATCACATTCATCATCTGCATCCTTATATATCTTGTCCACATATCTTTTGAAATAACCCTAGCCTCTTTCAAATGTTTACATCCATTTGACAGGAGGCTTAATTATTTGAATTTCTGAAAGACTGCTTTTACCTTGTTCTGAGTCAAAGCACTGTTGACACAACAGAAAGTGTGTTTACATTAACTGATATTTGTTCTGTTAATTGAGTTATTTTATCTCTTCAAACCTTTAGGAATGTATTTTAATTAAAGTGGTTGGATTACTACATTAATTGACAAAGTATAATTCATAATTATACAAACCTATAACTAAAGCTACAAATGCACAATTACATTACAATAATTTGTTCTTATTTACTTTTTGTTAGGAATAAAAATGTAAATGAATATTAAGAGCTCCTTCAAATACAGATACAACATCCAAAGTTCAATGTGCAGCAATACCGTGAAAGAGCCACCCCAATTTAATAGTCACTGGCTAGTTAAGCAAATAGAATTAGGAGGCTGCAATTGTGGTGGGTAGAACAGTGGTTGGCATTATAGCTGTGGGGACTGGGAATGCAAACTTATTCCTTAGTGGCCCACAAAAATTCAACATGTACTTTTGAAGCTTCTTCAATTCTAAGAAACTTATTGGAGAAACGCAGTCGACCACATCCAACCTAAACTGCCAACCCAGAGTTCTATTTGTACCACTGGAGTTCTGATTTCCAAATGTGAAAAAGGGATCTGTAACCAGAAACAAAACAGGGCTTCCGGACACCACACAGTTGGGCTGTTCAAATGGCCACCATTTTGGTGTTAACAATGAGGGCAATGCAATTGACACCATTCGAAGGCTGGTACCAGCCACCTTGATGGCAGGTGAAAGGTGCAAAAATCAACTACCTTGCATTTTAGCAAATTAAAGAACACTTGGGCGGCACGGTGGCACAGTGGTTAGCACTGCTGCCTCACAGCGCCAGAGACCCGGGTTCAAATCCCGACTCAGGCGACTGACTGTGTGGAGTTTGCACATTCTCCCCGTGTCTGCGTGGGTTTCCTCCGGGTGCTCCGGTTTCCTCCCACAGTCACAAAGATGTGCGGGTCAGGTGAATTGGCCATGCTAAATTACCCGTAGTGTTAGGTTAAAGGGGTAAATGTAGGGGTATGGGTGGGTTGTGCTTCGGCGGGTCGGTGTGGACTTGTTGGGCCGAAGGGCCTGTTTCCACACTGTAAGTAATCTAATCTAATCTAATCTAATCTAATCTAATCTAATCTAATCTAACTAATTGCTGATGGTATATGCAATAAAGCACATTGCATCACCAATGGATCACCATTTGATTCAATTAATAAGATTACCTTTAAAGTTTATACTTCTGCAAGGTTGCAGTTTCAGAAATCCTTTCAGAGGAGAGGATCACTGGATTTGTAATTCTGAAGGGGGATTCCATGATTTGTTTTAACCTTTACCCTCATTATTTGACTAAAACTTTGAGTACCTGAATTGATCCTGACTATCACCTGATGAAGGAGCGTCGCTCCGAAAGCTAGTGTGCTTCCAATTAAACCTGTTGGACTATAACCTGGTGTTGTGTGATTTTTAACTTTGTACACCCCAGTCCAACACCGGCATCTCCAAATCATGAATTGATCCTAGCTTGCTTAGGTTTTGCCACCACCAACGTCCCCCCCAACCCCCACCAAAGCTCCATACTCACTTTGCTGCCTTGCAGAGGGCATTTTCTGCATCATGGATGCTCTCCTCAAGTTGATACTTGTCCTGTTCCAGCTGGGCTAGATTTTTGTTCAACTGACGTAGAAATTGATCTTTTCTTCTTAGCTCCATGTTTGCTTCTGAGAGACTCTGAAACAGACAGAACAAGCCATCAGATCATTTTAATTTCTCACATAGAAGAATATTTTCAGTTAAAGTCTAGGTTTCTTAAAGTGACAAAACCATATCCTCACTATATTAGGCAGCTTAAATTTGTTTAACATACATGTGTCCCTGGATTAGTACATAAAGCAATTTTAAAGAAATATATGTATTGTCACATTGAACCAAAATATGGTAAGGAATAAATACTGTATTCATGTTTTCCTGAACAAGACGTTATTAACAGAGTTCATTATTATTCACAGGTAACAAGGAATTTAACAATGTAAAGCATCACAATTTTCCATATTGAACTCTTCAGCGTTACCTCAAGAAAATTAACACAAATTCCCCGTTCTTCAATTCAAGAGTTCAGAATTAGACCACTGAAGTCAGAATCATTTAAACATGGTTTGTCCAGTTACTAAAATGCAATAAATGCTAATACACAAGTTAATGTCTCCTCAGGTCACCAAGTACTTGAATTGGTGTATAATTGTGAAAAGTGTTATAAAATGAAAGAGACTAGGCTGAAGCAACAGAAAGAATTCAATACACAAAACCTGACCTCAACTTTAATTGGAAGAGTGCAAAAAGAGGAGAAATATTATTCTATGGAGATGGCCTCTGTGTAGGAGGGATGTAGGAACAAAAATCAAACACTTTCTATCTGTACACCTAGTTAAAGAATCAAATCTGAAAAATAGTTTTCAAAAACTATAACAAAGTGAATAATGCTGGTAATGCAGAGAAAGTAGAGAGTTTTGATGCATGCATTTTGAAATTATTTCAAAAGACAGTTACTTTAAGACAAACCTGTGAATTCAGTAAAATATGTTCTAAAATATCACCATCTAATTCTTTGACTCTTCTGGGAGCCTGATTTCTTTCATTGCCAGAGTGGGAAACATCATGTGGAGAATACTGCTGAAATTAGTCTGCTAATCATAAACATTCTTAGGTATCATAGAAAGGCTACAGCACAGAAGGGGGCCACTTAGCTTATTGAGCACAAGTCTGGTCTCTGCAAAAGAAGTTCAGTACTAATTCTCCCCAGCCCTTTTCCCTATAATTTTACATTTTAAAAAAATCTTCTGTTTATACAATTCTCTTTCGAAAGCCATGACTGAATTTGTTTCCATCATCCATCATGCTGTACATTCCATATCCTAACCACACAGTGCCTAATAAGAATATTTCCTCATGTCATCTTGTAGTTCTTCAGCCAGTCACCTTAATGTTGATCTTTAGATACCATTCCTTCCATATATTATGATTTTAATCAAGCAAATTTTATGCTTATTGCAAACAATTCTACACTGATGCCAGAATAATGATTATAACATACATCAGCTTTCTTCCACCCTCATATTTCAATTACTGCAGCCAAATATAGAAAGAGGAACTTCCAGGAGTGCACTGCCATTCCTGAATCAGTCAAATTATTTTGAAGTCAAAACATGCATTTTCTTGTTTCTAAATAACTCATAAGAATGAGAAACATCATTTAAGTGCTTGAGGAAATTACAACAACATTAAAACTATTAAATCCTACCATACCTGGTTGATCTAATTATCCTTAACACCCTACCAATAGATTTCCCTTTGTGTTGCTTAGGTGAATTAACTAGCACACAGCTCCAAATAAAATCTCCATTAACTAAGAAACCAAAATAACATTACTAAAATTGCCTCAAATCAGAAAAACATACAAAACCAATGTCTTTATTTTTCTGAAACTCTCAGATTTCATGATTTTATTTTGTCTCACTTGTCAGTGACCTCTGGGGAACTGCAAACCAAAAAAGCAAACTAACAAATAACCCCCAAGAAAAAACCACCAAAAATGTTTCTTTTTTTTTGCAACTTGTACTTTAATATAAATCAGAATTAACATAAATATACATGAAATGACAGGTGAATGAACCTTCAAATAAGAAGGATAAATTTCACTTTAAAACAGTTGATACATGAAAAATTTATGTCTTAATGGACAAGCATCCACATCACTTCCCACATAAACATGTCACTATGTTCCTGCAGATTTCCACAATATGCTGTTCTTTATTCAGATCAGACAGATCAGGGGTTCAACTGGCAAAATCTTCACCTTTGAAGTTCACAGATATGATTAT
The DNA here is from genome assembly GCF_004010195.1 of Chiloscyllium plagiosum. Lineage (NCBI taxonomy): Eukaryota > Metazoa > Chordata > Chondrichthyes > Orectolobiformes > Hemiscylliidae > Chiloscyllium > Chiloscyllium plagiosum. The sequence goes on along the minus strand of NC_057711.1, from coordinate 119,740,037 downwards.
CATCAACAAAATATACTTTTATGAATTCTCTCTCCCTTGGGACATGAACGACCTCACGGTTCCTTTTCAACCAAACAAATAATAACAGATCAGTTCATTACTTGTTCACTTCTGGAGAAACACAGCTCTATAGCATCTTTAAGCTATTCACCATCTTTCTAAGTTTTAAACCTTTTCGGCTAGCTTACACAGGAGCTCTAAGGGCTTCTACCTCTTTCTGTCAAACAAAAAATCTAATCTTTACAAATGATTTGTGCTTGATTACATGATAATTCTTGTATTCCATTTCTGTTTTGCTCTGCTATCTGTGTGTCTTTCTTAGGTGCACTGATCACCTTCACCCCCCAACTTTCCTGCTTTATCAACCACACACTCACTTTCTTAAATTTCTTAATTATATTTATTGCTATCAGGTAAAGTCAAAAAGTCACATGAACCAGTTATTTATTATTACGAAAATAATAACTGATTGATTTACAATTAAAGCAAACTCTTAACAATACTTTCCAAACTTTTTTAAGAATAATTACAGATTTAATAGACATTGTTTAAAAATTACAAATTTCCATAACTGCTTCTGGGGTAAAGGTTGGTACAGCCATCAAACCAGTATAAAAACAGGTGTTGGAATAGCTATGATGAATAAATCTATTAATACTATATTAATTAAATTTATGGTTGCAATTCTTCAATGAAAGGGAAGATGGCCCATTAAAAGCGGAGTGAATGACATCCATTTTAAAGTGATAAATTACTTGCAAAACCAAAACCTGTAGTTGCTTAAATCCAGCTTCACATCTGCTTACTTGTTACATGCATGAGTTTAAAATGGGAAAGCTGTACTTGCTACAATTTTCCTCCAAAAGGTAGTTGTACATATAATGCAACAAACCGTTCTAAAGCAAACAATTGTTGATGACTTGATTCAAATTACTCTGTATGTGAGGGTAGGGAGCGGAGTGAAAGTGACCATGTCTCAGAATTGTTTGAAATCTCATTTCGGTAATATGTCTTTTAAAAAAAAAAATTCTGCCAAAATAATCAATTTCACACTTTCCCACATTGTAGTCCATTTGCCAGATCTTTACCCACTCACTTATCTTATCCATATCACTTCATAGGGCCCATATGTCCTTTTCATAACTCATTTTCTCACCTATCTTTGTGCCATCAGCAAATTTAGCTACAATATCTTCAGTTCCTTCATCCAAACCATTTATATAAATTGTAAGAGTTGCGGTCCAGCACCTACCCCTGTGGTAAACCACTCATGACACCCAGCCAGTCTAAAAAAGACCCATTCGGTCCTCCTGTTCTAGCCAATCTTCTAAACATGCCAATGCGTTATCTACTACAACCTGAGCTCTTATTTTCCACAATAACCTTTAATGTGGCACTTCATCAAATGCAAAAAAACTTTGAATTTAATTCTTAGCACTTTCAAAGTTTGCCAAAGTGAATATGACTGTCAATACCTCTTATAAACCAGAAATCAGCTTAACCAGTTTTAAAAACATTATTTATTCAAAATGTTAGTCTCAGGAAATGCAGATATAGGAATACTGGACCAATAAACCAATCCACAAAAATACAAATTTATTTTAAAATAAGTTTTGAATAATTTATCTGTCTGGCTAAATCCCACAGTGACTCATTGTCTAATCACTAAAATAAAACAAAAGGTCTTTGATATGATCTTCCAAGTTCTCAGAGTACAATTTAATCTCCTCATTTCCCCTCATTCATTTGGGAACTTGTCAAAACAGACTCCAATTAAGAGTTAAAAACAGTTAAGAGAATAGTGCTGCATAACACAGAAGATAAACTACATTAAAATAAAATAAGACTGTTGGAGGTTGGAAATTTTACTTTTCCTCTCACCTCCCACCTTTTTTGGATGGTGCTACATTAATACATAAAAATTAGCAGGTCTAATGTATAGTAAAGGCACAAGACTCTTGCATGCAACTTCCTTGAAAATTAAATTTAACACAAATTTACTGATGCAATACATGTCCATTGCTTTCATGTAATGAGGAATAACTAATCTGATGACTATCAATCTATCACTTCATAAAGATGTATTTTTTCCAGGGTGTATTTGGAAAATGGCTATTTCCCTCAATCTATCAGTAATTTCCGGCAGTTCTACAATTCTGAGACTACAATTATGTTCCTTTAATTCATGTCTCTTTTGCATCCACAATTTTATTTGCTCTACTCCTCTTTCAAGGGGAAGCAATAGCCACCAGACTTTTAACTCAGAAACTCAACGAATGTTTTGAGGACCCAGGTTCAAATTCCACCATAGCAGATGGTTGGATTTGAATTCAATAAAAAGAATCTGGAATTAAGAGTGTAATGATGATCATGAAACCATCGTCGATGGTTGAAAGTGCCCACCTGGTTAACTAATGCCATTTAGGGATGGCAATCTGTCAGTCTTACCTGGTCTGGCCTACATGTGATTGCAGACATGTGGTTGAGTCTTAACTGCCCTCTAAGCATTTAAAGAAGGGGAATAAATGCTGGCCTAGCCAGAGATGCCCTCATCCCTTGAGTGAAAAAAAGCCATTGGCAGTCATGTTTTAAGTTTTCACAGCATGAAGCTCTAGAATGTCCTCTCTCAATCTCTTTGCTTCACTCCCTCCTCCTTTAAGATGTTGCTCAAAGCCTACCTCTTTGGCTAAATTTTCTTTGTCACTGCAATATTCCTTCATACAAACTAATGTCAAATTTTGTTTGATAGCTTTCCCAAGAAATGCCTTGTGCATTAAACATATGCATTCGTCTATGCAGATCTTTGGAAGCATCCGGTGATTGTTACATACACTCTGCAACTTAACCAGAGTAATTACACTTAGACCAGAAAGAAAAATTGGACAACTATATTCCACCATTTAAAAAGCCAATGAGGTATAATGAAATGTATTTTCAAGACTCAGCTAAATAGAATTTTGATCTATACAGCAGCTAATGGTTACAGGGGACAGGCAGTAAAATGGAGTTATGGTCAAAATCAGATGGGCCATGGCGGTATTGAATAGCAGAATGAGTCTAAATGCACCAATACACTTGTCCTATTTATCATGATTAAAAAATGGTCAGAACAGTCCTTTGACATCTTTCCTCTAAGAATTTGAAGATGTTGTATTCTAATATCTGCTTTTACATGTTAAATATTTTGGTTTGATAGCTTGTAGTGTATTTCCAGATTGCTGTTCAAAAATGTTGATGAATAGTCAACTATACGTCTACCAGAGGGCAGTGCTTACAAGAAGCACAAAATCAGGAAAACCATACACCTAACCAGCTGTCAATAACTGACCATCACACACAACAGACTAAAGTTTCTGTTTTTAAGTCTGTATTGCAACTTTTTACAGATACATTTTTGTTAATTCTTCAAGTTTCTGCACTGCAACACCTTTTGGTGAATAAATCATTTAATTTTACATTTTCTGACATTTTTATACTTGTTAAAGTAAGATTTATCAAGGCAAAGCAATAATTTTGAAAATCATGATGAAATTGCAGTAAAATGTGAGAATAGCTCCTTTTATTTTAATTTAGCAGAAATTCTGCATCTCAGAAATCCTCACTTGTCAAAAAGTATTTTCTAGTATATTAGAGTTGCAATAGTCCTTCGTCAGAAATTCTTGTGGCTTGTCCAAGTCACAGTAATTCAGTTTCAATCTATAGGCTGGGAAATCAGTTTCTTAGTTCTGACTAGATTAGATTCCTTACAGAGGAGAAGCAGGCTCTTCAGCCCAACAAATCCACACCAACTCTCCAAGTAACCCACCCATTTCTCTACATTTACCCCTGATTATTGCACCTAACCCGATGGGCAATTCATCTAACCTGCACATCTTTGGACTGTGGGAGGAAACCGGAGCACCCAGAGAAAACCCACGCAGACAAAGGGAGAATGTGCAAACTCCACATAGTCACCCAAGGCAGGAATCAAACTGGGTTCCCAGTGTTGTGAGGCAGCAGTGCAAACCATTAAGCCACCATGCCACCCCACGTAAAGTTCTGTAAAGTTTCTCTTAATATTTGAACCAAGGAGGATCTGGATAAGAGAGCATTCTGATTTTGCTGAAGAATATAGTTGCAGATTATTTGTAAAACAGGATTTCCTGGCTAGCAGGTTGCTCACAAATTCCAAAAATGTCATCAATGAACTCCAAAAGCAGATGTGCAGACTCTGCAAGCATAGAGGCAATAATAGGAAGATTAAAATTGTGTCACTTCTTTTGAAAACTTTTAGCTATGCACTTGACAAATTGTGACTTATATTACTTCAGTATAGTGCAGATACAGGCTAATGTCCCTCAGGACAGCTATCCTGAATTCCTGCCAAAGGCTCTTTCGTTACATAGAAAACATATACAAATTTGTCTCTGTAAAGATTGCTCACTCATTTATGTTATCTGAACATCAGAAATGACATTTGTATCAATATAACTGACTTTGCTGTCAACAACATCATGCCAGGAGAAAGGTACTTTATAGAGTCACGTGTCTAGAAGCAATTAAACAATGAAAAAAATCTCCAAGTCAGATTTTCCAAGTAACACTCTCTCTTCTGTGGAATGAACACATATTTATATGCAGTATTAAAAACAAAATGATTACGTTATTAGAATTAAGCATTAAACTCTTCAAAATCCACAAAAAGTGGATAAGACATTCTTGAACTCGTTCATATGCCAGATCGCCATCATTTACATAACATGCTCATTAATCATATACAGTTTCTTCCCCTTGACTGTTATTATTGTGCACTAAAACTTTTCATAGTGACTGATAATATGCCTGTGCAAAACTGACAGCAACATTTAAAGACTTCCTCTACTCACTAAGCCACATCATATGCTTTACACTGGCCTAATTAAACCCCTTGACAAACTTAAAGATTCTGAAATTTTTAACCTTGTAACTGAAAGTTGTTGCCTAGCTTCATGTAATACAAAAATAATGGGAGGTCATTGGATACCCACTAATTTCTAACAAGCGTGAGTTCATGGTCCTTCTCGAGTATGTGATGGCTTGATATCCAGCAAGCAGTGCAGGAGAGAATAGGATAAATCAAGTTTAATAACTCGGCTCCTAATTGTTCCCCCAATGCTCAACTCTAATTACTCAGAGAACTCTCTCGACTGTCACCTGATATTAAGTTGTTGGAAGCTGAGCGTGGAACAGTGAGATAATCAATAAACATTTAGTGGGCAAAAGGATGAAGATCCTGCTTTACAGTGGGAACTTGCAGCACCCAAAGCCCTTCTGCTCATGATAAAGCCTATGGGATAACCAGACTGATTGCAAAGCAATAATCCAAAGCACTGTTTTAAGGTTCTGAGACCTTCAGGCAATTGTAAACTAGAAAGGAAAAGGTGAAAACGGTCATCCTAATTACAGCCCACTTTCATACATTTCACACATTAGCAAAGACAGGCCAATTAGGTGGAGAAAAAGATAAGGGAAGTTTTATTTGTATACTAATTAAACCCTGATGAAATTAAACTAAAAATGTACTGCCTGGTAATTGTGTGTCTGAGATGGGTCAATATAGTACTGCACTGCATACTGTATTGGAATACCACAGCTTAACAAAAGGCAATACAATCACTGTACCAAGAACCATAAAAAATTCTAAACTGATCACGTAAATTTAGTGTCACATTTTTTGCCTTATTTGGGGTATTATAACCACAGCAGACAAAGCTGTCCATCAGAACAGGCCCAATTATGTGGAGAAAAAGATTAGAACATTATTTGTGTATGTAATCCCATGTAACATTCACTTTTCAAAATTGAGTTTCAACTGTGAAAAATATGGTCCTCTGAACAGTGATATGCAAAACATGCCTTCCATGCAAAGTCAGGTTAATTAGGTTTCTGTGAATTTATCAAAATGCAAATAGCTAAGTCTAAACAGGTGGCTTATCTATTTCAAATCATGCTAAACATTTGTGAGTACAGGTTTGTATTGCTTTGAACCATTTTCCAAATTGACACGAGTAGCCCTAAGGCATATCACAGATTCTAACTTCCTACCTGTAGGTCTTGATTACACAGAACTATAATGTTGGAGTGGAGTGATAAGAGTTACAATTTTAATGAAGAAATATGTTGCTTTCAACACAAAGTCTAATCTAGAAAACTGGATAGTGTGGAGGTTTCGTACATGTTCTTTAACATCTGGGACTTCAGTTCGAATCCAGTTCACATAGGTAAAACAAAGTCTGCTCCAGAACTCCAACTTAAGAGTTTTGAGCAGTCTCAACCAAGTTTTTGAAGTGAGCCAAAAACACAAGAAGAGTGCAAAAATTAGCATTCCAACCCTTGCTGCTTACATAATGCATTTCATTGTTGATGATTAGATTCCTTCCAGTATGGAAACAGGCCATCTGGCCCAACAAGTGCACACCGACGCTCCGAAGCGTAACCCACTCAGACCCATTTCCCTATGACTAATGCACCTAACACTTTGGGCAATTTAGGATAGATTCCCTACAGCGTGGAAACAGGCCATTCAGCCCAAATAGTCCACAGCGACCCTCCGAAGCGTAACCTACACAGACCCATTCCCCCTGACTAATGCACCTAATTCTATGGGCAATTTAGCATGACTAATTCACCTAACCTGCACATTTTGGACTGTGGGAAGAAACCGGAGCACCCAGAGGGAACCCATGCAGACTTGGGGAGAAAATGCAAACTCCACACAGTTGCCCGAGGCTGGAATCAAACCTGAGTCGCTTGCGCTGTGAGACAGCAGTGCTAACCACTGAGCCACTGTGCCGTTCTCTTCTGAGCATCAGCAAGATATCAAAAGAACTTCGCAACATCAGTGATGCTGTAAAATTAATTAATACAAAGTTCCAGGAAACGCGTATGGTGTAAACCTGCTGGCTCCAAAATTTTAATGACTTAAAATAGCCAAAAATTAGCAGGCTATTGAAATAATTCTGGGTGAGTTTTATAAACTTGTAAATAACTGCATCAATAATTGTTATAAAAGCAGAGTAGAATTATAGAGAAAACTTTACTGGGAGTCCTTTCTAGGTCGTGCTATTCATGCAAAATGGGCAAAATCAACATAAAAACAAAAAAGAAAGAATTTTAAAGTGCAAATTACCTCAAATGCAAATTGAGGCTCCACAATCTTTTGCCCTAGTTTAAAATTTGTGCGGAAGACAGCCCTGCCCACAAAGCTGGCCCTGCCCCCAGGTGAATTAATCACCATGGCAAGTTTCCATTAATTATGCCCATTTGCAGGCTAACAAAGAGGCTCTTAAAATCAAGCATTTATTTTCTTTAGGCATAAAGGCATCTTTTAATTGCATTTAAATAGTAAATATTTAATATACTAATTAACTGATAGATATAAACTAACAAAATTGCCAAATGACTACATTTAAAAAAGCTAAAGTTACTTTGCTATTTCAAATCAGGTTATTCACAGGTGATGCGGTTAACACTCCAATTAAAATCCTCAGTTTTGGCGATAATCCATTTTTAAGCTGCATTAATAAAAGAAAGGCATCGGGCTATCACAACTGCAAATAAGCTTGGAGCAGAAACTTGTGCAAAACATACAAATTGAGGAACAAGTGCATTTGAGAACAAATTCCTAATTACACCCAAAGTAGAAGCCCTACCCATCAAGTGTAAAATGGCCTTTTATCCATTTCCTCAGGATTTCTACTGAAATTTTGCTAAATGTACAAGAGGTCAGAAAACATTGTAAAAATTCTGTCTTCAGACAGTTTGAACACCAACTTGTTCTGAACTGCAAGATTTCAAAATGGGAAATGATTTAAACAAGTACATGTCCTTTCAAGATACAACTGCCATTTTATTCTGGATTGCCATTCAGGATTATAGCAAATCTAGCAAATTAAATTAAAATATAATAATTCTGTACCACCACATGCATTTCAGAACACTGAAATCATTGTCAATGCAAACTCTCCAGTTTAACTACTACAGTTCTTTAGGCTTATATACATTTACTTTATAGCAATTAAAGTGGCGGACAAAGTCTTTGAACGCACATCTCAGCATTATCAGCTAAGAGCAATGAATGATACACCACTGAATCAAACAGACAAGAAACATTGTGCTAAGTTAATCAATATTAGGCAGCAGTAGTTGGCCACCACAGCTGGTCTTCATGTCCCAGGGTAGAGAAGGAAATCAGAAGGATTTCTTTTGTTCACTATCCAGCACTTCCACCTGGAAAATGCAAGTTTGTAGCTTTCAATTGAGGACAAACACGGACTTACCTGTATCACCAGCTGCTGAATGGTCAGCAGATAATGACTGTCTGAGTGCAGATATTAAGCACAGACATGTGAATAAAGCTATGGAAGGATGCCAGCACCACAGATCTTTGCAAATTGAGTGTCGGCATCTTCAGGAGTTAAGTAGCAGGATGGGAGTGAATTGTGTGGGGGGTGGGGTCAGATTT
>NC_057711.1:119663010-119731530 GCF_004010195.1 Chiloscyllium plagiosum | reverse complement strand
ATAGTGAGAAAAAGGAGGGGCCATAACAGATAAGTCGTAAGTGGGTGATGTGAGGGGAAGAAAAGGTAGGTGACAGAGGTGAAAAGAGGAAAATGTAAAAGAGAAAGAGTGGATAGATGAGAAAAGCACAACTGAGGTTGGGGAGAAGGTGAGTGGGGCAGTGGAAAAAAGGAGGTGGCTTAATGGACAGGAAGGAAGAAAATGAGCTAAGGCAGATGGTAAAGGGGAGCAACAGATGGAAGGGAGCGGGTGAGGGAAGGAAATTGAAAAAAAACTTAACATTTCTCTAAAATTATGCTCTTGATGAAGTAAAGGCTTTCAGTAACAAGAATATTAGATTTTTATAAAAACAATGTACCAAGAATTTATATTTTATAAAAACAATGAAAGATTAGCAACAGTTCCACTCTGAGAAAACAGTGACACAACAATTCTTGTTGCTGTAAAATCAAAGAGGATATCCCACAGCGCACTGTTAAATCTGAAGATCATCTCCAGAGAAAAGAAATCCATGTTGCTCTTCATCAAAAGACGATCTTTGCATTTCACAGTACACTGTAGGATGTCCCGCTTCTTTTTCCCCATTAAGGCTCAAAAAGTCTGGTTAAGTAAAAATTACATGTAATCAATGCAAGCATTATAAAGCAACAATCTACAAACAGAAAAAAATACAGCATGAAACAAGGTAGATCTTAAAAGCATAATTCATGAATTAATCAAGAAAAACAAAATATTTACAAAGCTGAATATTTTAATTGTATTTTGAATGAAAAAGGGCTTGAAAATATTACCCTGAAGGGTACAGTTTGCAGCATTCATACAATGGTTGCTTCTAATCACAAAACACAAATAGTTTCAAGCTGCTCAAATTTTATTCAGTGAGCTACTGAGTCATACTGATAGGTAAATCTCAAATTTGACCTCTGGTCTATATCAGCCAAATGACATAACAATGACATAAACTGGACTTCTTGAGCTAGTAAAATAAAAACAGAAAATACTGGAGAAATTCAGAGGTCTGATAGTATCTGTGGAGAAAGAAACAGCTAATATTTTGAATCCAATTCCTCTGTCTCTATCGCCACATTTGCTGTCAGATCAGCTGAGTTTCTCCAGCATTCAGAGTCCATGCACTGTATAAAAACTGGCCATCCATTCTACTTGAATATTCTGGAATCTGGTACATAGTCTTGCAGGTTACAAGGCTTCAGCTGCAGATCCATGTAACTTTTAGATGAGTTGAGGTTTTCCACAACTGAACTAGGCAGCAAATCCCAGAAACACACCATCCTGTGGGTGAAAAATATTTTTCATTCATCCCAACTAATACTATTGTCAATCACCTCAAATCTGTACTCCTGATAATTGGCCTTGACAGTATGAAAAACATGTATTTCTTGTGAACTCTATCTAGGCCCCTGCATTTTGTACATCTCAATGAAGTAACCCCTCAGTCTCCTCTGTTCTAAGAACAGCAACCCTAGTGTATCTAATATTGCCTCATAGCTACAATTACAAGCTTTGGCTAAATATATTTGTCAGCCTCCTTCATATTCTCTCCAGAGAATTATTTTCTTCTTGTAATGCAGTGACTAAACTACACAAAATTCTTGATGTCGCCAAACCAATATCTTATACAGTTTGAGCATTATATCCCTACTTTTGTTTCAGTACTTCATCCAATAAAGGATATCATTCCCTATGCTTCTTCACTAACTTATCAATCTGCCTTGCTAGCTTTAAGGACTTGTGGACACGCACAGCAAGGTCTCTTACCTCCTCTACTTTTCTTAATATCCTGCCTTTTATTGTATACTTTCTAGCTTTGTTTGTCCTCCCCAAATGTATTACCTCACACTTCTCTGGACAGAATTCCATTTACCAGTTTTCTGCCTACTCACTGAACCGTTCACATAATTCTGGAGTTGACAATTACATGACTAATTATTATGTCATCCGAATCATGTCTCCCATACTGAAGTCCAAATGATTAACGTAGACAACAAACAGCAAAAGAATCCGACACAAGCCTGGTATAATACTACTGGAAACGTTTTCCATTGGCAAAAACATCCCTCAGCTAATACTCTTTGTTTCCTATTTCTGAGTGTATTTTGGATCAAAATCATCATATTCCACTGTAGATACTTTCTAATCAACCTGTTCAGAGATGTCATTACACACCTCTAAAGCAGTGGGACTTGAACCTGGGTCACTTGGTACAGAGGTAGGGACAATAGCACTGTACCCATTCCTCTATATCCTTCTAATTTTTGACCAGTCTCCATGTGGAATCCTGTCAAATGCCTTAGAAAATCTGCAACCCCCATTACTCATCCTTGTTACTTCTTCAAAAAAAATTAAACTGAGTTGTGAAGAAATAATAATCTTCCCTTAACAAAACCCTATTTACTTTCCCTGATTAATCTGTGACTTTCCAAGTAGCAGGTTACCCTATTTCCCAGAATTGATTTCAATAACCTGTCCAGTACTCAAGTCAAAATGACTCGTCTATAATTATTTGACCTGTCCTTCGCAATCATTTTGAACAACAGTATGTTTGTAGACCTCCTATCCTATGATATTTCTGCATCTACTGAGGATTAGAAAATTATTTGCAAAGCATCTGTTATTTCCTCACTGGTTTCTTTTAACAGCCTGGGATACAATCCACTAGACCCTAGCGATTCACCTTCATTCACATCCTTCCCTTCTGAATCTCCTCTCACATTAAGCTTTTTGTACCTAATATTTCACACTCATCCTCCTTAATTAGAATGTCTGCCAACACTTCTATTCTTTGTTAAGACAGAGCAAAAATTCTCATTAAGAACCTTGTCCACATCTTCAAGTCCATGCCCAAGTTTTTTTGCACACCTGATAGGCCCTATCCTTTTTTTTATTCTTTTGCTCTTAACTTACTGACAAAATATTTTAGTTTTCCTTGATTTTACTTGCAATATTTTTTCATATCCTCTCTTTACTTTCCCAATACTTTTTTTACTTCACCTCTGTACTTTCTACACTCTGCTAGATTAACTCCAGATATTTTTGTTTTGCAACTGTCTATTTTTCTGAATAAAACTCAAAAGAACTATGGATGCTGTAAATCAGAAACAAAAACAGAAATTGCTGGAAAAGCTCAGCAGGTCTGGCAGCAGGTGTTCTGACGAAGGGTCACTCGACCTGAAAAGTTAACTCTGATTTCTCTCCACAGATGCTGCCAGACCTGCTGAGCTTTTCCAGCAATTTCTATTTTTGTCTTTTCTTTCTGCTTTATCTTACTCTAAAGCAGGAATTCCTGAAGAAGGGCTTATGTCCGAAACGTCGATTCTCCTGTTCCCTGGATGCTGCCTGACCTGCTGCGCTTTTCCAGCAACACATTTTCTGCTCCTACTTGTTATTGAATTTCTTTCAAACATGCTCAGTTTCATAAAATTTGTCCTCCCCCAATGTAGAACTTTTACTTCAGCTCCATCTTTGTCCCTTTCTATAATGATGCTAAATTTAACTGTATTATGGTTACCATTTGCAAAATTGCCAACCATTGTTCCTTCAATCACCTGCCGAGCTTCAATTCCTAAGAACAAAACTAGAAAACTCTCATCGGACTGGTTACCTGCAAGCAAAAAAGCATCTCTCAGAGGTTTTGTGCCTACGGTACCTTTCACATTGTTTATATCTATATTAACATTAGGGCAGTTGAAGTCTCCAATTATTTGCGCTTATTGTTTTCTTACATTTATTAAAATTAAAATTTTAATTTAAAATTAAAATTTCTTACATATTTGCTCTTTTATGTCCCTCCTGCTATTTGGGTTCTACAGTGCACTCCCATCAATGTGGATACCTGTTTTTATTTCTAATTTGAATCCATATGTCCTCATTTCTTGTTTAATTTAGTACATCATCCCTCCTCTCAGCTGTAATTTATTGTTTAATAAATAATACTACACTTGCATCTACAATCTCTTTCATTTCTCCAGCCACTATGTGGACCACTGAGGTTTGTGCGCAGCAGTGACTGGAGAAACTGGAAATGTATGTATTAGCCAACTCAATCAGCATGCACGGATCCTTGGAGATGCTGTATGGCCACATAGCTTAGAGGGAACATTGACTCTCACCTTTTTTATCCCCCTCTTTATTCTGCCTGAATACAGATGTTGAGCTGCTATTTTGCTCCTCTATAAGTTAGGTTTCTATTGTAACAATGATACTATGCCCTCAGCACATCAGCTACGTTTGCTATTCTCCTTGCATTTACATATATACCATTTAGTTTTAGTTTAAACTCTCCTTAACAACAACAGCAAATCCCCCCGTGTGGATACTTATCCTACTCCTGTTGAGGAATACAAGCCCCACATTCCCCAGAACCGATCCCAATGCCTCAGAAATCTGATGCCCACCCTCTTACACTAGCTTACTAATAGCTACATGTTCAATTTTCCTACTTTCTGTAGAGATGGAAGGTGTAAGATACATTGGCAAATGAAAAATTTATAAGTTAAAACCTAAAAGAAAATTGAGACACAAATTAAGAGGGTCAGTGGCCCACTGTCTTTTTATCATGATAAACAGGCAATATAAATTCCTGGGCCTTATTTTAATATGATCAATGGGCTATCCTCCCCAAACCTGTTGCAATTCAAGAAGTCAGCCTCCATGGACTCACAATTTTGAAGGCGAAAGGAATTTTTTTTTTACTGTGTGGATTTTTAAGTGTATGACACAATTGCATTGTTTCCACCAAGATAATTGAAAGGTCAGCTTTCTTGGCACATCCCTGGAATTCCTAGTGTAAAGACTGACAGAAAGAAGACAGCAACTATTCCCCAGAAATAACAAAAATATCTCCAACTCTCACATGACATTGGTCTAAATAAAAGTCTAAAGTGATGGTTAGAAGAATCCAGGCAGAGAACATCACCCTCAGAATGTTTTCAATACAGTAAGGTTCAGTGAAATCTCATGAGCAGTGGGTAATTACAGTTCTCCATCTTGCAACAGGATGAAGTCAGATACATTTGCATCGTCACTCCCTTAAAACCCAAATGTGGCTAGTGATGTGAGAAATCAATTCTGAAAACACTCATGAGAATGCAATAGAAGTTGTAGTCATCAGCATAAACAGTGTTCTTCAGGATTTGCATCTTTTGAGAGTTGGAAGATGACGATGATGAGGATCTCTCATAACACCACCCTTCCCTTCCCTCTATCACACCTTTTTGTATATAATCTGAACAGCAGACTGCAACAGTTCTTTAACATTCCATACTCCCCTCTTCCCTTACAAACTACAACTTCTTTCACTGCTTCTTTCTCACATTTCTATTTAAAATAATCACTTGGTCATCCTATCTTGTTTCTTCCCACTCCTTACCATTCGCACAACATGTACAAGTCCACACTTCGTCATTTACCATTTTCATAGAGCTATTTTTTGCTCTTGATCATAAAGAGGTCAGCCAGCTGGACCTCAAAATAGGAGTTGTCTGATTGGGCTGTTAATCTGGTCATATCAGGGAGCCCTAGCTGACATTTAAAAGGATGAGTGTCAGAGATACTGACACTCTGGTATCTGTCTCTGAATGAGGCAGTACCAAAGTCAAGTACTGTTCATGTGTAAATAAAGGGTGACTTAGAGTCGGGATATAGCCTCTGTGCAGCTATTTCAATATCAAAATTTTTCATAAATTGTCTTTGTTCGCATTCAATATTGTATATTATAAGACAGAAAGATCATTCTTTTCCTGAAACAATTTTTTAAAGTTTGAAATTATTTTTTTGTGCTTCGTTATTTTGGAGCACTATAAAGAACAGGTAATAGTTGATTCATACAGAACCTTAACACTCTCAACTCTTAAGAGGGAATTGGACACACCACATTTACACAATGGACTGTCCTTTTTTTAATAAATATTTTTGTTGAAAAGAAAAAACGTTTTTGGGGCTTTTTTTTTACAAAATTACAAAACTAATACAAAATAGTGTAACCACTTTACAATATAATAGCAACATCAATATAAATAAAGAAAAGAAACTTCTAATCCACTCTACAAACTACCAAAACACAAGGTAAGGTATAAGAAAAAAACCTCTATATATAAAAAAACTACAATACAGTACATAATTAACAAAAAAAATGAAGATAAATAAATAAATAAACATTCAAAATAAAATTATATCAAGTCATAACAAGATCCGTATTTTTACAGGATTCTTCCTCCCAGGGGCCCCCGAACTGACAGACATCATCCTCACGGCTAAACAAAGGCCCTAAATAGTATGGCCGATATATCCGCATCGGTGTTGCCCAAGAAGGGCCGCCATGTTCTATTTGGTGCACCATATTCGTAAGGTAGCCCAAAGGAATATGTTCCATAGCTATCCTATGCTAATTTGAAAATCCTGGGGGACTTTCCAAAACCCACCTTGCTAAAATGTTTTCCTCGCACAAAAGGAGAGAATAGTAAACAGTTTCTTCCCATGTGCATCTAGAGAAGGAAGATTTGGAAAGCCCAAAAGGAGAGACACCAGGTCCAGCCCAATCTCAGTTCCCAAAATCTTTGCCAAAGCATTCGCTACACTGTCCCAGTATCTATAGGCCTTATGGCATGTCCGCAAACAATGAGTGAGAACACCAACTTCTATTTTACACTCAGGGCACATTGGGGACGCTCTTGCCTTAAACTTTGCAAGCCGCTCTGGTGTTATATGGGCCCTATGAAGTACCTTCAATTGAACAGCTTGAGTTCTATTACAGATAGAGATCTTCCTGGCATTTTCCCAGATGTCTTCCCACATCTCCGAGGAGATTTCCACCCCTAATTCTTGAGTCCAGGTTTTATATGGCCGTTCCATGTCCTTCGATACATTATTACCTAGCAAGTGATAGAGAGTATTGACTGAGGGGGCACCCATCGGCTGAAGCACTCCCCTCTCCATTTCTGATTTATAAGGATTAGCCATCAATGTGGTCTTTTTTTGAATGAAATCTCGTACTTGAAAATATCAAAAGAGATCCTTACTAGGTAACCCGAACTTCTGACGCAACTATTCGAAGGACATCATGACCTCCCCATCAAACAGATCTCCCAAGCAGGAGATTCCTCTGGACTCCCAAATTTTAAATCCAGCATCTGTCAAACCTGGCTGAAATCCCAACATTCCCGCTATCAGAGTAAAGGGGAAGGTTTTTTTGTAGATTACCCTCACCCTGTTGGATCATCCTTTGATTGTGTTTAGGACAATCAGGATTTTACAATGATCCATGACAGTTCTCATCTTATCCATTTTGCTTGGGAAGCCTCAATATCCAGCCAAATTGATTGTGGATCGCGAGAGGCCCAATCAGCCACATATGATAGCAGGGAGCTCAGTTGGTACTTCCTAAAATTTGGGAAAGCTAGACCTCCCCTTTCTTGTGGGAGCTGCATTTATTTAATTTATAAGAGCCCGTCTATGATTCCAAACAAAGGAACCGAGCCAACCATAAAGCTCACGCAGCGCCTATCTCGGCAACATCAAAGGAAACATTCTTATAGGGTACAATAGGCAAGGGAGAACATTCATCTTGACCAGAGCTATACTTCCTAACCAGGATATCGGGAGATCTTCCCAAAGCTAGAGGTCCTGCCTTATTTTCTCTAATAGATGCATATAGTTATTCAAAAAAGATACCTGCTCCGAGGTTACGCCCAAGAGGCCCGGGTTCTTAAAAAAAGTCTCCAACTTCCTCGCTCCGACTGATGCAGCTCAAAATAGAACTTTCTAAATGCTGCATTGATCTTTTTAGGGTCACAAGTCAAAGTACCAGCGCCCTCTCTAATAGATGTAATAGACTGGGGAGTCTTTTTCTTTCTGGCAAGGTATGCTAGCTACCTGCCCGGCTTATTGCCATACTCAAATAGTCTCTGCTTCGCAAATAGTATCTCCTTCTTTGCTGTTTGAGTACGTGCAGCATTCAAAGTATCCCTGAGGGCTGTAACTCGCTGTAATTTAGTTATGGATGGCCTACCAACATACGCTGACTCGGCTGCCTTCAGGCGAGCCTCGTATAGACGCTGTTGTTCTCCCCTCTGTCGTTTCCGGGTCGCAGAATATGAGATAATCAAGCTCCGCGCATAGGTCTTGGCAGTCTCCTGCATCAATGATGGGTTACTGGCCATACCTAAGTTAATGCCCCAGAAAGCTTTAAATTCAAACAAAAGGTATTCTATAAGCTTACTGTCCTTCAATAGGAAAGGGTCCATATGCTAGTACAATGGACTGTCTTAAAGTTAGAGTTATTTGGCAAGTTAAACAGAAGGTAAGACAAAGCTTGCTCTATGAAAGTGGTAATCTGTTTACCTTTACAGCCTCAGATAATGTCCGATCCTTTTCTGCTTCTTCATTGGAATGTAGTTCCAGTTGTAATCCCAATTCTTGCATTTGATGTGATTGTTCATTTAATAGCAGTTGAGCCTGCTGCTCTCTAAGCAAGGCATTATTCAGCTCTTCACAAATACTCCCAAATCTCTCAAATGGAACCATCTTCTGAGTCTACAAGAATACATTTATGAAAGTAGTCTTTGAAGAAAGATTGAATGGATTGTCCCTATTTGAACTACATTTTGCATTGATAAACTATATCTAATTTTAATACTGTGCTTCATTTGTAGAAGAGAATTGTTGATGAATTTGTCTTTACTAAAGAATTTATTAGTTAATCATTGCCATCAAATTAATCTTGAACAGTGAGTTTTAACAATTCTTTGTTGCGAGCACGGAGCATGGAGAGTGAATGTAAATCAGAGAGAAATCCATTCCTAATATCTGCAGGCATACATTTTCCACCAGGGATCATCGACAAATGATCAAGAACACCCCTTCCCTAGGGTAGCAATGCAGAAACCAAATTATAATATTTTGACAGCATCTGAGCCAATTTCTCCCAAATCAGGTAACAAACCTGGGATCTTTTTGATCATAATAGACATGATCAACATAATGAATCATCAGAAGATTGGCATCCATTTGTGGCTCAAAATAGTCTCAAAGGCAGAACCTAATTTTGTCCTTAATCATTTTCAACATAAAAGTTATAAGGATGTAGATAAAGCTAATGCCCTTAAACAAGATCAAGAATTTCATGAATTGATCAGCAAATAATACTTTGTATCACCATGGATACAGCAGTTTAGGAGTTATTTTATAATACTAGTAATCAACAAAACACAGATTCAAATGCAATCATGGCAGTTTGAGAACCTGAATTTTATTTCAACAATCTGGAAATTTTTAAAAAATCTATGGCATTATCAAAAATGTCTATATAGATGGCTGATTTGTGTAAATATTTGATTAGTCTGACTAACTTTGCACTGTCCAAAATTAAAGCCTTCCAATCTGAAGACCATAATTCTCTTCAGAAACCAGCAAAACAGAGAAAAGTGTTATGAATGTATGATTTGATACAGTCATCATTCATAGTATCAACATTTTTATGGCTCGTTTACTCGGATAAAGCTTATCCAGTGGATTGTTATGCTAGTTCAAATACAATCCCTATTTCAGAAAGAAATATATATATTGTTTTCAAGGTACAGTGCATAATGTCATGATATATATAATTTTGCATAACCACTTCAAATTAGTTCATACAGTAACCCATACAACATTAACTGAGACTAAAATTACCTTGTATTTATTATTTAACAGACTTCTAACCTCTCTTCATGAAATTGATAAACCAATAAACATGCATCATCAGTACACCTTCTAATTAAATCACTGCTTACTATTAACATTTTTAGATTAGATTAGATTAGATTAGATTAGATTAGATTACTTACAGTGTGGAAACAGGCCCTTCGGCCCAACAAGTCCATACCGCCCCGCCGAAGCGCAACCCACCCATACCCCTACATTTACCCCTTACCTAACACTAGGGGCAATTTAGCATAGTCAATTCATCTAACCTGCACATCTTTGGACTGTGGCAGGAAACCGGAGCACCCGGAGGAAACCCACGCAGACATGGGGAGAACGTGCAAACTCCACACAGTCAGTCGCCTGAGGCGGGAATTGAACCCAGGTCTCTGGCGCTGTGAAGCAGCAGTGCTAACCACTGTGCCACCGTGCCGCCCATTTTGTTTTAATCCAACCTAGTTCTTTTTTTGGTTTTAAATTTGACAAGGAAACTAACAGACAAGACAGTCTGTTGGCTAATGGCAATAAGTAAGTTACCACAATTAGCATGAAGATCTTAATGCCATCAAAAATGCATAATTACACAATGCAAACAATTTTTTAAGGAGTGCAATGCTAGAATCATGGAAAATGCCCAGCAGAACATAGTTTTTATTTAACCTTGAGATTAAAAGCGCAATAATAAACAAAATAAAGAACTGTTCACCTTCATAGACTGCTTGAGGTCACACAGCTGCTGTTCAAGGGTTTCGGTCTTCCCACTTTCCCTTTCCAGTTCATTCATGTGTTTTTTGAGTTGTGTAAGCTCCAAACGCAATGAACGACGTTCAACTTCTGCTGCATGTAACCTCTGAGTAAATTCAAGGATCTGTTTCTTCAATACTTCTACACATCGCTGATTGAGAACATAAAAAATAGAAACTAAGTGTGTTAATTTTTGTTAAACTGGTTTAAATAAATAAAACTATGGAAAATAGAAACCATGGTTGACTGGACTGTGCTAGTCTTCCATAATTGCAATTAATTATAGCCATTATATAAACTTGAGTTTCAAGAATACCAGAATTTATGGAGAACTTGAGCTTGCTTTCTTGTCAAATTTAGGTTCCTTCTAAATAAGTATTTAATGCTGATAAACCTGAATTAAATCCTACTAATTATTATGTTTTAGCTATTAATTGACCCCCTAAAGTAAAAGGTTTTATTCTGTAGCCAATTAGGCAGATCCTATAGAAGAAAGGTTTTCATCAGTAGTATAACGCTTCTATTGCAAAGTATGGTGCTTCAACCAAAAGTGGGAGAGTGTATTAGAAGTGCTTAGCCACAAAAATATTAGTTCAGATGTCCTAATTGTTAGATAATTATTGGAGGAACACAGACTATTGTTGCGACCTTGCAGAATCCCAGCTCCACTGACTCCATGGGAATTGGTAGGGAAATTGCAGACTAAGCAATTCCCCTGCATCTGAAATATTCCGAAAGAAATCATTAAAGTTGAAGAATTTGAAGGGTTCTGCATCCTCCCTTAATTTAATAAATTTCCCAGGAAATGTTTGAGGATTGAAAATCTAGTTTAATTCCTATGTGACTATTAGGCTGACCCCTCCACTCCAATTTACCAAGCCAATCCTGACAAAAACACCTCCATCAGCCCCTTAGCTTTCTCCACATCTCCCCCAAGCTGCTCCCACCAGATCCCTGAAAACAAAATTCCACCTCTGACCTGAACACCGCCTCACCTGCTAGCTTTGACTTCCTACCCACTCTGCCCCACCATTCCTAGTGCATCAAAGCCTCCTTCCCTCAAACACTGTACCCTGCCCTTTCCAGAAACCTGCCCAATTCCAACCACCCAACTCCCTGACTTACCAAAGCATTCCATCACTTACTTGGCTGGGGCACTATCCATTTGGAGCCCTAAACTACATTTAGCTTAGGTATTTTCACAGTAACCGTCAAAGTCCATGGTTGTACTGCGTGACCTTTAAACCACAGAACATGTCACACTAGCTGCTGTAAAAAGGAATACCATCTGAACACTTGAACTATCCTATGTTACAGAGAGCCATGTTGATTTTAGATTCACTCCATGTTTCTAAAAGTACCAGGTCAGAATTCCAGCCAGAAATGCGGAGCTCAGTACGAGTGTGTGAAAATGAGAACTAACTGGAAATCTGACTGTAATTGCCACTCCTCGCATTATCCGGGCAATTATTTTATGACTTTTCATAGCAAATCTTCGGTTTAAGACCTGCTCCACCACCTTGAGGTTGGGTTTATTTTCTTTATTATGCTGTGCAAATCTACATACAAAATGGAGCAAATATGTATGGTGCTAATCTACAACTGGTTCAACTTTTAATTGTTCAACAACAGGAAAATGGATTAAAGTAAATAGGTAAAAACGAGGACTGCAGATGCTGCAAACCAGAGTCTGGATTAGAGTGGTGCTGGAAAAGCACAGCAGGTCAGGCAGCATCCAAGGAGCAGGAAAATTGACATTCTGGGCAAAACCCCTTCATCAGGAATACAGGCAGGGAGCCTGCAAGGTGAAAGATAAATGAGAGGGGGTGGGGGTGGGGAGAAAGTAGCATAGAGTACAAGGTGAATAGGGATGGAGGTGATAGGTCAGAGAGGATTGTGGGGGAAGGTAGCAAAGAGTACAATGGGTGAATGGGTTGGGAATGAAGGTGATAGGTCAGAGAGGAGGGTGGGGTGGATAGGTGGAAAGGAAGATAGGCAGGTATGACAGGTCTGGGAACGGTGCTGAGCTGGAAGGTTGGAACTGGGGTAAGGTAGGGGGAGGGGAAATGAGGAAACTGGTGAAGTCCCCACATTCATGCCATGGGATTGGAGGGTCACGAGGTGGAAGATGAGGCGTTCTTCCTCAAGGCGTCTGGTGGTGAGGGAGCGGCGGTGGAGGAGGCCCAGGACCTGCATGTCTTCGGCAGAGTGGGAGGGGGAGTTGAAATGTTGGGCCACCAGGGCGGGGGGGGGGTTGATTGGTGTGGGTGTTCCGGAGATGTTCCCTAAAGCGCTCTGCTAGGAAGCGGCCAGTCTCCCCAATGTAGAGGAGACCGCATTGGGAGCAACGGATACAATAAATTACATTGGTGGATGTGCAGATAAAACTTTGATGGATGAGGAAGGCTCCTTTGGGGCCTTGGATGGAGGTGAGGGGGGGAGGTGTGGACGCAGGTTTTGCAATTCCTGCGGTGGCAGGGGCAAGTCCCAGGACAGGAAGGTGGGTTGTTGGGGGGCGTGGACCTGACCAGGTGGTCACAGAGGGAACGGTCTTTGTGGAAAGCGGAAATGGGTGGGGAGGGAAATGTATCTCTGGTGGTGGGGTCCATTGGGAGGTGGCGGAAATGTCGGCGGATGATGCAGTTTATGTGAAGGTTGGTAGGGTAGAAGGTGAGCCCCGGGGGGTTCTGTCCTTGTTACGGTTGGAGGGGTGGAGTTCAAGGGTGGAGGTGCGGGATGTGGACGAGATATGTTGGAGGGCATCTTTAACCACTTGGAAAGGGAAATTGCAGTCTCCAAAGAAGGAGGCCATCTGGTGTGTTCTGTGGTGGAACTGGTCCTCCTGGGAGCAGATACAGCGGAGGCAGAGTAATTGGGAATACGGGATGGCATTTTTGCAGGAGGTAGGGTGGGAAGAGGTGTAATCCAGGTAGCTGTGGGAGTCAGTGGGTTTGTAAAAAATGTCGTCAAGTCAGTCGTCATTAATGGAGATGGAGAGGTCCAGGAAGGGGAGGGAGGTGTCAGAGATGGTCCAGGTGAGTTTAAAGTTGGGGTGGAATGTGTTGGTGAAGTTGATGAATTGCTCGACCTCCTCGCGGGAGCATGAGGTGGCGCCGATGCAGTCATCAACGTAGCAGAGGAAGAGGTGGGGAGTGGTGCCAGTGTAACGACGGAAGATGGACTGTTCTACGTAGCCAACAAAGAGACAGGCATAGCTGGGGCACATACGGGTGCCCATGGCTACCCCATTGGTCTGGAGAAAGTGGGAGGATTTGAAGGAGAAATTGTTAAGGGTGAGGACCAGTTCAGCCAAGCGATGAGAGTGTCAGTGAAAGGGTACTGTTGGGGACTTCGGGAGAAGAAGAAACGGAGGGCTTGGAGGCCCTGGTCATGGTGGATGGAGGTGTAGAGGGATTGGATATCCGTGGTGATGAGGTGTTGGGGGCTGGAGAAACAGAAGTCTTGGAGGAGGTGGAGGGCATGGATGGTGTCTCGAACATATGTGGGGAGTTCCTGGACTATGGGGGATAGGACAGTGTCATGGTAGGTAGAGATGAGTTTGGTGGGGCAGGAGCATGCTGAGACAATGGGTCGGCCAGGGTGGTCAGGCTTGTGGATCTTGGGAAGGAGGTAGAATCAGGAGGTGTGGGGTTCCTGGACTACGAGGTCAGAAGCTGTGGGTGGGAGATCTCCTGAAGTGATGAGGTTCTGTCTGGTCTGGGAAATAATGGTTTGGTGATGGGGGATGGGGTCATGGTCGAGGGGTCGGTAGGAGGTGGTGTCTTTGAATTGGCGTCTGGCTTCAGCAGTGTAGAGGTCAGTGCGCCAAACTACCACTGCACCCCCTTTATTCGCTGGCTGAATGGTGAGGTTGGGATTGGAGCAGAGGGAGTGAAGGACAAGTGCTCCTGCACTTGTGGATAGGAACAAGCATAGTTAACTAAGTTGATGACTTTTATATAGGCAATTTCTATGAATAAAGTAAAGCATAGTACTACCTGCACTATTAGCCCATTATAAAAATAATTCAATAGTTTGACAAGTACTATTTCTCAATAAATTTCAGCATCCTAAATACCTAATTCAAAATCTCAAAATAATATTGTGTGAAATCTGAAAAGAAGCATGCTGACTGATTGAAGCTTTGAACAAGTTTAAAATATTGCTGTCTACATTATTTTACGAAAACAAAACTGCAGATTGTTACACTTCAGATTTAACAATATTTGTAAAAATTATTAATTTGATTAAACTGGTCAATAACAGAATTATTGACAATACCTTTATAGGCATTGTAATCTGTAGTCCTTCTTTCCCTGCTTTGGCATTGGTTTTACACAGTCCATCGCCCAGTATTTCGACTAATGATTTCTTGTTCCCACATCCAAAGTGTCTATTACAACATAATGGAATATTTTCCATTTCCACACTTAGCCTGTCCATGAGTTTTGAAAAGGAACTCTTGGCTGAATTTTCTATTGAACAGCTTGAAAGAAATTGATTTGCATCTAGATAAAAAAATGAAAAAAAAACTCATAAATCACTATGCTTGCATTTAATTCTTTATTTATATAAGTGTATTCAGATAGCCCAATCAAATAGGGAAAGTTGACAAATAGTATACTTTACATAGAAATGCACAATGCCATTATATATCCCAATCCTTGATACTATGATAGTCATCTCCAAGTTAAACTGTAACTTACCTTTTTTAATCCAATGCAATTTGAACTTTGCTATTAGCACCATTACTTATTTCCCCAATGGAGTTTGGTAATTATCCTTCTCATATGATAGTTTTATGGCCTCAGTACAACAAGCATACTCAACTCACTACTAGCTTTGTCAGGTTTATAATTAATAAATATGTTTCATGTAGATAAATGAAATTATCACATGTTACTGTGTCCCATAGACTCTGCATTTTAAGCTACCTTTGAGATTTAAGGCATGTCTTTATGTCCCTTTTGAGGTCTGTGTTCTGCAGAAAATCCTAATCCATCTGCTGTGATCCATACATTAAAATAAAGACACAATTAAGGTTTATACAATTCACAGCACTGAAGAAGAGAAGCAGGTTATGAATGGTGTAGAATGGTCATATCAGAATAAGACTGAGTTGCATTATATGAGGTTTGAAACGAACACCAGCCTGTTTGCCAAAATCAAGTGATTACTAACAACCATATTCACTTTTATATGGTTGGTGAAACAAGGTATGATTGTTTCTGTAGTGACTGTAAAGGCACTGTTGCAATTCAACTTGAATAACTGATATTAATTTGGTTAAACATGTGCAGACATTATAATGGTGAAGTTAAAGGCATTTTTTTCCACTAGCAGAAGGGTCAATAACCACTGGTATAGATTTAAAGTAAGAGGCAGAAGCTGAGAGGAGTTCAAGAGAAATTGTTCCATTTAGAGGGTGGCAGGATTCTGGAACTCACTGCTTGAAAAAAACGGGTTGTTGAGTCAGAAACTATGTTATTTAAGTAGTACTTAGATATTCACTTGCATTGCCACATGCTCCAGAGTTATGGGCCAAAAGCTGGAAAATGGGATCTGGCTCGCTGACTGACACAGATGTTTTGGGCTGAATAGCCTCCTTCTGTGCTGCATATGTCTCGTTGTATTGTTACTTATAAAATAGTTCCACCTAAAATGCCAAGCCTTCACTGTTGGTGGATTAAAAATCTGGAGCTCTCTCACAGGACTGTGGGTGTACTTATAGAAGATGGACTCCAGTGGTTCAAGAAGGTGTCTCACTAGTCTCAAGTATTGGGCAACAAATGCTGGACTTGCTATAGAGGCCCACAGCCCATGAATGAATACACAGCCAACAACAGGAAATTCTCTCTAATTCATTTTTGAAAGGATAATGGATTGAAATGAGCAAGAAATGTGAAAACTTTCGGATGTTTCACTAAATGTATCAGAAATAATGTTTTCAGATTGTTGAAAAACCAGGGAAAAGCCAATACTTCTCATCAAGCACAGCCATAGAATTAATTCCTGTTTGGGATGTTGAGATGAATGATCTGATAATGCAAGTAGTATTTTTCACTTTAAAATAAACACAGAAAGATGTGGCTCAAATATTAATCTATTGCCTTGATTTTTATAATGATTACATTCCTTGAAAACAGGAGAATGTGATCAGGCTTTAGAAATATTTTTAAGCTATCTGATCATTAGCTGCATGAATTTAAAAACACAAAATTATTTCAATTTTATTAAATGTATTAAAACTCTCTATTTAAATGACTTCCAGTAATACATAACATCAAAGCCAAGTAACCCAGGTATTTGTGATACACTAGCTCCCACCTAATGGTCGATGTCTGCACTACAGTTGAAACTGAAATGGAGTATTTTTTCATGTAAGCCAACATCAGTAGACATTGCTTGGAAATGAAATTATACTACATATTTTAATATTATTCTTCCAATTTCAAAGCAATAATTGAGCCAAAACTGTACGATGCAGGTCATGTACAACTTAAGTGAACAATTACATCACAATGGGAAAAGATGCATGTGAAACAACTGTCAAAACTGAGCCATAATATTTCTTTACCCTCTGCAATAATTTAACAAATCATCGCATGCTGTTACGATCATAGGATAAAAGTATCATAAACATACATAAAAGGACTTTGTATATAACTACACCAAAAGCACAACAAAAGTTTCTCGTATCATCCTTCCATAAAGAAGGTATCACAGCATTGATGCTGAAATATAATTCCTAAATATGCTCCAGACATATATTTCAATGTTATTCCTGCTCAGTCATATTCTCAATTCTAACTGACCACAATTTCAAAATATCAGAATATAATTTAGCTATTACACACCCTTGTTATGCATAGAATTGATTGTCTACAATATTTAATACAGTTTTAGAACTCAGCACTATGTGACGCACAATACATTAAATTGGTCATGAGAATACATGCTGCTGCATGCATTTTGGGCCTCTCTTCACATTCTGTCTGCTCTAAATTTGAGTGAGATAATTGGAGAGAGAGAGAGACAGACAGAGAGACAGCTAATATTGTGTGACAAACATTATAAATACTGAATAACATTGTTTTAATAGTGTACAGGTTGTGATGGTATATGCAAACAGTACTACATCTCAGTTCATGGCATTTTAATCTACAGCATTTGAAGATGAACCATACACTAAAGCTGCAGAAAACCACCACAGTAAACTAGAGACTGATGTACATGTAAGTTCCTTTAGAGACTATGTCAGATTGCTGAAAATGCATTCAGCATGGTATATTTTTATTCTCTCTAATGTCAACCTCATTTCTATTTTTGTGGACTACATTCCACCTGTTTATGTGCACAATGACTGGTAATAATGCCGGTCGATTTAAATTAGAGATATGATTCTTTATGCAATAAATCAATAAAGAAATTAAGGGTTATGTGGATAAGGTAGAAACGTGAAATTGAGGGTAATCAGATCAGAATAAAATCCCAGTTAAACACAGAGCAGACACACATGGCCGAATGGCTTACTTCTGCTCCTGTCTTAGAACCTTAAATTCATCAGAGAAAGTATAAAAGTTTAAGGCTAATTATTTATTTTTAAACTTTGCATTGTATAAATAAAATGCAAGTTTTATTTACACAAGTTTTATCAAAATGCAAGTTTGATAAAATTGCAAGAGATTTGTAAAAAAAAATGTATCTACAGGTAAAATCCAGCCAGTATTTATGTCAGAGTGAAGATTTATGGGACACTAACAGTCATTGTGAAGGTCTCAATTCATGTTAATACAGTATAAACAGAATAGGCTAGGTGCTTACATTCAAAAAGCAGATTCAATACTTTTTTTTCATTTATGATGTATTTGGGCAACACTAGTAAGGGCAATCCCATCCAATAATACTTTTGGAAGACGGTGAATGCTGAATATGTCTTAGAATCATAGAGTCATACAACATGGAAACAACCCTTTGGTCCAACTTGTCCATGGTGATCGAGTTTCCCAAACTAAACTCGTCCTATTTGCCTGCATTTGGCCCTTATCCCCCTAAACCTTTCCTATTCATGTATCTGTCCAAATGTCTTTTAAATGTTGTAACTGTACCTGCATCTGCAACTTCCTCTGGCAGTTCATTCCACATATGAACCACTCTGCACGAAAAAAATTGAATCTCAGGTTCCTTTTAAATCTTTCTCTTTTCATCTTAAACCTATGCCTTTCCCTATCCTAGAGAAAAGACCTTTCCTATTCTCCTTATCTAAGACTCTCAGGATTTTTTATAAATACCTATGTTCACCCTCAACTTCCTATGCTCCAGTAAAAAAAGTCCCAGTCTATCCAGCCTCTCCTTGTAACTCAAACCTTCAATCCTGGTAATTTCCTTGTAATTTTTTTCTCTGCATCCGCTCCAATTTAATAACATCCTTCCTATATTAGGGTTGACCAGTACTGAACACAATACTCCAATTGTGACCTCACAAACATCCTATACAACCACAACATGATGTCACAACTCCTATATTCAAAGGTCTGAGCAATGAAGGTAAGCATGCCAGATGCCTTCTTGCCCGCTCTGTCTACCTGTGATGCCTGAACTTTGCGCCTGAACCCCTAGGTTTCTCTGCTCAACAACGCCTGCCAGGAGCCCTACCATTAACTGTGTATGTACTGCCCTGTTTTTTTTTACCAAAATGCAACACCTCGCATTTATCTAAATTAAACTCCTCAACCCATTGGCCCAAATGATCAAAATCCCTTCATAATCTTAGATAACCTTCTTCACTGTCTAACATACCACCAATTATGATGTTATCTGCAAACTGACTAACCATGCTTCCTTTATTCTCATCCAAATAGTTTATATAAATGACAAAACATCAGTAGACCCAGCACCGATCCCTGGTCACAGGCCTCCAGTCCGAAAAACAACCTTCTACTAACACCCCGCTAATTTTGTATCCAATTGGCAAGCTCTCTCTGAATTCTATGTAATCTAACTTTACAAACCAATCTACCAAGCGGAACCTTGTCAAAGGTCTTACTAAGGTCCATGTAAGGAAAGTCTACCATTCTGCCCTCATCTACCTTCTTCATCACACCCTCAAAAAATTCAATGAAGTATGTGAGACCTAAGTGCCCAGGCACAAAGCCATGCTGTCTATTCCTAATCAGTCCTTGCCTCTCCAAATGCATGTAATTCCTGTTTCTCAGGATCCCCTCCGAAAACTTACCAACCACTGACGTCAGACTCATGGCCTTGCGTTCCCAGGCTTCTCCTTGTAGACTTTCTTAAATAAAGGGACAACATTATCCAGTCTTCCGGCATTTCACTCATGGCTGCAGATGATACAAATACCTCGGCTAGGTCCCTGCAATTTTTTTCCAAGCTGCCCCAACGTCCTACAATAGATGTGATCAGGTGCTGGAGATTCATACTTTTACCTTTATACTTTTTAAGATCTTCAGCACCTCCTCTTAAATCATAGGACCGTAAGATATGGGAGCAGAAATTAGACCATTCAGCCCATCGGGGCTGCTCCACCATTCAGTCATGGCTGAAATGTTTCTCAACCTGTAACCCTTGTTCTCCTGGACAATCAAGAACCTAACTATCTCCATCTTAAATATACTCAATGACCTAGCCTCCACAGCCTGCTTTGGCAATGAATTCCATAGATTCACCACTTTGGCTGAAGATGTTTCTCCTTATCTCCATTCTAAAAGGTCTTCCCATTACTCCAAGGTTGTGCCCTTGGGTCCTAATCTCTCCTACTAATGGAGGAGTCAGCCCCCTCAATCTTCTAAACTCCATCAAATATAGACCCAGATTCCTCAAACGCTCCTCATATGTTGAGCTTTTCATTCATTGGACCATTCTTGTGAACCTTCTCTGAACACGCTCCTGGGCCAGTACATCCTTCCTGAGCTATAGGGCCCAAAACTGCACATATTACTCCAAATGTAGTCTAACCAGAGCCTCAGAAGTACATCCCTGCTTTTATATTCAATCCTCAAAATAAATGCCATCATTGCATTTGCCTTCCTAACTACTGATTCAACCTGCAAGTTTACCTCAAGAGAATCTTGGACTAGAACTCCCAAGTCTCTTTGCACTTCAGATTTCTGAATTTTCTTCTCATTTAGAAAATAGTCCATGCCTCTATTCTTCCTATCAAAGTGCACAAACTCACACTTTCCCATTTTGTACTCCATCAGCCAGTTCTTTGCCCACTCTCCTAAACTGTTCAAATCCTTCTTCAGCCTCCTCAATGCTACCTATCCCTCTTCCTATCTTTGTATCATCTGCAAACATAGCCAGAATGGCCTCAGTTCCTTCACCTAGATCATTAACATGTAAAGTAAAATGCTGTGGCCCCAACACTGAGCCTTATGGAACACCACTTGTCAAAAGCTGCCATCCTGAGTAAGACCCTCCTAACCCCACTTTCTGCTTTCTGCCAGACAGCCAAGCTTTCTATCCATGCTAGCACCTTACCTCTAACTCCACAGGCCCCGATCTTACTCAGTAGCCTCCTGTCACCCTGCAGCAGCACCCTGTCAAAGGCCTTCTTGAAGTCCAATCAGATAACATCCATTGGCACTCCTTGGTCTAATCAATCTGCTCATTACTTCCTAAAAGAATTCTAGCAGATTTATTAAGCATGACCTCCCCTTGATGAAACCATGCTGAATTTGCATTATTTTGCCATATACTTCCAAGTATTCAGAAATCTCAGCCTTCACAATGGATTCCAGGATTTGACCCACGACTAAATTGAGTCTAATCGGTCTGTAATTTTCCACCTTTTGCCTTACTCCCTTTTTAAACAGGGATTAGTGATTTTCCTGTTTTTTGGGATGCTCCCTGACTTTCGTGATGTCTGAAAGATCACCAGTGATGCTCGACTTTTTTTTTTAACTATCTGCCCTAGAACTCTGGGGTGTAGTCCATCTGGTCCAGGTGATTTATCCACCTTCAGGCCATTCAGTTTTCCTAACACCTTCTTCTTAGTGATGGCCACTATACTCAGCTCTGCCCCTCACTCTCTTGAATTTACACCATATTAATCATGTCTTTTACCATGAAGACTGATGGGAAATAATTATTCAGTTTCTCGGCCATTTCCTTGTTCCCCACTATCTCTCCAGAAGCCCAATGCCCACTTTTTCCCTTTATACATCTAAAGAAACTCTTACAGTCTTCTTTTACATTACTGTCTAGCTTACCCTCATATTTAATCTTCTCCCTTTTTTTGTTGCCCTCTACTGGTCTTCGTAAGCTTTCCAATCCTCTGGTTTCCCACTGCCCTTCACTACATTATATGCTTTCTCTTTTGCTTGTATGCTATCCCTGACTTCCCTCATCAGCCATGGTTGCCTCGTCCTCCCTGTACCATACTTCTTTTTTCTCAGGATGAATCTCTGCTATGTCTCCTGAATTACTCCCAGAACATCCTGCCAATGCTGTTCCACTGTCTTTCTTGCTCGGCTCCTCTCCCAGTCAATTGTACCCAGCTCTTCTCTCATGCCTCTGCAGTTGCCTTTATTCAACTATAATATCATTACCTCTGATTCTATCTTCTCCCTCTCAAATTGCAGAGTAAATTCAATTATATTATGATCACTGCCTCCTAAGGGTTCCTTCACCTTAAGTTCCCTTTCACGTTTGTGTCACTGCATAACCCTAACTCCAGTATTGCCTGTTTCCTAGTGGGCTCCACCACAAGCTGCTTCAAAAAGCCATCATGTAGACATTCCACAAATTCCTTTACTTGCAATCCATGACCATCTTGTTTTTCCCAGTCCACCTGCATATTGAAATGTTCCATGATCGTTGGAAGTTCACCTTTCCTACACATCTTTTCTATCTCCTGGTATATCTTGCACCCCAGCTCTCGACTCCTGTTTGGAGATGTGTACATAACTCCAACTCTGGCTATTTTTTTTTACCTTTGTGGTTCCTCAATTCTACCCACACAGATTATACATCTCTGACCCTACTTTATTTCTTGCTATTGATTAAATTTAATTTCTTACCGATAAGGCAATCCCATCCCCTCTGCCTCTATTTTTTTGATCCGATGTACACCCTTGAATATTCAGCTCCCAATCCTGATCCTCTTGCAGCCACGTCTCCATGATGCCCACCATGTCATACCTGCCAATTTTGATCTGCGCCATATAAGCTCATTTACCTTATTTCTTATACTGCATGCATTCAGAGAGGACACCTTCAGTCCTGTATTAACTATCCCTCTTCTAATTATCATCCGAATATCCAGTGTGCTTGAAGTTTGATTGCCAACCCTTTCCAAAAATCTGTCCTATTTGGGTCTGCCATGGTGCACTCTTACCGCCTCCTTTAATTTGGGTTTTCTAATTTCCCCAATTAGTTTATAGCCCTGACTACAGCCCTAGATCTGTAATGTGAACTGTTTTCAAGACAGCATTATTTATTTCCCGGGTTTCCTAGCTTTCATGTTATTCTCCACTGTAAATACTGACATGAAATTTTCGTTTAGTACCTCTCCTATTTCCTGTGGTTCCAGACATAGATGACATTATTGATCTTTAGGAGGCCCTATTCTCTCCCTAGTTTCCCTTAATGTACTTGTAGAATCTCTTTGGACTATCCTTAATCTTAATTGCTAAGGCTATCTCATATATCTTTTCTGCTCTCCTGTTTTTCCTCTTAAGAATGCCCCTTCTTCCCTGATTCTCTTCAAAAGATTCACTTATGCTAATTGTCTATACTTGACAGATGCCTCCTTCTTGTTCTTGACCTTATTCTTATTTGTGACTTTATTCTTATTCTTCTCAATATCTCTAATAATCCATTGTTCCCTACTCTTACCAGCCTTACCCTTCACTCCAACAGGAACATATAGCCTTTGAACTCACTTTATCTCACTTTTGAAAGCATTCCATTTGCTACAGACTATACAATGAATGTACTCCTGCAGTGCTGTTAGTTAGGACGTTCAAAAGTTTGACCCAGTTTGACCCAATCATTCCAACTCATGATTGTTTGTAGCTCGGAGAGGAACTTGCAGACAGTGGTATGCCCATGTACTTTCTGCCCTTTTCTTTCTTGGTGAAAGAGACACCTGGTTTGGAAGGTGCCTTAAAAGAAATTTAAGATAGTCGCTGCACTGCGGTACATTGTGTAGATGATAAGTACTGCTTCCATTATGGATAGCTGATAAGGAGAGAGTGATATTTAATGTGGTGGTCTGTCAGTAGGTTTCTTTGTTCTTAATAATGTTGAGTTTCAATACTGATGGAGTTTGATTCCTCTAGGGGAGTATTCCATCACATTCAGTTTGATTATCTCTTTGCAGGAAGCAGGTTATTCATCACAGAATCCTCAGCCTCTGACCTTATCATGCAGTCACAATATTCAAAGCCGGTCTAGTTAACTTTCTTGTCAACAGTGATCCCAGGATACTGATGGTGAGTGGAGATTTTAGTGTGTGATGGTTTTTTGTATGGGGGAATTGGGTGGGGGGGGGGGGGGGGAGGGATTTGAAGCATGCAGATTCAGCGAATTATCATAATGCCACTGAAAATCAAGAAAAGCTGGTTACAATTTCTTTTGTTAGAGACAGTCATTGCCTGACACCTAAGTGGTAAATATTACTCAAGTCATAAGTCAGCATGCACACAGCATGGACTGTTATACTTACTATCTGAGGAGTTGAAAACAGAAATGAACACTGCTGACATCATGTTTTAATTCCTTTTCAGTAGGACAATATACAAGTACAAGTACAATAGTTTGGTAGCTATGTCAATGGACCGACAATCCAGAGATTGCAGCAGTGGTCCACAAAATGCGATGTAAAACTAATAATGGTGATAGACTGCAACAATAAATAAATGGGATTTGGGTATACTTGGACATTAGTTACATAGTGTTATGACATGGCAGTGAATCCCTCTGTTAATTAAACTAAACACCCAGAAAAGCTCACCTAGTCTTGCAATCTGTTAAAATAGGAGTGACAGAGAACTCCCAATTTCCACTATTTAAAGAAAATAAGATCAATTTAATCTTTAACTCTACAAGTGAACATAAAACAACAACTATTCATAACTCTAATCCCCCCTTTGTCTTAATTGCTTATTACCTGCCTCCAATTCTATAACAATAACCTATTACAATAAAACACATTAAAATTACGTCAATTTACACTCTTCCTCTAGGCGTCGTGTTGCCATGGTCTGGCGATGGAGGAAGAGCGCCTCATCTTCTGCCTAGGAACCCTCCAACCACAAGGGATGAATGCAGATTTCTCCAGCTTACTCATTTCCCCTCCCCCCACCTTTTCTCAGTCCCAACCCTTGGACTCAGCACCGCCTTCTTGACCTGCAATCTTCTTCCCGACCTCTCCGCCCCCACCCCCCTCTCCGGCCTATCACCGTCACCTTAACCTCCTTCCACCTATCGCATTCCCAACGCCCCTCCCCCAAGTCCCTTCTCCCTACCTTTTATCTTAGCCTGCTTGGCACACCTTCCTCATTCCTGAAGAAGGGCTTATGCCCGAAACGTCGATTCTCCTGCTCCTTGGATGCTGCCTGACCTGCTGCGCTTTTCCAGCAACACATTTTTCAGCTCTGATCTCCAGCATCTGCAGTCCTCCTTTTCTCCTCTTATATGAAGGGCTGCTACTCTCACCTCACCTCTGGAATTGAGCTCTTTTGTCCACATTTGAACCAAGGCTGTAATGAAGTCAGGAGCTGAATCGCCCTGCTGGAACTCCAACTGGGTGTCGCTGAGCAGATTCTTAGTGAGCAGGTGCTGCCTGATAGTACTGTTGACTACTCCTTCCATCACTTTACTGACGATTGAGAGTAAATGTTGGGGCAATAATTGGTCAGGTTGGGTCTTTCCTGATTTTTATGTACAGGACATGCTTGGACAACTTTCCATATTGTTGGGTTGATGCCAGTATTGTAACTATACTGGAACAGCTTGGCTAGAAGAGCGGCATTTTCTGTAGCACAAGTCTTCAGTACAATTGCCAGAATGTAGCCTTTGCAATATCCAACCCCTTCTTGATATCACGTGGAGTGAATTGAATTGCTGATAATTGGTATCAGTAATGCTGGAGACCACTGGAGGAGGTCAAGATAGATCATCCACTCCACACTTATGGCTGAAGATAGCTGTGAAAACTTCAGCCCTTTAGCTTTATTTTTGCACTAACGTGCTGGGCTCTTCCATCATTGATGGGGATACTTGCAGGGCCTCCTTTTCCAGGAGTTGTTTAATCATTCACCACTACTCACAACTGGATGTAGCAGGACTATAGAGCTTAGCTCTCATCTATTGGTTCTGGGCTTTGTCTATCACCTGTTGCCTATGCTGTTTAGTATGCAAGTAGTCCTGTTTGGTGGCCTCACCAGATTGACACCTCGTCTTCATGTATGCCTGCTGCTGCTCCTAGCATATTCTTCTACAGTCTCCATTGAATCATGGTTGGGTGGAGTATATGCCAGATCATGAGGTTAGGTTTATGCTGGAGTACACTTCTACTGCTGTTGATAGTCCACAACCCTTCAGGGATGCCCAGTATTGAGTTGCTAGATCTGTTTGAAGTCTGTCCGATTTAGCATGGTAATCGTGCCACACAACACGATGGAAGTTATTCTCAATGTGAAGGCTGGACTTTGACTCCACAAGGATTGTTTAGTGGTCACTTTTACCAATACTGTCATGGACAGATGTTTCTACAGCTGGCAGATTGGTACGGATGAAGTATGTTTTTTCCTTCTTGTTGGTTCCCTTACCACCTGTCACAGACTCAGTTCTAGCAGCATGTTCAGTAGTACTGCTGCAGTGTCACTCTTGTTGGTAGATCATGAAATCCTCCACCCAGAATACATTTTGTACCCTTGCCATTCTCACAGTTTCCTGTAAGTGTTGTTCAACATGGAGGAGTACCGATTCATCAGCGGAGGGAGGATGGTTTATGGTAGTCAGCAAGAAGTTTCCTTGATTGTGTTTAATCTGAAGCCATGAGACTTCATGGGGTCTGGAATCAATGTTGAAGACTCCAAGGGCAACTCCCTCCTGAATGTATACCACTGTGCTGCCTCCTCTGACAGGTCTGTCTTGCTGGTGGGATAGGACATATCTGGGCATGGTGATTGTGGTGTCATACTCATGGAACCTTACAGACAATGTCAGCCTGTTACTTGACTAGTCAGTGAGACAGCTCTCTCATTTTGACACTAGCCCTCACATTAGTAAGGAGGACTCTGCAGGGTCAATAGAGCTGTTTCCACCACTGTCTTTTCAGGTACCTAGGTCAATGAAGGTTATCTGTCCGGTTTCATTTCTTTGAGACTTTGTAGCTATTGTTACAACTGAATGGCCTGATGGCTTGCTGGCCATTCAGAGGGCAATTGAGTCACATGTAGGCCAGCCTAGGTGAGGATGGCAGATTTATTTCCCTGAAGGATGTTAGTCAACCAGACAATCGACAATGATTTCATGGCCAGATGATTTTTTCAATTGAATTCAAATTCCACCATCTGCTGTGGCAGGATTTAAACTTGGGTCCCCAGAACATTAGCTGAGTTTCTGGATTAATAGTCTAGTGATAATACCACTAGGCCAACACCTCCCCTTAATCATCCGAGACTTAAAAGGTTAATTCCGTTTCTCCACAGATGCTGCCAGACTGGAGTTTCTCCAGCATTCTTGGTATTGGTTTCCAATATCCAGGCTCTATTTTCCTTATAAGCCAACTGCATTACTTCATTATACCTTGGTAAGTATACATTTCTTTCAACCATTCCTCTGCTGTAATATGCTCTTCCAATGAACATTACACTCACTCTCAATTGGTCTTATCGAACTGGTCCTTCCTAGTACACAGAACTGGCATCGGCACTTTTTGTTATCTGTAGGAAGTCCATATCCCTATCTCCTGAAATATTGAGGATTTGGTGCACTTGTCTCAACAAGAAAGGGTGAAACTTGCCATCTGGTTTTACTCCAACCAATTTCCATGTCTCTCCAAGTCAGGAGTAACAGCCTTGTGTAAACTGAAGCTGAAGATTCAGGAAGGGTTTAAAAGGACAAGTGTGAACAGATGAAGGGTTAGAGGAGACAAACATGGAGCTCAAATACTGAAAAGTCCTGATGGGCAAGATGACTTATTTATTGACGTGGTATGTAATTTTTAAAAGCTATAGTTCCAGGGTTCAGAGGAGAAACAGCATGGTACCTCATAGCATCTGCTGCCTTATTCATGAACTGCATTAGAATTTGTTCGTGCAACCTATAGATTTAGGAAGCTGCTCTGCTTACCACCTCTTCCCATGCTTATTCACATTCACCTTCACAGGAGGATTTCTCTTCTGCATCAAAGTTTGTTATCCTCCTGCATCGAACCTCTTGAAGCAGCAAAGTATTTGTTCATCAAGGGCTTAGTTCAGTCCATGTCCTTACACAGTGTGCTTCCTTGCTAAACCACACATCAAGAACAAACTTTTTAGAAAGTGACAGCTCTTTTTGAGCCACTGCTCTATAAATTTCCAAGCCTTCTTTCACTCATCATGCTCCTTAAACTCGTGAAGAAAAAGGCATGGAAATATGTTAATCAGAAAAAATGAGCCACTCTTGTTCAATTCAGCAACTTTAGTACACTACTACATCAACAAAGCACTGACCCAGAGTTTTGTTTTTGATAATCCAAGTGAGGCAGCTCAGTGGGAAAGTTTACTTGGAGGAGGGGCCAAACGCAGGATGGAGTCTGACCTGGCAACTCTGGAGGCAAAACAGAGACAGCTACAGGGATAGTTTGAAGGTCAGCCTCGACTGTGAATTCATCCCCATTGTTAGAAACTTTAAGTCATCTCATCCTTATTTCTAATTCCCCTGGTTCCTTGTATCTCCCCATGCCAATTTATAACCCCTGCCCAGCCCAGCTCTTTTACATTCTATAATAACTCACACAGTAGTTATGCCGGGCAGATCTTAGGAGCTATTTAATGATTATGTTAAACAAAGTTCCAAAACTCTAATACAGTTCTAACAACAAAGATGTCATCATTTCAAAAAATCCTTTGATAAGGATTATTTTAAAAAAGCTCAAATGCTTAATCACTTATAAAAGCAAACAAACCTCTACCACAACCCAGATCAAAGATAACTAATCCTTTAACAGGCTTTTTGATCTGTCAAACTATGAACTTCGAACTCCTGGATAATATTGACTTTTAGAAATCAGCCAAGCATTCACAAACATCCCATGGAGAACACCAATAAGCAATACGAATGAGCATATGAATTTAAGGAAGATAGCATAATTTTTAAAACTTCTAACATCTTCAGACTTTACATTTTACATTGATCATTCTTAAAGGATTCACATAGCTTCCAATTATGCCACCTAGATAGATGCATTTAACTTAGAATGTTGACATCTACTCCATAAATTCTGAACCACAAGTTAAGACCCGTGCAGCCAAAGTTGGAGTTGTTTGCATTTACAAGTCAGTCATAGAGATGTACAGCATGGAAACAGACTCTTCAGTCTAACTCGTCCATGTCGACCAGACATCCTAACCTAATCTAGTCCCATTTGCCAGCACTTGGCTCATATCCCTCTAAAACCTACTCATTCATAGACCCACCTAGATGCCTTTTAAATGCTGTAACTGTACTACCTTCCACCACTTCCTCTGGCAGTTCATTCCATGCACACACCATCCTCTGTGTGCAAATGTGCCCCTTAGGTCTCTTTTATATCTTTCCCTTCTCACCCTAAACCTTTTCCCTGTAGTTCAGATCTCCCCCACCCCAGGTAAAACTTATCTTATCCATGATTTTATAAACCTCTATGAGGTCATCCCTCAGCCTCCAACACTCCAGGGAAAACAGCCCCAGCCTATTCACTATTGTCCTATAGCTCAAATCCCCAACCCTAGCAACGTCCTTGTAAATCTTTTCTGAACCCTTTCAAGTTTCACAACATCCTTCTGATAGGAAGGAAACCAGAATTTTACGCAATATTCCAAAAGTGGCCATACCAATGTCCTGTACAGCCACAATATGATCTCCCAACTCCTATACTCAATGCTCTGACCAATAAATGAAAGGATACCAAGCACCTTCTTCACTATCCTATCTACCTGTGACTCTATTTTCAGGAAATTTTGAACCTGCACTCCAAGGTCTCTTTGATCATTAACACTCCTCAAGACCTTATCATTAAATGTATAAGTCTTGCTCTGATTTGCTTTTCCAAAATGCAGCACCTCACATTTATCTAAATTAAACTCCATCTGCCACTTGTCAGCCTATGGGCCCATCTGATCAAGATCCCGTTATACTCTGAGGCAACCTTCTTTGCTGTCCACTATACCTCCAATTTTGGTGTCATCAGCAAACTTTCTCACTGTACCTCCTATGTTCACGTCGAAACCATTTCTATAAATGATGAAAGGTAGTGGACCTAGCACCGAACCTTGTGACGAACCACTGGTTACAGGCCTCCAATCTGAAAAACAACCATTACCACCACCTTCTTCTACCTTTGAGCCAGTTTTGTATCCACATGGCGAGCTCTCTCTGTATTCCATGAGATTTAACCTTGCTAACCAGTCTCCTCTGAGGAACCCTGTCTGAAATCCATATAGGTCATGTCCATCGCCTTGCCCTCATCAATCCTCTTTGTTGCTTCTTCAAAAAAAATTAAATCAAGTTTGTGAGACATGATTTCACATGCACAAAGCCATGCTGACTATCCTTAATCAGTTTCTGGATCAGTGGTGCTGGAAGAGCACAGCAATTCAGGCAGCATCCGAAGACAGGCAAAATCGACGTTTCGGGCAAAAGCCCTTCATCAGGAATAAAATTCCTGATGAAGGTCTTTTGCCCGAAACGTCGATTTTGCTTGTCTTCGGATGCTGCCTGAATTGCTGTGCTCTTCCAGCACCACAGATCCAGAATCTGGTTTCCAGCATCTGCAGTCATTGTTTTTACCTCTATCCTTAATCAGTCCCTGCCTTTCCAAATAAATGTAAATCTTGTCCCTCAGGATTCCCTTCAACAACCTGCCCACCACTGATGTCAGGCTCACCGGTCTATAGTTGCCTGTATTTTCCTTACTACCTTTTTGAAATAGTGGCACCACGTGAGCCAACCTCCAGTCTTCCGGCACCTCACCTGCGACTATTGATGATACAAATGTCTCAGCAAGGGGCCCAGCAATCACATCCCTAGCTTCCCACAGAATTCTAGGGTACACCTGATCAGGTCCTGGGGGCTTAACAGGACAGTGAGCATGATATTCAATCATCCATTTAGCCATGTTCTATTGGTTCTAACATGCAAGATGCAGAGAAGGGAGGATTAATAATTCCAGAAACATTTGAAAATGATAATCAATGGTCTAGTGCTGGTTTTGTTCTTAACGAAAATGAAAGAGCTCATTTGTTTCCTGGAAAACAGAGCGTGTTTTAGCAATGAATGTTGATTTAGCTCTAAATGTCCAAAGTCAAAATTTGTGTGTTCTTGACTATCAGGCAAAATGATCTTTTAATAATCATTACACTAGTAGTACCACTTCTCAATTCCTGGTCTTTACTGGGAAGTGGGAAAGCTAAAGACATGACTGAAAACTTGGACTATCTGTCATGGACCAGGCCTGACCCTCTCAAAACATTTCAAGAAAGATGGTCTAAGTGTTCAAGTTGTTTTAAGTAGGTGTAATGTGGATATTCCAGGAGTGATGAAGTTGGTCAAAATCCCTCAGTTTTAAATAAAACAGAATTTATTTACAGAGTACCGAATGAAACACAAACAAAAGAGAACAGAATATAGAATAACCTATCCGAAAACCCAACTGAATGATGCTATTCCAAATGCCTGCAATGATTCCAGATAAAGACTCCCTTGGCAAAAGGTAAAATTAGACACAGATTCTTAAAAGAGAGAGAGAGATGGCATTCCACTGAAATGTTTCCTTTGGACTCCCCATTATAAACTGACCAGCAGTTTTGAACAGCCAGACTGCTAAAACCAAAACAAACCAGACAAGAGAGGAGCTGGGAGAACAGGCCACTCCCCTTTCATTGTACAGTTTTTAAAAAAAACTTAAAAGCTTCTTCAAGTAGATAAATCCAGTCATCTCAGAACCCATAATTTTGTGACCCCGATGAGAAAAAACGACGACAATGTAACCTTGTTAAAAGGAACAGCATCGTCACAGTCATTATCAAGAAATGGGAAGTTTGACTTGGAAACCATGCCCATCAGATATTGAAAATGGACTTTAACAGTCTTGAGTTTAAAATCATCAACTTGATTGAATGTAGCCATTCGAAAAATGAGATAACATATCTGTTTTGTTTGTATTCACAGCATGCCTTAATGACTACCATCCAATGGCTATGGCCTCCATAATTATGAAGTGCTTTGAGAGGTTAGTCATGGCTCACATGAACTCTAGCCTCTCAGCCTGCCTTGATCCCTTGCAACTTACTTACCGGCGCAACAAGTCCACAGCTGACATCAAGACCCCAGCCCTACATTCATGCCTGGAACATCTGGATAATAAAGATTCATTTGTCGGGCTCCTACTCATCAACCACAGCACTACCTTCAACACTATAATCCCAACCAACTAATCTCCAAACTCTGAGACCTAGGCCTTGTCTCCATCCTCTGCAACTGGATCCTCAGCTTCCTCACCCCCAGACCGCATTCAGTGAAAATAGACAATAGCACCACAATAATCCTCAACAACGGTGCACCACAAGAATGCATACTCAGCTCCCAACTGTGCTCCCTGCACACTCATGACTGTGTGGCCAAATTTGGTCTAAATACCATCTCCAAGTTCGCCGACAACACCATCGTTGTAGCCCAGATATCAAACAACAAAGAAACAGAATACAGGAAGGAGATAGAATGCTTAGTGTCATGGTAAAAAGATAACCTCTCTCAATATCTAAAGAGCTGATCAGCAACTTCAGGAAGAAAGGAGGAGGACACTCCCTTATCTACATCAATGGAGCGGAGGTGGAAAGGGTCAACAGCATCAAGTTCCTGGGAGTGTCAATAACCAACAATCTATCCTGGACCACCCATGTAGATACCACAATCAAGAAGGCACAAAAATACCTCTTCTTCCTCAGGAGAATAAGCAAATTTGGCATGTCCATAAGGATCCTCACCGACTTTTACAATGAAAGCATTCTATCTGGGTACGTCACGGCTTGGTGTGACAACTGCACAGGACCATGCGAAACTACAGAATGATGAGAACATAGTCCAGACTGCCATGCAAGCCAACATCCCATCCATCGACTCCATCTACACTTTTCATTGTTGCAGAAAAGCAGCCAACATCGTCAATGATCCCTCTCACCCTGGTGATAATCTCATTCAAACTCTCCTGTCAGACAGAAGGTACAAAAGCTTAAAAACACGTACCAACAGGTTCAAGAACAGCTTCTTACCTGTTGTTATTACATGCTGAATGGACCTCTCAAATTTCAATTCTAATGCTGATCTTGCTTTTGTACACCTCTTGTACAACAATAACTTTGTATGCCTTGCACTGTTCACCCTAGGGTCTATATGTACTTGTATGTTATGATCTGCCTGTGCTGCAGGCACGACAAAACCTATCACCTGACAACAATAAACCAACTCAGTATCTATTCTTAGCCTTTTTGAAATATCATGTTGTTGATAACATTTTGGGTAGAAAAAAAACATTTGTAGCACTGTCAGAAGTTATGGAGTAACTATATCATAAGATAAGGACTCAGAACACATTCAAGGAGAAATTAGCAAATGATTGGACACTCTGGCTACTTTCCAACAGAGACAGGGAAGGCCATCTCAACATGCTTAGGTGCTGGCATGATCTCCTTTCTTGCTTCGTACATGATTTGCTATAACCAAATAGACAAGGGACAGATCTTTTTAGTATTCAGTACTGCAGCGGCACAGGTGGCATGGTGGCTCAGTGGTTAGCACTGCTGCCTCATAGTGCCAGGCACCTGAGTTTCATTGCAGCCTCAGCTGACTGTCTGTGTGGAATTTGCACATTCTCCCCATGTCTGCTTGGGTTTCCTCCAGCAGCTCCAGTTTCCACTCACAGTCCAAAGATGTGCGGATTAGATGGATTGGCCTTGCTGAATTTCCCATAGTGTCCAGGGATATGCAGGTTAGGTGAGCTAGCCATGGGTTACAAGAATGGTGTGCGGGGGTCTTGGCGGAAAGATTTTCAGAGGGTCAGTGTGAATCCGATGGGCCAAATAATCTGCCTCCACATTATAGGGATTATATGTATGAAGAACTAACACTACGTGATGCAGATATTTGTATGAAATCTGCAGAAAACACTGGGTTTCTTTCCTTGCCAGAAGCTAGAATTTCTTGCTATTAACAGATCTTTAAACTTCAAGAAATTACTTCTGCCAATCTTTACCCTCGTGACTTTGGCACTGATCTACAATCTTTGCTTTCCTTGTCCTAAATAGCCAAAATTATCTACTTGTTTGAGGGTGACATAAAGTGCCTCAATTTTCACTCTCATTCCTTCAAATGCAATCTTTCTGGCAACATCTTTTTGTCTTTTTGCTATGCATATTCAACCCATATTGTAAACTTCTGGATTTTATTTGATCCGCAATACTTTGTTCGGACGTCTTCTGATTCCACATGTAGAACTGTGTTCTCAGCAGATCACAAGTTTGTTATTCTCTTACCTCCAACTTTTCCCCCCAGAGGTAAGTTTAATGCACTGAATATTTATTCTGTGTACAAATGCAGCCAGCATTAGATTTAGCTGTAAGTTCACCAGTTGACTGGAGTTAAGGTTATGAATCAGGCCTTGTCAGCTGTACACAAAATAGCTTGATATTCATTATAAAAGTGGGTTCAAAATTTTTCAAAACAGGGAATTGAGACTATTGCAATCCACTGAACCTTCGAGTCAGATCGTTTTAAATGACTTCCATTATATTTGAAAGCTGTAAAGGTGTTTTCAAAACAGAAACCCAGAATGTCTCCACAATCTGTACAATTCTAGAAAATTTATGTTTTCCGAATTCTACATAAACAGTTTAAAGCAGAATCAGCCAATTGCTGGGATCCCTGTTAGTCAGTGTGTGATAAAGGAAAATTAAACAATAGTCTCCATTCATCAGCTACATAGAATGCAGTTGATGACGTTTGGCTTTATTCAGTGCTACGGGGAAAAAAATAGAAATATGTAACTAATGTTTAAAAACAGCTATATGCTGAGATCAACTTGAAAATATTACTATACCTTTCATTAAGGTTATTGAACTTTATACAGTGAAAGAAACTACATGCCAGAGAATACAAGATCATGCCAGTGTACAACAACTAAGCAGCAGTTAGCTGGAGCATATCCACATACTGATCTCAACTAACAATCACTCACAGAGTACATCTTTGACATTGCAATCAATTAAATATACAGTGTAATAAATGAAAAACTGCTTGAAAAGCTGTTTGCTGCATCTTATTGAAAATTTTAGCAAACAAAATGTAGTCTAAAAATTCATTTCTAACATAGGTTCTCAATACTGTTTTAAGTAAAGTTTACATCACATTACTCTTTTATGATCACTGTGTGCAGTTAGGCAGAGCACAACATT
Organism: Chiloscyllium plagiosum; assembly: GCF_004010195.1. Taxonomy (NCBI): domain Eukaryota; kingdom Metazoa; phylum Chordata; class Chondrichthyes; order Orectolobiformes; family Hemiscylliidae; genus Chiloscyllium; species Chiloscyllium plagiosum. The sequence goes on along the minus strand of NC_057711.1, from coordinate 119,696,428 downwards.
GAATTTTTAATTAGATTGAACATGTATGTGCAGTTGTAATATTAAACAAACTGTTTATAGGGCAACCCCCGAGAGAACTGTAGGATCTACTTACTTGATTTAGTGATTATATCCTGTAACTCAGCCGTAGAATCAACTACTGCAGCCAATAGCTCAGAACTGGAAAACCATTCAACAGCCTGGATAACACTGTTCTGTGCGCTTTCCTGTCCTAATGAAAAAGTGATAACATAATATGACAATACATATAGTAATAGGTAAATGCGTGGAATACTGTCGATAGAAAAATGTAAAACCTACACTAAAGCATTCTGTAAAACTTTGTTAACATTTTTGTGAGAACTGTAGCAGAAGAAAATGTTTAATTTCAATCTGGTACATTTTTTGTCTTAAAGTTTCAGTATTTGTATACTCTTCAAAGTAATAGAATAGTTGCTACTTCTTGGATGTACAGCTAAATATTCCCAAGTCTTCATCACATGACAACTTGCCTGTGCTAACTGTTCACAAAACAGTTTCCAGAATCAAAACCTTAAATTCACGGAAACGTCATCATAAAATTAAATTAAAAGATGATAACGTAATTCCAACTAAGAGGAAGATAAAAACAACCAATTCTAGGCCTTGTGTAATTCTAGGTCCTGAGCTATTGCAACAGTTTCTAACATAGTAGGAATTTGCAGCACACGAAGATCTATTTTATGGAACTAAATTGAGATAACAGGACAGCTTGGAAAAAATTCACTTTTCACACTGCCTTTCTGAAACTGGGATTATGGTTTATTATTATTTTGGGTTTCCATTATTTATCATCTTGGATACAGAAGTTCTGGTTACTCAGACTTCTGGTCTGGGCATCTTCAAGTGACCATCCTGTCCAATATTAAATTAAATAATCATATAAGCAAAAACTAGTGGGGCATAATGATTGTTGCCAGAAAATCAGGCACAGATCTGCATGACGTGCTCCTTGTGGACACAAGCCAGCTGGAATTTGAGAGAATGGAATCAATTTTTACTGAGAGAGAAATGTCAGGCTCAAGGAATTGTAATGCTGTCTACAATATCATGGAACTCAAGGAAAACTGCCAAGAATATAAAGCCAAGTCCTCTCCCATCCTGCTTTGCTCTGTCCCTGGAAAAACATATGTAGGATATTCCTTTTGATATGTGAAGCTATACCTGTCCCTCTGGTACAATGGACTGTGAACTTGAAGATGTTACTAATAACATTTCCCTCAACCAAGAAGGAGCCTGTAACAAAAGAAATGGCCAAAGTGACCTTTATGCTGCCCAAATATTGTTCTGAGGCTAATGCTATGGACTCTAGCAGGCTAAATAATGATGGCTTCCTTGAAGTGGAGGCACCTGAGATATTGTTCTTTCAGCAGTTCATGTCAGAGATTTGTTCCTATAAAACAATTTTTCAGACAGCCTGCTGTGCAGTGCTTTCCTGCTTCCTCTTAAAACTTTTCTTGCTCTTTCCATTTTCTTGCAGCTTTTCCCATTCTAGCCACAAAAGCAGAAAATCAAATTACCCATAAATGCAGTAAAATGGTTTAGAAGACAGTCAATATCAGCAAAACCTTTTCAGCAAATGCAAGTCTGTTTTCCGGATTAGAAAACAGATCGGATTATTAGCAGAAGTTGTCAAGCAAATCTCAAATGACAACCAGCAACAAGTCTGTACACAATGAATGGTCTGAAGAATACTTTCTGCCCAACAGTGCCATGGATTGCTGGACAATTTGATTGAGCAGCCCAATATCACAACATTGCCCCACAGCAGCAGACCTGAATTTTAATCTTTTATTTAGCAATTTAACACGTTCTGGTATGCAATTGGAAGCCTGTGAAGCAATAATTCCAGTATGTAAATAAATAATGAGTCCCTCTCACTCTATCGGATGTCCCAGCAACGCCGCTATGATTGATAAATGGGAGTGCAGTGACTAAATTTATCGGTCAGTGTTGGACGTCACTTATCCTGGGAGAGATTTCACTTTTCTTAAGAACAAGAAACCAATTATTGAAAAAATATGCATGCTTATGGCATAGTTCAAACTAAGATTAATCAATATCCCATTCACCAAATACAAAGAATCAAGATAATTCAAAAGAATTGGCATAGACGAATGAAATATTCAGGCAAGCTCATCTCATTGTCACAAACAAATAATTTCCTTGGATGGAAAACATCAAGATATTTCCAAGAAACAGTCTTGCTTCAAAGCCATCTATCCAAAAGAAGGCTTACTGAATTCTTTTCATTATCATCAATATTCCACAGTAACTTAGAGATCCTTTAATTAAAATGCTGGCAATACATTTGGTCCATCATGTCAGCTCTTTTAAAAAAAAACTGATTAGCTTCACTCCCCTTTTCTTTTCTCATAGCCCACAAACGTTCCTCCCAGCAAGTACTCAGTAATTTGCAGCAAAGATTTGGTTATCAAATTTTCATGCTTTATTGCTTCAGATAGTGCATTCAAGATGACAACAGCCTTCCCCCACCCCCATGTTACCATTGTAATCTGTTACCTTATATCAGTTTCTCTAATTTTTTAATAACTTTGAACACCTCTATCAAATCTCCATTTAAAGTTTTCTGTTCTCATAACCACAGACAGGAAACAGAGTAAGAATAAATGGGTCATTTTCAGATTGGCAGAAGGTGACTAGTGAGGTATAGCAGGGATTACGGCTTGGACCCCAGCTATTCACAACATCTATTAATGATTTAGATGAGGGGATTAAACAAAATATCTCCAACTTTGCAGATTACTCAAAGCTGGATGGAAGGATGAGCTGTGAGGAAGCTGCAGAGATTTGGACAAGTTGAGTGAGTAGGCAAACACATGGCAGATGAAGTATAATATAGATAAATAGGAAGTCAGATTATTATCTGAATGGTGACAGATTAGGAAGGGAGGAGATGCAACTAGACTTCGGTGTTCTTGTTGACTAGTCACTTAAAGTAAGCATGGAAGTGCAATAGGCACTGAAGAAGGCAAATAGCATGCTGGCCCTCATAGTAAGAAGATTCAAGTGCAGAAGCAGGGATATCCTGCTGCAATTGTACAGGGCCGTGTGCAGTTTTTAAAAGCTAGTTAGGTCTCAGCTAGTGATACAATTGTCATCAGGTAAGAAAAGTTAGCTTTGTCTCTACTTCCAATTATCTCCCAATGACCCTTCCTGGAAAGATGAGAGTTAAGCCTGATTTGAAGCATGTTTAGTTGCAATATATTCTGCAATCATATGATAGCTAATATTAACAGACAGGCATGATACATTTGAAAAAAAGGTCAAAAGGGAAATTTTAAGATCAATGGCATCCATGGGACTGTACCACCACATATCTAGCCCTCAGAATAGGATGGGCAAAGTGGCAATTGAAATACAATTTGAGGATAATACATTTTGAAACAAAACCTGCACGTGCTTCTTGCATATCATCCTTAAAATGATTCAGTGCTGCAGCTTGTAGTGTCCATCAGCTGATATTAAAATAATAAATAAATTCTAATGACGCCATAACATATTGTGAGGTCGGACTTGAGAACAAGTGGGATCAACTGGTGGCAGTCAATGTTGATGTCAGACGGAGAGAGAGTTCTTGTTAAGCATCTGGTTGTCAACAGATAATGTTTACCAGATCAACAAAAATATCAGCCAGTGCCAGTATCCAAAATTTACTGCATCAACGATAGATTAAAGGATTAAAGATCCTAGTTAAGGATTGGACTTTCCAATAGGAGAATGGAAACGGCCATTCACTGTTCCTCACAGAGCCGATGTTATATTACTGATTTTGGTTATTCATAAAGGGCAGCTTTCCACACATTTATGATTACTTATTTCCAGTAAGTGTCTGCTTTTGGAGCAAAATCTACAACAAAGATCAAATAGGAAGGTAGAAGTTGAAGATCTGCAGCTAAAATAGTAATAAATTGCGATCTTGAAATGGCAGCCAGGTCAGTACTTACTTGAATGAGTGATGTAGGACTTCACTTTGCCGGTGCAAATTACAAGTCTTGGTTTATTATTAAAGCCCTCAGACCAAGTAAATAGAGGCTTATATCCGAGACCCAAGGCTTGAAGTCTGTTGACTGCTAAGATTGCTATAACACTTTTTCTGAAAACTTGTATCAATCCTTTTTGAGGCTTCTTTTTCTTCAATTTGCTTGGATTACTTTCCAGAGAAAGAACCTGAACAACAGTCCTGATTTCATTTTTGAAATATTCAAAGATATGTACTTGATCTTGAAGAATGTCCTTCTGCACAGAGAGCTCACGGAATCTATTGTATAATGGGTACAATGCACCGGCCATCAGAGCACAAGCTGCTAGTAAAGCAACATGTTCTTTCCATGTCTGAGATAATTGTTTCTTTGTAAGAGACAGTTCAAGGGTCAACTTGTCCTTGACTTTTGTCAGACTGGATAACTTTTCTTTGGCTTCTTCTGCTCCAAGATGGCATGACTGTGAAAAATTACAGAATTTAATCAGTTGCAATTCTGAATTTTGTATTAAATAATTCATTAATTCTTCTCATTATGAATGTCTGGGAGTAACAAAGCAGCTTCTATCTCAGCTTTTAATGACAATGGTTGCCTCCAACACTGCATTATCTGTGTTATATCTTATTTCTTTAAAATACTTTAAAATGAGCTTTGAATTAGATGTAATCTGAAGTGTTCCTTGGTCTCTGTTGTGACAATGGAGAGCCATAACTATTGTCTGCGAAGAGGAATATCAGTTATTCAAGCAAGAGAGGTTAAAGTTTCACATCAGAACCAAATGGACTATGCATAAGCTGGAGATTGGAAAAATATAGGTCTCATCCTAACTATGTGAATGATAACATAGACTGATAATATGATTTCTTATCCAAAGAGAAAGCATTAATTCGATCTTGTGTTGTGGTTTTGCCTTTGAGTCCAGAAGAATTACATATTTGGTGTAGGTTTTCATTATAGCAACAGTTATCCATTTTTTAAAAACATTCAAGCATGGGATATGGGCATCATTGATTAGCCAAATATTTATTGTTCCTCCCAAATTGCCAAGAGGGTAGTTAAGAGTTAATCACAATAATGTGGGTCTGAAACTAGATGTATGCCAGACCAGGCCTTCACATTTCTACCTGGTAACAATGTGAAAGAGTCTGTAGAATAGACTGCCCATGCAAAGACAGTTAAAAACTTTCTGCTAAAATTTTGGATTCTATGTTATTTTGTTTTGGAGAGGTTTAAGTATTGTCCAAGCCAGAGTTACTAGCTCTTTATTTTGGAGAAATATTTTACTTTTAATTGACTTTAACTCAACTTTAAATTGAAAAATACATTTGGAGTATGTGGTATTTTCTCTTTCAGAGTGGACAGGAGTTCATGGTGGGAAACTCTCACAATCTCTGTTATGAAATAAGGTACAAAGGTAATCATTATTTTTAGAACTTCATAGAAGCCATTTGAAATATTAAGAAAATCTAACTGTAAGATCAATAGCTAAAACTCATAGTCTATGCCAGAATTCTAAGAAAGCACTGGTAAGATAGAAACCAGATTCTGCTCAGCCACTGGGAGCACAATGATCACGCAAATTCAAACACTAGCAATTATTTTTTATCCTTGGTAGGTAAAACAGCTCATTAAAGCTAGAATCTATTTAACGGAAATTGGTCAGAACTTATGCATTTCAAATTTGTACATTGTGCATTGAATAGTAGTAAAGGGAGTACAAATTATGATCCAGTTGTAAATCTGTGTCTGCAATCTCAGTGAAACAATAGCAATGTCTTTTTATGGGTAGATTTCACTTCACTTCCTTTTAGGTTCTATGTATTTTTTAAAACAAGGGTGCTCCCAGGTATTGGCAAAGCTCAGAATAGGCAAAGTAGTATTGATTCAATCCCTGCCTGCAAAGGAACATTCTGTTCTGTTTAGAATACTCACAAGACTGCATGGAAAAGGAAATCAAAAAATACTATGTTATGAATCATGACCACAAGCTTGTATCTTACCTGTACATAATGGAATATCTATGGATCATTTAGATGTCTGATTTACAAATAAATTGCTACGTTTAAAGTCCAAGTTAAACTAGAGAAAAATCTACAGCTGCAGAATTTAATTTTGCTGTACAGAGATTAAAATTCCCCATTTACACAAATCTAAAGAGCAAAGGTTCAGGCTTGTAGGACTGAGTATTATGGATTTCCAAATGAATACAGGAGATCTCTAAAACTTCGCTGGCTAGAAGTTACTAACTTTCCAATTGCTTTTCAGCTAAGTACAAAATCCTTATTAAATCATTGTGCAGGAGGGCTATTGTGTGGTTATATGGGAAAATATCTAATTTGAGAATGACAGATTTACCCCTCTATGTCCTCAATTATGACAGCTAGTTATTAAACAACAATGCTCCTACATAATGCAAACCTGATCAGTTCAGTCAGTGGACTCTTAGGGTCATCCATATAGAGTAACTTGGTTTCTGACTCTCCAATACAATAATATAATTTTTGGAATGTCATCAATCCCAAAGAAGATTACTTACGAACAAAGCAGATGGGACAATGAAAGTGATCAATACTCAGTCTGATTTGATAGTCTAAATGAATAACCTGTAAGTTGAGACAAAAACAGAAGTTGCTGGAAAAGCTTAGCTGGTCTGGCAGCATCTGTGAAGAGAAATCAGAGTTAACGATTTGGGTCTAGTGACCCTTCCTCAGAACTGCCAGCTTTTCCAGCAACTTCTGTTTTTGTTTCCATTTACCACATCCACATTACTTCAGTTTTTATTTATTAACCTGTAGATAGCTTACACTGTCTCCTTTGCAGCACATTTCACAATATTACCCCTACACCGAGGACAAAGAATAAAGACAATTACAGCATAGGAACTGGCCCTTCAGGCCGATCCAGATCCTCTATCTCAGCCTGTTGCCTATTTTCTAATGCTCTGTATCCTTCTACTCCCTACTCATTCATCTATCTGTCTAGATATATCTTAAATGATACTATCATACCTGACTCGACCACTTCTGCTAGCAACGCGTTCCAGGTACCCACCTGCATAAAGGACTTTCCACACATATCTCCCTTAAACTTTCCCCACTCACTCTGATCTTGTGACCACTAGTAACCCAGTCTGGGAAAAAGCTTCTTGCTATCCACCTTGTCTATACCTCTCATGATTTTGTAGACCTAAATCAGGTCCGTCCTCAACCTTCATCTTTCTAATGAAAATAATCCTAATCTACTCAACCTCTCTTCATAGCTAGTGCCCTCCATACCAGGCAACATCCTGGTGAACCTCCTTGGCACCCTCTCCAAACATCCACATCCTTTTGGTAATGTGGCGACCAGAACTGTATGCAGTATTCCAAATGTGGTTGAACCAATGTCTTATACAATTGTAACATGACCTGCCAACTCTTGTACTCAATATCCCATCCAATGAAGGATAGCATGCCTTATGTCTTCCTGACCACTCTATTGACCTGTTTTGTCACCTTCAAGGAACAATGGACCTAAGCAACCAGATCTCTCTGTACATCAATTTTCCCCACAACTTTTCTATTTACTGTATAGTTCAGTCTTGAATCGGATCTTCCAAAATGCATCACCTTGCATTTGACAGGATTGAACAGCATTTGCCATTTCTCTGCCAAACTGTCCAATCTATCCAAATTGTAGTATTCTCTGACAATCCCCTTCAATATCTGCTATTCCACAAATCTTAGTGTCATCTGCAAACTTGCTAATCAGACCACCAATACCTTTCACCAAATTATTTATGTATATCACAAACAACAGTGGTCCCAGCACGAATCACTGTGGAACACCATGGGTCACAGTTCTCCATTTTTAGAAATTCCCTTCCACTACTACAGCCAGTTCTTTACCCATCCAGCTAGTACATCATGGACACCATGCAACTTCACTTTCTCTATCATAAGGAACCTTATCAAATGCCTTACTGATGTCTATGTGTAGGACATCTACAGCCTTTCCCTCATGAATGAATTTTGTCACTTTCTCAAAGAATTTTATTAAGTTCATAAGACATGACCTTCCCTGCACAAAACCATATTGCCTATCATTGATAAGCCCATTTTCTTCCATATGGGAATAGATCCTATCCCTCAGTATCTTCTCCAGCAGCTTCCCTACCACTGACATCAGGCTCACTGGTCTATAATTACCTGAATGATCCCTGCTACTCTTCTTAAGCAAGGGGACAACATTAGCAATTCTCTAGTCCTCCAGGACCTCATCCGTGTTCAAGGATACTGCAGAGATATCTTTAAGGCCCCAGCTATTTCCTCTTTCGCTTCTCTCAGTAACCTGGGATCGATCCCATCTGGGCCTGGGGACTTGTCTACCTTAATGCCTTTTAGAATACCCAACACTTCCTCCCTCCTTATGCTGACTTGCCCTAGAGTAATCAAACTTCAATCCCTAACCTCAACATCTGTCATGTCTCTCTCCTTGGTGAATACCGATGCAAAGTACTCATTACGAATCTCACCCACTTTCTCTGGCTCCACGCATAACTTTCCACCTTTGTCCTTGAGTGGGCCAACCCTTTCTCCAGTTACCCTTTTGCTCCTTATGTATGAATAAAAGGCTTTGGGATTTTCCTTAACCGCTGTCTGCCAAAGATATCTCATGACCCCTTTCAGCCGTCTTAATTCTTAATTTTAGATTGGTCCTACCTTCCGGATATTCTTCCAAAGCTTCGTCTGTCTTCAGTTGCCTAGACCTTATGAATGCCTCTTTTTTCCTCTTAGCTAGTCTCACAATTTAACCAGTCATTGATGGTTCCCTATTTCTATCCCTCATTTTCACAGGAACATGTCTCTCCTACACTCTAATCAACCTCTCTTTAAAAACCTCCCACATACCAAATATGGATTTACCTTCAAACAGCTGCTCCCAAATTACATTCCCAAGCTCCTGCCAAATTTTGATATAGTCGGCCTTCCCCCAATTGAGTACTTTTCCTTTAGGATCACTCTCATCTTTGTCCATGAGTATTCTAAAATGTACGGAATTGTGATCACTATTCCCAAAGTAATCCCCTACTGAAACTTCAACCAACTGGCCGGGCTCAATCCCCAACACCAGGTCCAGTACGGCCCCTTCCTGAGCTGGACTGTTTACATACTGCTCTAGAAAACCCACCTGGATGTTCGTTACAAATTCTGCTCCATCTAGACCTCTAACATTAAGTGAATCCCAATCAATGCTGGGAAAATTAAAATCTCCTATCACCACCACCCTGTTGCTCCATAATCTGTTTACAGATTTGTACCTCTATTTCAAGCTCACAATTGGGAGGCCTGTAGTGCAGCCCCAACATTGTTACTGCATACTTCCTATTTCTGAGCTCTGCCCAGATTGCCTCAGTGTTCGAATCTTCCATAGTGCCATCCTTCAACACAGCTGGGATATCCTCTCTGACCAGTAATGCAACTCCTCCACCCCTTTTACCTCTCTCTCTATCCTGCCCGAAGCATTAATATCCTGGGCTATTTAGTTGCCAATCATGCTCTTCCCTCAACTAAGTCTCAGTAATAGCAATAACATCATACTCCCAGGTACTAATCCAAACACTAATTTCATTTGTCTTACCTACTACACTTCATGCATTAAAACAAATGCACCTCAGACTACCAGTCCCTTTGTATTCATCATCTGCTCCCTACCTATTCTTCCCCTTGGTCACGCTGACTTCATTATCAACTTCCTTACAGGCTTTAGTTACTACCTCCTCATTTGTTTCCCATCCCTGTGCCACATTAGTTTAAACCCTCCCCAACAGCATTAACAAAAGCACCCCAAGACATTGGTTCCTGTCCATCCCAGGTGTAGACCGTCAAATTTGTAATAGCCCCACCTCCCCCAGAACTGTCCCAATGTCCCAAAAATCCGAACCCCCTCCCTCCAGGACTCTCTCTCAAGTCACACATTCATCCTGGCTTTTCTTTCATTTCTACTCTGACTAGCATGTGGCAATGGTAGCAATCCTGAGATTACTACCTCTGAGGTCCTACTTTTTAACTTGGCTCCTAACCCCCATACATTTTGTTTGCAGGCCCTCATTCTGTTTTTTACCTATATCATTGCTGCCCAAATGCACCATGACAACTGGCTTCACACCCCTGCTTCAGAATGTACTGCAGCTGATCTGAGACATTCCTGACCCATGTACCTGGGAGGCAACATACCATTCGGGAGTCTCGTTTTCGACCACAGAACAGCCTATCTACTCCCCTTACAATTGAATCCACTATGACTATAGCCCTTTCACTCTTTTTCCCCACCCTTCTGTCCAGCAGAGCCAGCCACGGTGCCACGAACCTAGCTACTGCTGCTTTCCTCTGGTGAGTCTTCTCCCCCAACAGTATCCAAAATGGCATATCTGTTTTGGAGGGAGATGTACCGCAGGGGACACCTGCATTCCTTCCTGCTCTTTCTCTGCATTTTGGTCACCCATTCCCTTTCTCCCTCAGTAATCCTAAAACGCAGTGTGACTAATTCACTAAACGTACTAGCCACGACCCCCGCAGCATCATGTATGCTCCAAAGTGAGTCCATCCACAGCTCCAGAGCCAATATGCAATGTAACAAGAGCTGCAGCTAGACATACTTCCTGCACATGAAGGAGTCAGGGACATCAGCCACGTCCCTGAGCTCCCACATTGAACAAGGAGAGCATATTACAGGTCTGAGATCTCCTGCCATTTTAATCTTAAGCTTAACTTAGTCTTAACTTAGATAAATGGAAAAGGAAAGAAACGGTTTTACCAAGCAAACGATAAAAAAAACTAGAAAAAAGCCTTCCCTTATCTACAGACCACAGAGTCTTTTTTGTTTGGTTAGAGGAAGGGGACAGGTGGGAGACACTGCACATGTAGTGTCTCAGGTTCAGCCGCTGCCAAAATATATCGGTTCACTCACCTTCCCAGAGCGCAATTCGACTGTTGCCCCAGAGCTCCTAGTTCTCACTGCTTCCTCTGCTGCAAATGAACGCTGCTGACGCTCAAGGTAAGTCCTTTTAAGAGGAAAAATTTACCTCCCTGGCAGCCGCCTGGTCCATGCCCATAACAGATACCAATGTATCCGTACCCATAACAGATAATCCATGGGAACTTGAATTAGTATTAGATACTGAATTGTTGTAAAGGTGGATTTTTCTTCCTGTCTACTCTTCTTCACAGCCTGCTTCCTGAAAGAGTTCCATTTCCTTCTCCAAGTTTCTTTGTTTCTGTCACATCTGTTCAGATAAAGCTAATTTCTACAATGGCCCTTCAGACACAACTTTTTTCCTCAATTACCCACTTTGCACGATAGGGCCCTCAGCCATGTTTAACCATTTCTCGCACTTCTGCCTTTTCCCATCCACTTCCTCCCAGGGACACAACAGGGTTCTCATTATCCTCACTTTCTATACCACAAGCCCCTTCACTGAAAGAATCATCCTCTAATAATGCACAACATCCAGAAATGACGCCACCACCAAACCGATCTTCTACTCCCGGCATTCTAGAGAACACATTTCCTCTGAGGTACCTTGGTCCATTCTTCCTTCACCTCGTTTCTCCTTTCATCTTCACAGCAACTTTCCAGGAGATCACAGAAGATGGAATACTTGTCCTTTTACCTCCTTCCCACTTCTTTATCCAAGGCTCAAAACAGTCATACAGTCAGAAAGAGGTACAGCACAGAAACAGACCCTTCAGACCAACTCGTCCATCCTAACCTAATCTAGTCCCATTTGCCAGCAATTGGCCCATATCCGTCTCAAGCCTTCCCAATCATATACCCATCCTGATGCCTTATAAATGCTGTAATTGTACCAGCCTCCACCACTTCCTCTAGTAGCTCATTCCATACATGCACCACCCTCTGCGTGAAAATGTTGCCCCTTAGGTCTCTTTTATATCTTTCCCCTCTCACTCTAAACCTATGCCCTCTAGTTCTGGACTCCCCGACCCCAGGGAAAAGACCTTGTCTATTTATCCTATCCATTCCCCTCGTGATTTTATAAACATCTATAAGGTCACCCCTCAGCCTCTGACGCTCAAGGGGAAACAGCCCCAGCCTATTCAGCCTCTCCCTGTAGCTAAAATCCTCCAACCCCGGCAACATCCTTTTAAATCTTTTCTGAACCCTTTCAAGTTTCACAACATCCTTCCGATAGGAAGATGACCAGAATTGCAAGCAATATTCCAAAAGTGGCCTAACCAATGTCCGGTACAGCCGCAACATGTCCTTTCAACTCCTATACTCAATGCCATGACCAATAAAGGAAAGCATACCAAATGTCTTCTTCACTATCCTATCTACCTGCAACTCCACTTTCAAGGAATTATAAACCTGCACTCCAAGGTCTCTTTGTTCAGCAACACTCCCTAGGACCTTACCATTAAGTGTGTAAGTTCTACTCTGATTTGTTTTTCCATAATGCAGCACCTTACATTTATCTTAATTAAACTTCATCTACCACTCCTCAGCCCATTGGCCCATTTGTCCAAGATCCTGTTGTACTCTGAGGTATCCATCTTCACTGTCTATTACACCTCCAAACTTACTAACTATACCTCTTCTGTTCACATCCAAATCATTTATATAATTGACAAAAAGTAGTGGACCCAGTACCAATCCTTGTGGCACACCACTGGTCACAGGCCTCCAGTCTGAAAAGCAACCCTCCACCACCACCCTCTGTCTTCTACCATCAAGCCAGTTCTGTATCCAAATGGCTAGTTCTTGTACGCACTTAACACATTTCTCTCCATCTAAACCCTTAACACTATGGCAGGCCCAATCTATGTTTGGAAAGTTAAAATCCCCTACCATAACCACCCTATTATTCTTACAAATAACTGATATCTCCTTACAAAGTTGTTTTTCCATTTCCCGCTGACTATTAAAGGGGGAAATAAGGTGATCATCCCTTTCTTATTTGTCAGTTCCACCCAAATAACCTCCCTGGATGTAGTCCCAGGAATATCCTCCCTCAGTACAGCAGTTATGCTCCTTATCAAAAACGCCACTTTCCCTCAATTCTTGCTCCTCTTTCTATCCTTCCTAGAGTATTTGTGTCCTGGAACATTAAGCTGCCAGTCCTGTCCATCCTTGACCCATGTCTCTGTAATTGCTATGATATCCCAGTTCCTTGTTCATAACCTGAGTTCATCTGCCTTCCCTGTTAGGTCTTTGCATTGAAATACATGCAATTTAATTCATCAGACCTACCTTGTTCTCTGCTTTGTTTCTTCCTGCCCTGACTATTTGACTTGCTCCTTTTCCCAACTGTACCAGTCTCAGTTTCATCTCTTTCCTCCTTCTTGGTAATGCAGCAGTACTTGTTATTAGTCTAGTTTACTGCAATGCAGTCCCTGCTACATTTGGAAAATGAACATCAGACTGGTTTAGCACCTTCAGGACATCTCCACTGTCTCCACAAACATGACCCATATTTTCCAGTTGGTTGCTTTTTCAATACATCATCATCCTGCTCTCATGCTCATACCTCTGTCCTCTGTCAGCCGCAGGGTTCCAGTGAATAGTGATCCAGGAGAAGATCCTTGTGTGATGTCAATGGCTGCAACAGTGGATGAAGACTACAGCAGTTGGGGGTTCCCCAGTTGTCAACATTTCCTTATTATCAGAACAGGATCTACCTTCTGTCAAGGACTGTGTCTACTGACATACAACAGCATTTCCATATTAAAAGACATCCCACCTGGAGGAGCTGAGCCACCCTCAGACACAACCTAAGCTGTGAGGTGATCTACAAGGTTTGAGAGTTCTGCAAGTCCCTAGCTTCAGACCAGCATGTAGGTGGTGGAGTTTGACTTGGGATAGGAACAGGAGAGCAGTCCTCCCCTCTGCTCACCTCACCCCATGGGGAAGGAGCTAGAAAAGGTGGTCTAAAGATAGTCTACTGCATCACCAGCCTGGCTAGAAACTGCATCCAGCCTGCTCTTCTACCTGCAGTCTGAAAACCAAACCAAACCAATCTTAGAGCCTGGAATGCATAAACTCTCATGAACAAGGAGCAGATCAATTGTCCAGAATGAAGAACTGTCCTTGTTACCCATGAACTCAGGCACTTCAACATTGAGGTCAGCAGGATCAAAGAGCAGGGGAAGGGCAGCTGAGGGAAAAACTTGGTGGTTACGTCTTCGTCTGGAGAGGAAAACCCAATGAACAACCTGGGACACACGGAATTGGATTTGCTATTCGGAATGAACTCATCAATCGAGTCTCAGATCTCCCTGGTGGCATCAGCAATCATCTCATGAATCTCCATCTACAAAGCTAGCAGACAGTGGCCCTGAGTGATTATGCTCCAAATGGTGATGACATAGTTGAGTCCAAAGGAGATTTCTTTTCCACCGTACGCACCAACATCCCCAATGAAGGTAAAAGTATCCTCCTTGCAGTCTTCAATGCCAGGGTTGGAAAGTATGCCCAACTCTAGAAAGGAACTATAGGAAAAGAAGGAATTGGGAATTGCAATACCAGTGGGATTATCCTGCTCAACAAATGTGTGGAACACCAGTTGGTCATCACCAACAGATTGTTCCGCTAAAAGACAAGTTCAAGACTTCTTGGAGGCAACCACAATCAAAACGCTGGCCGATGATCGACTATGTCCTCATTCAATTCTGAGACCAAAATGCTGTCCTGATTACTAAAGCAATAACCAAGGTAGCCAACTGCTGGACAGACCACCAACTCATCTGCTCCTCAATGTCCATCAATTGCTGCCAAAAGAAGCTGAAGGTGAATGAACAGGTTAGAAAAAAGCTCACCATTGTGTAGCTTCAAGAGCCAAGCAGGCCACTAAACTCCCAACAATGTCTTCACCAAAATCCCTAAAGAGTTCATTTAACTGGAGTGGAGGAAATCTGGGAAGAGCTGAAGATAGTTATGATCTCATGCTGTGCAGATACTATTGGGTACAAGACCAAAAATTACCAAGACTGGTTTGACACAAATGACCGTATCATCCAAGACCTCATGGAAAAGAAGGGAAAAGCTCTCCGTGCCTAGCAAAATAACATCACCAGCGAGGCAAAGATGAGAACTCATCAAAATAGCAGGAGCTGCTCCTCCTTACTGACAAGCATGACACCCGAGATTTCTTCAGCATTACAAAAGCAATATACGTGTACAACAAATGTGGCCCCAAATCAACACAGTGTAAGGATGGCACCATTTTGAGTGACAGAGAAAATATCAGCCTTCAATGTAGAGAACATTTCAAAGAACTTCTAAACCGTGATACAACTGTCGATAAGCATATGTTTGAGGAAATCCCCCAATTCCCATCAAAGATGATCCTGGATTACTATCCAGCGTGGCAGAAGTTGAAGCCTCTATTGGACACATGGAGAATGGAAAGGCCATAGGAGTAGACAGAATTGCAGCAGTGATTTTCAAGACCCATTATTTCCATCAACTGTTCCTCAACATCTGGGACAATGAAGATATCCCTGTGATCTCAGGGATATTTCTATCACCATTGACTTCATGAAGGGAGACATAGTGTATTGTGGGAACTAGCAAGGAATCTTCCTACTATTGATCATGGGGAGACCATTGCCCAAATCTTCACTAGGTACCTTCTCCTAGAAATCCTTTCTGTAAGCCAGCATGGCTTCTAAGTAAGCTGTGGAAGTATTCACATGGTTTTCACTGCTCAGCAACTCCAAAGGAAATCTCAGGAACAACACCAACCACTCTACATGGCCTTCATTGATCTGACCAATGATTTTAACACAGTCAATCCTGAAGTGCTGTGGAAGATCCTGTCAAAGGCACGCTGTCCAGGGAAATTCATTTACATCCATGTCATTCCATGACAAGATATTGGTGATGGTGATCACTAATAGTAATATGACAGAATCTGAGAAGATCAAGATGGGGTCAAGTTGGAATGTTTCGTCACCAGCACTCCCAATTCTCCTACCTTTTCCCCATCTTCATCACCACCATTCTTCATCTTGTCAAGAACAAACGTCCCAGTGAAGTATCTACAGTACCTACAGAAAGGTTTTCAATCTCAGCCAGTTGAAATCCAAGCTTATGGAGCTTCACTATGCGATGAAAATGTCATCGCTCTGCTCTCTCAGAAGAGAATCTTCAAGCCTCACTTAATGCTTTCACAAATGTATAACAAATAATTGGTCTCAGCCTAAACCTCAAGAAGACGCAAATCCTTTACTAACCCAGCCTATGTCATTTTCTGGTCAGTATCCATTAATATCAATGGAGCAATTCTCCCAAACATGGAACATTTCTCCTACCTGGAAAGGATCTTATCTAAGACTGACATTGAAGCGGAAATTCAATAGTGCATCCGATCTGTCCGCCTCTGTCTAAGGAAGAGAATCTTGGACAATCTAAGACATCCGTGCTGATATCAAATTCCTTATGTATAAGGCAGTTATCCTTTCATCTCTTCTTTATGGCTCTGAAACTTGGGACAACATATACATGCCACCTTAAGACATTTGGGGAGTACTATCAATGCTGTTTGAGATGGAATCTCTGTTTCAGCTGGGAGAACAAGCATACTATCATCAGTGCCCTTCAAGCAGCGAACAGCATCGAGGTTGTGATAATCCAAAACCAATTCTGCTGGGTTGGCCATGCCTAAGTTCTAGTACCAAGTAAATCTTTTTCACCCAGCTCAAGGAAGACATTGAAATGGCAGGAGGACAAAGGAAGTGTTTCAAAGACTCCCTGAAGACTTCGGTCATGAAATGCAACATAGATGTCAATGCATCGGATACCCTCATTCAAAAGAAACCAACCTAAAGGGAATTCCAAAATATGAGGCGTCACACTTCTTCAAAAACACTCAGCACCAGCAGAAATTCAGGAAGGGAACCAGAGAAAGGAATGCCAACAATCTCAAGGCCAAGGATGAACTCTATCTTCTAGAAATACCTGCCAGATGTGTACTTGGAGAAGTGGCTCTAGGATGGGGATCATCAGCCACACAACGGCCCACAGACCCTATGACCAATGACATGGAATTTCCTAGATGGGCAGTCATACCTCTTAATGAGTTATTGCCAATGATAACGACCATGCTCATCAATTCTCTTTGCTTTCTGTTTAAAAAATACAATTAAGTTATTAAGATACACCTTTTAACCAAACAATGCTGCTTTTCGTCATGTATATAAATTATTTGGAGGTGAACAGAGGAGGTATGGTTAGTAAGTTTGCAGATAACAGCAAAATTGGAGGTGTAGTGGACAGCGAAGAAGATTACCGAGAGAACAATGGGATCTTGATAAAGTGAGACAATGGGCCAAGCTGTGCAGGTGGGTATAATTTAGAGAAATGTGAGATGGTGTATTTTGGAAAGGCAAATCGAGGCAGGAGTTATCGACTTAATGGTAAGGCTCTGGGTACTGTTGCTGAATAAAGAGACCTTGAACTGCAGGTTCATAGTTCCTTGTAATTGGAGTTGCATGTAGACAGGATTGTGAATGAGGCGTTTTGAATACTTTCCTTTATTCATCAGTGCATTGAGTATAGGAATTGGGAGGTCATGTTGCGGCTGTACAGGACATTGGTTAGGCCATTTTTGGAATACTGTGTCCAGTTCTGGTCTCCCTGCTTCAGGAAGGATGTTGTGAAACTTTAAACAGTTCAGAAAACATTTACAAGGATGTTGCCAGGGTTGGCGGACTTAAGCTATAGGCAAAGCCTGAGTAGGCTAGGGTTATTTTCCCTGGAGCATTGGAGGCCGACAGGTGACCTTACAAAAGGTTTATATCAGGAGGAGCATGGATAGGGTGAATAAACAAAGTCTTTTCCCTGGGGTAGGGAAGTCCAAAACCAGAGGGCACAGGTTTAAGGTGAGGGGGAACGATTTGAAAGGGACCCAAGGAGCAACATTTTCACACAGAGGGTGTTATGTGTATGGAATGAGCTGCCAGAGGAAATGGTGGAGGCAGGTACAATTCCAACATTTAAACAGCAAATGAATGGGTATATCAATAGGAAGGGTTCAGAGGGATATGGGCCAAATTTTGGCAATGGCACAAGATTTATTTAGGATATCTGGTTTACATGTATGAGTTGGACCAAAAGGTTTGTTTCCATGCTACACAACTCTATGATTCTGATAACTATTCCTGATTACTCTGTGCCTTTCTAAGTAACAATTCACCCTAATTCTCAATATTGATTCTAGTAATTTGGTTACCACTGAAGACTATAATTACTGTATCCTTCGCAACCATTTTGACTAAAGGTACATTGTTAGCAGACCTCTATTCCTCTGATAGCTGAACTGCACTAGTGAGGCTTGGAAAATGATCCTAATAGGATCATCTAGCATTTCGTTGCTGGTTTCCATTAATAGCTTAGGATACAGTCCATCTGGCTCTCGTGATTTATTCACTAACAATGATATCAACTCCCCCCAGTACAGGTACAAAATCCTGTAACCGAAATTCTGAAATCCGAAAAGCTCCGAAACCAGAAGTTTTCTTGTGGTGTGTGGAGCGTCAATCATATCTATCTAACAAGGTTTGTTTGGGGGGGGGGGGGGGAGAGGGGCGAAGTCCACACCCACTTGACCCACCACTTGACAGTGTGGCCCAGCACTGGCAGGGGTCAATTATATTTTTTTTCATTGTGTTTAATTTCACTGTGAAACTGCAGATACACCTATATGGAACAATAATAAAAAGAAAAGGAAGCATCTAACATTAAGAAAGTGGATTTATTGTAGAAGCTTGATCGTGGTGTGTCTGTGCAGCGTCTTGCTAAAGAATATTGTATCGAAACTACCACTGTATACGATTTAAAGAAACAGAAAGACAAGTTACTGAAGTTTTATGGTAACAGTGATGACCATAAACTAATGGAAAATCGGAAAACACTGCACAGTGCAAAAAATGAAGATCTTAACCATGTGTTGATGGAGTGGATTCAACAGCAAAGAAGTGAACGTATGCCACTGGCTTGTTGGTCATGAAACAAACTAGAGTAGATCATAAAGAACTGAACATTCAAGGCAAGTGTCAATATTCAGAAAGTTGGCTGCAGTAATTTAAGAAGCGTAATGGTGTAAAATATCTGAAAATCTATGGTGAAAAGGCTTCTGCTGACCATGAAGTAGCTGAAAATTATATTGACGAATTTGCCAAGATAATATCTGATGAAAGCCTTAGTCCTGAACAAATTTACAATGCTGATGAAACAGCTCCCTACTGAAGCTACGTCCCTAGAAAAACATTAACAACGGCAGATGAGCGAACACCAACAGTTTTAAGGATACTAAGGACAAGTTAACTATTCTGCAAGAACACACAAGGTTAAGTTGGCAGTGATTAGAAAAAGCAAATATCGAAGATGTCTGAAAGGTGTACACAATTTACCTCTGCATTATTAAGCAAACAAGAAAGCATGGGTAACCAGACATTTTTTTTTCGACTGGTTCAGTAACCACTTTGTACCAGTGGCATGAGCTCATTGCAGGCAAGCTGGACTGGAAGAAAACTGGGAGAAAGTGAGGACTGCAGATGCTGGAGATCAGAGCTTAAAAATGTGTTGCTGGAAAAGCACAACAGGTCAGGCAGCATCAAAGGAACAGGAGAATCGACATTTTGGGCATAAGCCCTTCTTCAGGAATGAGGAGGGTGTGCCAAGCAGGCTAAGATAAAAGGTAGGGAGGAGGGACTTGGGGGAGGGGCGTAGGGAATACGATAGGTGGAAGGGGGTTGAGGTGAGGGTGATAGGCCAGAGAGGTCGGGAAGAAGATTGCAGGTCAAGAAGGCGGTGCTGAGTCCGAGGGTTGGGACTGAGATAAGGTGAGGTGAGGGGAAATGAGGGAGCTGGAGAAATCTGCATTCATCCCTTGTGGTTGGAGGGTTCCTAGGCGGAAGATGAAGCGCTCTTCCTCCAGGCGACGTGTTGCCATGGTCTGGCCTTTCTTAGCTTTACAACAGTGCCATACTATAGCCAGTTAATAGGTGTGAGGGAGTGGTCCAAGGTGATCAGTATTCAATTTTACTAACTCTTCCTTAAACTCCTTGCTGAGAATCAGATTGCAGAATTGCAGATGTCACTCCTAATCCTGCTATTTCTTGCCATATCCACCACCTTGATTCCAAACATGCTAATCATGTTTTGTAATCTAGGTAGCTGTGGGAGTCAGTCGGTTTATAGTAAACATCCGTGTTGAGTCGGTCGTCCGAGATAGAAATGGAGAGGTCTAGGAAGGGGAGGGAGGTGTCGGAGACAGTCCAGGTACACCTCCTCCCACCCTGCCCCCTGTAAAAACGCCATCCCATACTCCCAATTCCTTCGCCGCATCTGCTCCAAGGAGGACCAATTCTAATACCAAACAACCCAGATGGCCTCCTTCTTCAAAGACCGCAATTTCCCCTCAGACGTGGTTGATGATGCTCTCCACCGCATCCTGCTCCTCCACCCTTGAACCCGCCCCTCCAATCGCCACCAGGACAGAATCCCACTGGTCCTCACCTATCACCCTACCAACCTCCAGATACATCATATCATCCTTCGTCATTTCCGCCACCTCCAAATTTGAGGTCGGGGTGGAAGGTGTTAGTAAAGTGGATGAACTGTTCAACCTCCTCGTGGGATCACGAGGTAGCACCAATACAGTCATCGATGTAGCGGAGGAAAAGGTGGGGGGTGGTGCCAGTGTAGCTACGGAAGATGGATTGTTCCACATATCCAACGAAGAGGCAGGCATAGCTGGGCCCATGTAAAATTTTATTGTTCCTGGACAACTGCTCCACAAATCCCCCTGCCAAACTTATTGTGAAAATAATGTTTTTGGCATTTAGTTGCCCCCTAATGTGACAACTGTAATACAGTCTTGTGACCAAAGAATTTTATGCTTAGTGAAGAGTAAGTATAAAGACTATTTTTTAAACTGTATGCTTGCTGCTCTCAACAAACAGGTAGGAATTCAAGACTTTCTGAAAGAATTTATTGTTAAGGATGCCATTTACACAGTTGCTCATGCTTGGAAGGATGTTGATAAATCAACATTAACAAATGCTTGGCACAGACTGTGGCCTACAACGATGTTTAATGTAAATGAACCTACAGATGAAGACTTTGAAGGATTTTGTGATACTGAAGAGAAAAAGATGATAGCAAACCTTGTAACTTATGCACAAAGTTTATTGGACAAAAGTGTAAATAAATTATACGAAGCTGACATCGAAGAAATGCTGAACATTGACAATGATGCACCTGTCATGCATTCCTTGGGTGATGGGAAAATTGCTGAAATGGTATTAAATACAGGTAAGAGTGAGGATAGTAGTGATGATGGTGCTGACTTTGTGAACATGGTTGAAAAAAGTCCCCATAGGCGATAAGGTGAAAATGTGTGATCAGTTAATTGCTGGCCTTGAACAACGTTCATTAATCAATGACCAAGAGATTATGGCAATTTACTCAATTATAGAGTCATAGAGATGTACAGTATGGAAACAGACCCTTCGGTCCAACCTGTCCAGGCCGACCAGATATCCCAACCCAATCTAGTCCCACCTGCCAGCACTCGGCCCATATCCCTCCAAACATTTCCTATGCTACTTCAAATGCCTCTTAAATGTTGCAATTGTACCAGCCTCGACCACATCCTCTGGCAGCACATTCCATACACGTACTACTCTCTGTGTGAAAAAGTTGCCCCTTAGGTCTCTTTTATATCTTTCCCGTCTCACCCTAAACCTACGCCCTCTAGTTCTGGACCCCCCCACCCCAGGGAAAAGACTTTGTCTGTTTATCCAATCCATGCACCTCATAATTTTGTAAACCTCTATAAGGTCATCCCTCAGCCTCTGACGCTCCAGGGAAAACAGCCCCAGCCTGGTCAGCCCCTCTCTGTAGCTCAAATCCTCCAACCCTGGCAACATCCTTGTAAATCTTTTCTGAACGCTTTCAAGTTTCACAACATCTTTCCAATAGGAAGGAGACCAGAATTGCACGCAATATTCCAACAGTGGCCTAACCAATATCCTGTACAGCTGCAACATGACCTCCCAACTTATTACTTAGGCAGAAACCTATGTTAATGAGACAGCTGACACTTGAAGAAGTCTTTAAAAACGTCGCCTGCCATAGTGTTGAAACCATGTATGTTTAAGTTTTACTAAATGTTTCTCTTGGAACGTTTTTTTCTGGAAATAAAATGACATTGAGTATTTATGGTCTATGTATTCATTTATCAGTACATTACACTATAAATAAACTGTAGTAGTGTTCCTAGCCTTTATCTACCCCACTTATCATGAGTCTACGTTTTTGCTGCAGTATTGATGTTTGATTGCAGGGTGCTGCCCTGGACCCTACAGGGGGGCGCTACATTTGTTCCAAAATCCCCAAAATTCTGAATTCTGAAAAACAGCTGGCCCCAACAATTTTGGATAAAGGATCATATATCTGTACTTGCTCTTGCATTTTCTTCATATTTCACAATATTTCACACTCCCTCTCAAGAGAAAGTCTGCATCATCGCACTCCTTTGTAAAGACAAAGACAAAATATTCATAATAAACACTTCCCAGATCTTCTGTCAAAGTTCCATGAACATTCTGATTAATCCAACCCCTTTCACACTCTTGCTCTTAATGTTCTGATAAAACATCTTTAGATATGTCTTGATTTTATTTGCCAATTTTTTTCATGTTCTCTCTTTGCTTTCTTTTTTCAATTCTCCACTGTACTTTCATTACTCCACAAAGCTTCCTAAAGTATTACTTCATTTTTATGATAGTAATTGACGCATTTTTTCTGCTTTACATTAGCATGTTTGCTATTGAGTAACCAGTGGGCTCTAGATTTGATAGTACCAACCACTTTCTTGTGGGGCCATGTCTGCACTGCACCCATAATATCTCACTTTTGAATGCCTCCCATGCTTTGTCACCGACTTTCCTCAAGTAGCTGTAATCATTGGTCTGATGTGAGATCATCCATCAGCTGTATGAAGTTTTCCTCCCCCTAACATGGAGCTTCTACTCCTGTTCTATATTATTCCCGTTCCATAATGATACTAAATCTCATTCTATTAGGATCACTATCTGCAAAATGGCCACCCACTGCTACTTCATCCATTTGCCCAGCTTCATTTCCTACAATTCTATAATTGTGTTGTCTCTCATTGGGCCTGATACATGCTGGCTGAAAAAAAAAATTATCTTGAATGCAGTTCAAGAATTTTGTGCCATCTATGTCTTCCACACTGTTCGCATTGCAATTGATAATTATTCCCAACTACTACTGCCATGTTCTTTTTGCATTTAGAAATTTGTCAACATATTTTGCCCCCTAACCCTTCTACTATTTGGACATTTATAGTACAATTCTAGCAGTGTGCCTGCCCCAGTTTTGCTTCTGAATTCAATCCAAATGGCCTCATTCAGTGCTTTATTTAGTACAACCTTTCCTCCTCACAGCTATATTTTTTTGAAGTCTCCTTCTCAATGTTGTCTGACAATTTTTTCTCCAGGGAGGGCGAGTTGCCAACCTTGTCCCTATTTCAGCCAAGTTTCTGTTAACGCACTGATATAATTCTGCCGCATTCTGTACCCTCACCTTATCAAAATTTATTCATTGTATTTCTTGCAAATACAGATATATTATCTAATAGTGTGAATTTTATGAACGGTGCATTTTTTTTAACCTCTGCTTCCTCAGAATCACTTGTTAAGTTTCCTCCTTTCATTCTGTGCTCTGAATTTTCCCTCAGGTTTTCACCCCTTTGTTAATTTGGTTTAAGTTGTCCCCAACAGCAGTCGCAAAACTCCCAGCAAGTATATTTATTCCAGTACTGCTCAAGTGGAGAAAACCAGTTTGTATAACTCATATCATTCCAGAATTGGTCCAATGTCCCATAAATCTGATGCCCACTCTCTAAAACCAATTTTCCAGCCATGAGTTCAATCACTCAATTTTCATTTTTCTACATTCACTATTATGTGGGACTGGGACCAATCCAGAGACCATGGCTTCTGAGGTCCTGCCTTTCAATCTCCTAACTAGCTGCTCAAAGTTTGCTTCAGAATCAGATTCTCAGCCCTAACAAAGTCATTAGAACTAACGTGAAAAAGTACCTCTAACTGATCACCATGCTCCAAAACAAAGTCCTGTAGCTGCTTGGCAACGTCCTTTATCCTGGCATTGGACTCAAAGCATTAACTTTGTTTCTCTCTTGATAGATGCTGCCAGATTTGCCTAATTTCTCCAGCACTTGGTTTCTTTTCTTCCTGTCCTTTGCTTTCCTCTTTGCCTATAATGAGATTCCCTGTACTTATCCTTTATATGGCAAAACTATACTATATGCTGCCAGAGTCTGAAAAATTCCTTGCTGGTTATAGGATCCTTAATTAACCTACAAAGCCTAGTTGCAAATAGCAAAACAAAATCTAAATTCTCCCTTACAGTATAAGTGAAGAATGAAAGGAAAAAGAAAATCCAAGAATATAATGAATAATTTCATCTGGTTCAGAACAGAATTACTGCCAGTCAGATTCTCTGGAAAGTTTGAACAGGGATTATGTCAAAGGAAAATATGACTACATGCAGTGTATAAGAATGTTGAGCAACAGAATTATTTTTCTCATCATCTTCCAATTCAGGATTAAATGCTTCTGGATAAACTATTAGTTTTGGACAAGTTGTACAGTACTATTTGTCAGTGACCATGCAGTATTGTGTTCCCCATGATTCAGAATATCTATTGGCACAGGATAGATACTCAGAGCAGGGTATAAACAGGATAGCAAAAATAATCATGGATTGTAAGATTTAGAATCCTCATACGTGGCGGTAAGAACAACAAGGGGAAGAAGACTTTGGTGTTAATCTATAGGCTCCTGAACATGGCTATACTGAAAGACAAGATAATAAATCAGGAGATAAGGAGGGCATGTAAAAAGGTAGCAAGTTAATCATGGCTGACTTTAATCTTCATGTAGATTTGGATAGTTAAATTGGCAGAGGGAGCCACGAGGTACAATTCATAGAATATTCAGGATAGTTTTCTCGAACAATATGTTATAGATCTAACCAATGAACAGGCTATTCTAGATCTGGTTATATGTGATGAGGCAGGTTTAATAGATGATCTCAGAGTAAATGATCCCCCAGGAAATAGTAACCACAACATAATTGAACTTAACATTCAGTTTGAGAGTGAAAAACCTGGGTTTGAGACAATTGTGCTAAGCTTAAATAGAGACAATTATGAAAGAGTAGGGGCAGACTTAGCTGGAGTCAGCTAGGAAATCAGTTTAACTGTAAAAATGGTTGAAGAATGGCAGATATTTCAGAAAATAGTTCAAGACTCACAACAAAAATATATCCCTGTGAGAAAGAAGGATTCCAGAAAGGTGATAAGCAATCAACATTAACCAGGAAGGTTTAGGTTAGCATCAGGTTGAATGAAAAAAAAAATGTGGCAAAGATTAGTGGTAAACCAAAAGATTGGGAAAGTCTTAATGACTAACAAAAGGTGACCAAAATAATGAAGACAGAACATAAATGTTGAGGCCTAAGGGACAACTTTTTCACGCAGAGGGTGGTGCATGTATGGAATGAGCTGCCAGAGGAAGTGGTGGAGGCTGGTACAATTACAATATTTAAAAGGCATCTGCATGGGTATATGAATAGGAAAGGTTTGGAAGGATAGGGGTCAAATGCTGGCAAATGAAAATAAAACAACTATAATTAAAAGGAAAAGATACTGGAGAAAATAATGAAGATAAAAGCTAATGAGTCCCCTGGACCTGATGCGCTGCAACCTAGATATTAAGAGATGTATAGAGATAGCAGATGCACTGTATTAATTTTTCAAGAAGCGAATGGAAGTGAATGTACAATGTTATCGGCAATAGGTGGGAAGGCAAGTGGTGAGGATGATACAGAATAGCAGAACAGATTCGATGGGCCAAGTAGCCTACATCTGCCCCTACATCATATGGTCTTTTGGTTCAGCTGTTGTGTACCAGGAGTCATTGCTGTAATCTGATGCTGCAAGAGAATTGGTTTTTGGAGGACATTATATGAAAAGAATCCCTCAGAAAACCAGATATTGGATTAATTCATTGATGATTTACAATTGGTCAGGCATGGACTGTGGGGGAAAACATTTTGCGATTGAAGCTCGTTTTGGTATTTAACAAAGGAACTGTTGATTAAAAATGGAGTACTGAGCAGTGGCAAGATCCTTGTAGAATCCTGAGAAGTGCTAATTACTAGGCGAAGAGGTAGTTTAATTATCTGCACATCAATTGAGGATTCGGACTCTTGTACTTTTCCTTGAAATTTCTTCACAATTTCTTGTCTATCCCAAAAGCTCAAAGAATGTAGTGATAGACCTCTTTGACAGCATTTAAACGACTATTGTCAGAGGGCAGTTAAGAATCAGTTTTGGTGTAGGTCTGAAGTCACATAAAGTCCAGACTATGTAAGGATAGCAGGTTTCTTTCTTTGAAGGGCAAAGATAAGAAATAGAGTTTTTTACAGCGGTTCTAAAGAATTAAAATGTTAACTATTTCTTGACTGATGCCACCAGATCTGCTGAACTTCTGCTGTACTTTGCGCTTTATTTCCAATCTCCAGCATCTACAATGTTTTGTTTTTAATTTGTATTTTTACAGCTTATTTGACCATTTCAAGCTTAGTTATACTGATAATAGTCATAATTTGTTCATAAAAACCTGCTATTTTTAAAGCTGAACTTCAATTTGATTTGTGCTCAGGGTGTTCCACTCAGTGCACAGACCACACTTTCCAAGTCCAGTGACATAACCATTCTATAAACCAGCATTGCTTGTAACAGTGAGCTATTTTTCAATTAGAATTGTGAGAAACTATATTAGACGTTATGAGCCCCAGTAAAATATCCCCAGCCTAATTTTGAGTTAATACAGCAAGTTGTTCAGTTCCTGTCTGCCTTCTGATAGAAATTACAACAGAAAGATCTATCCTTCCCACGTTCATTTTCTGACAGAGTTGAGACTTTGTTATTGGAGCAACAGAAAACACTGGTGGGAGTGAAAAGGTGGAGCAACAATATGACTGGAAGAGAGAAGGCAAAATAATGCAGCTGCTGGAAGTCTAAAATGAAAAAAGGAAAGTAATGGAAACGTGCAGCTGGCAGCATTTGATGAGACGGAAACAGAGTTACTATTTCATAACCTTCCATTTGATAATGAAACATTCATTTTGATTTTCCCTTATCTGGAAGGAATGAGAAAGGTTGCAAGAAAGATAAACAATTGAGAAAATTAGCCATAGACAGAAACCCATCCCGTTCTCGTCACCTGAATAATTAAGTACTGTATCGCAAGGTCCTTGGGCAAACTTCTCAAACTGCCACCAATTAAGAACCTTAAGTGGTCAATTAAGATGCCACTTGGCAGGCAAGAAAGACAACTAGTTTTTCTGACTGGGGTAGCATGGCTAATTGCCTACCAGATTAGTTGGATGCCTCCAATTGCTCCAGTCTGTGGACTGGGGTATTTGGAGGAAAAGGATGGGGGCAAGAAGGTGACCTCTGAAATCCAGCCCACTGTCCTTGCTTCCAAACCTCAGACAAGTTTCCCCAAATCCCTCCCATAATAAATACTTCCAGCCATCAGATCCCCTAAGGAGTAGGCCTTGAACAGTTGACTCATAAGACCAGATGCTTTCTGCCTCTGAATGGGGATTTAGGATATCAGCACTGAGGTCTGATTTTCCAAGAAGCAGACACACCCTCACTTTGTCAGCTCTTAAATGAGTTGACAGATGAACAACTGTGTCATTTTCTTTCCAGCAGTGGGAGTAGGGTGCTGGCTGAGACCTAATATGTTTGCCCTCATACTTAAAAACGTTAACTCCAACTATTGCTCACTATCTACAGACCAGAGGACAAATTGGTGAGTTTAACATCAATTTTCAACTGTACATAAACAAGTGGGTGTACATATTGGAAACAAATTGAGGACAACTAAGGCAACTATTATTTATCTCCCTAAGTCATTGACAGTTTAATTATGCTGATATTACCTGTGCTCTTGAATGAATTTCCCCAAGGAGTCCAGTATAATGCTCCTCCAAGTCTGCCTTCTGTTTTTTCCAACTAGCCTCTCGTTCCTTCATCTGTTCGGTTAGTTTATTGAAGGTGGCTTCTTGGCTTTGCTGCAGTTGATGTATAGTTTCATCCTTATTTCGACAAATGTGCTCCAAGTATGACTCCTGTGATTTCCACAATTAAGATTTAGAACCATTTATCTAATATGCTGTGATCAGATCATAAATATAATTTTGATCCATAAACTTTTATTTGAAAGAAATGTACAGTTCACAGTTGAGTAATATCACGTCTAACTATTCCCCAAACAGCCAGATGTGAACATGTGCAAACCATTAGGAATGTTCTTTATAGATATAAATGCATACAGATTTCTAATATCAAATAACTAAATAAGCTTCACTTCATTTACACCGTGAAAATCGACAGGTGAAAATGAATAATGAATATGAAAGTAGTCATTCTTGGTCTGGAATGTAACATTCTAGCTTGCAACTTATATAGGATGCTGCAATATATTTACCAGGCTGACCTACAAAATAGCCCCATTTTCCCTGCTCCAGACATGATTTTGCATAAATTGTTTTCCATGTACAAGTCAACTTCTTTACAGCCATGACATGTTAAATACACATTAAATGATCAGCCCTAATCTTTCAACCAAAAAACTCACCTGACTTGCTAGAACCTTATAACTGGGCACAATGGATCAAGTGAGTGATACTGACTGTGTTGTGCAGATGTGTGAAAATTCAAGACATGCCTACTCTTTGTACTAATGTTAATGATATTTCAAAATGGCAACCACCCATAATGGCTGTTCACTTTTACACTAGGCCTATAAATAAATTTACTTTTACAGGATTAAAAAGCAATTTAGTACATGTATAATGCAGAATAGTGGATTACAATCAATTGCAGACTCTGACCAACGATAAGTTTCCAAACAATTTATAAAGCCTTTAGTCCTCAATTTAGAGTTTTTTTCTGTTGAAACAGCTTTGTGGTAAAGTAAAGACACCATTACCATGATGTCATTTTAATTTATTATTGTCCTTAAATACTGTCCTCTTATGCCTTTAAACCCTAGACTAATGGCAAATGCATTCAAGTATAACCCATGTGAGGGTAAGAAAATGCAACACTGCAAACAATGAATTGTTAGCAAATCTGCAGAAGCACACAACGGAAAGTACGGGAATTAGGAATTTGTGATTTTTAAGCACATTGTCACTGAATTACAAATTCATACAAATGTCACTTAGTTTAAGATATATAGAATTTAAGAGAAAGCAGATAAAGACTTGAATGATTTATTGTCACTTGTATTTTACATAGAATAATACAGTGAAGAGCTTCATCGCCACAGACATCATTTTGAATAGTTTGAAAATAAAAAGAACAATAAATAGCTGAAAGAGAGTCCATCTTCGTTCCACCGCCTCTGCCATGAATCCCGAGTCCTGAGCCAGCTCAGCAATGACACCTGCTCTATCACCTAACTTCCACCACCTCACTGCCACCTACACCAGACCCACCAATGTTAGAGTCACCATTCTTCGGGTGCCTTCTCTTTGTCACTGAGCCAACCTCGTTAATGCCGGGACCCCTGCTGGATCCCCCTCTCACTTTGAAACCCGGAGGCCCCGCCTCCGCTGCTGCAGTCATGCCGATAAGCAGGAGTCTCTGCTATGCGCCTACCACAACCAGTGGCTCAGCTGAAGCAACTGCCTCACCAATACCTGAAGTCCCTAGTTTGGGCCTATCATAACCAGGAGTCCCTGGCTCTGCTGCCAGGCTAGGCTACCACTGCCTCACCAAGAGTCCCCCTCCAGCCCTCTTCCATGATATCACCTTCTCCGCCACGGACAAAAAGGGGAAGGAAAGATGGGAGGAAGCGGCCAGAATGGAGCAGACGGGCACAGGAGCCTGGACACTGCCTACTTTGCCACCATCCCAGAATGATCAAAGAGAGCTTTACCTCCATCTTAGACAGATGCATTGAGTGCAGGAGTTGGAGCGTCATGTTATGGGTGTACAAGACATTGGTAAGGTCATATTTGGAATATTGCATACAATTCTGGTCGCCCAGCTATAGGAAAGATATTATCAAACTGGAAAGGGTACAAAAAAGAAAATGATTTACAAGGATGTTACTGAGACTGAAACATTTGAGTTAAAAGGAGAGGACAGATAGGTTGGGATTTCTTTCCCTAAGCATAGGGGGTTGAAGGGTGACTTTATAGAGATTTATAAAATCATGAGGGGCATCAATAAGGTGAATAGCCAAGGTCTTTTTCCCAGGGTAGGGGATCCAAAATTGGAGGACACAGTTTTAAGTTCAAGAGGGGATAGCTTTAAAAGTGATATGATGGGCAACTTTTTCCTACAGAGATTGGAGCATATATGGAACAAGCTGCCAGAGGAAATGGTAGACCTAGGTACAATTACAATATGTAAAAGACATTTGGACAGGTACATGGATAGGAAACGTTTAGAGGACTTTGGGTCAAATGCAGGAAAACGGGGCTAGTTCAGTTTAGAAAAACCTGGTTGTCATGGATGAATTGGGCCAAAGCACCTGTTTCCATGCTGCATATCTCTATGACAGATAAACAGAAGGGAATTAACACAATTCAGAACATCAAACTGCAAGGCCAGTCCTGGCCAGATTTAAGAAATACACAATACAATAGCTTTACATCTAAATAGACAAACAAGTATTTTAGTCTGATTACAAGTGCAAGCTGACAGCCAACTTATAAAATATGGAGAAAGTGAGGATTGCAGATGCTGGAGATCAGAGCTGAAAAATGTGTTGCTGGAAAAGCGCAGCAGGTCAGGCAGCATCGAAGGAGCAGGGGAATCGACGTTTCGGGCATAAGCCCTTCTTCAGGAAACTTATAAAATATGACAAGGTCATTTAAGGGAAAATGCTATTCATATCACTGGACCCTATCTCATTGAAGTGTAGTGTTTTAGTACTTTGTAACAAACACAGAATGGATAGTGTTGATACAAGTGGTTGAAAACAGGTCCTTTCCACTTTTAACAACATTCCACTATTTCAATATGCACATCAGCCGTGGTTCAATTAGTAATACCCTTGCCTCAGAGTCAGAAAATCATGGGTTTGAGCCCTTGTCCAACACATGAGCATTGAGGGAATGCTGGAGGTGTTGTCTTTCAGTTGAGTCATTAAACCAAGACCAAGCTGCCCAAAACATTGGTGGGCACACAAGATTCCATGGCACTATTTTGAAGAGCAGGGGAGTTATTGCCCGTTTTCTGGTCAATACACCTATACTCAGGAATCTAGTCATTTACAGAACAGTATCAAATTCATGTTAAGCAGATAATAGCAAATAATCAGCACATTTTACTTCTTCTAGGTTATGGCTATTTGCATATGAAGATTACGAAAATAGTTGACCTTTTCTTTCAGAGAACATACTCTGAAAACTACACCATTAAAAAAAAACAAGAAAAAAAACTCACTAAATAACAGATGAGTTGCATCTTTTGATTTGATAGCTTGAAAAGCAAATATCAAAGTGTAGACATGATTTTCATAAACCCTG
The DNA here is from genome assembly GCF_004010195.1 of Chiloscyllium plagiosum. Taxonomy (NCBI): domain Eukaryota; kingdom Metazoa; phylum Chordata; class Chondrichthyes; order Orectolobiformes; family Hemiscylliidae; genus Chiloscyllium; species Chiloscyllium plagiosum. The sequence continues at coordinate 119,664,728 of NC_057711.1, read as the reverse complement.
CAAACACAAGAGTTAAAGGGACGAGGTCTCATTTACAAAACTTAAATTACAAATCAATTTGCTTATGTGTGGATAGCTTTAATCAGTCAGCACTAAAATTAAAACTGGGCTAAAACGCTCGCAAATAAACCTACTGCAGCATACTCTTTGCTTTTCGCCATCCCTATCTTGGCATTCTTTTCGCCTGCAGCTTAATAATCATTGTCGTTTTTGCCATGCAAGTATAAATTTTGACATTGACTTGTGAGGTTCTTTCAAATTCACACAGAATAACTTTGATTTTGCTGGTTAACTAGATTGATTAACAGTAATAATGAACATGATATACTAATTTAATTTTCCTGCTTACATTGCAATGTTCAAAGTAAATTAGGTATTTACTTAGCCCATTACTTAGCACTCACCTATATTTGTAATCCATATATGGTTACCAATGAGTGTGTGTGAATTAAATTATTGCATTTATCTCCCTTTCTGTCCACAAACACAGGTTTATTTAAATTTCTTTTCTGTCATGTTTGAAAAGGCTATTACGCATTTGTCCTAAAACTATGTACAGTTCTTTTTAAAAGCATTTTGCAGTAAATCCTTTGGGTTTAAAGCAGCAAGAAGATTATTCACGTATACAAATCCAGGAGCTGATTGTTGCAACATGCACAAAAGCATAGAAGGAAAAAAGTAAAAGGAAAAATAATTAGAATTAAGAAGAACTTAATACTAAGGCTATACACATAAATTCACACGATTTTTGTCTGTATCCAATCAACAGTATTTTCCATCAGACTTCAAATTGCAGTTGGCTGACATTTCAGAATTCCTTTTGAAGTTGATGAAGGTGCAGCAAGATAACTTTAGCAAACAGACATTGTCTATTTTTCCATTGAATGAAAATAATCAAGAGATTATACAAAGAGGTTGAGATGAGAGCCAAACTTAGTCAGCCTGGAAAATGGTTATGAAGTTAGCAGACCTTAGACTCTTAGCAGATTGATGTGAACAATAACTAGTTCCTTACCTGACAGAAATAATGGTAGAAATTGCAGATCACCGTGTAATATTGGTGGCGGCAAGTAGACCTAGAGCAGACTTGTGGTGGTTGGAGAGTGGGCTCAGCATGGACTCATGGTGGTGGAGTTGGAGAGGGTTTGGATCTTGGCAACTTCTGCACTGACGAGGTGGTCCTAGTGCTGACTCACAGCTGCTGCAGCAGAGGTGAGTTAGAGTACCTGGCAGCATCTGCTTCCAGCAAAGATTTGGGGAGGTGGAGGTTAGTTTGGGCCAATATGGTACCCGGTGGCATCTGTGGCATCTGCATTGGCAAGGTCCAGCGATTACTCACAGGCGAGGCTGTCGGTGAAGATGAGACAGTGCCGAAGAGTGGCAACTTTCATTCCAGTAGCAGCGGCATGGCAAAGGGACTCATGTTAGGTCGTCAGGCCTAGGGCCCATGACGGAGCACTTAACAAGAAGGACTGCAAAGTTTTCTTTATTTCTTTATTCTTCTGCCTTTATATTCTATGTTTTGGTTAATTTTTCTATGTTTTAAGATTGTGCTGGAGAGTGGTGACGTTATATCATATTTTTTACTGTAATTTGTAACAAATACACGTGACAATAAGTAAATCAAACCAAATCAAGAAATTGTCGAGAGGCCCAAGGATGATTGCACAGGTAACTTGTCCATTTAGTAGTCAAGTTCAATTCAAATATTTGTTTAT
>NC_057711.1:119623822-119662510 GCF_004010195.1 Chiloscyllium plagiosum | reverse complement strand
AGATGTTGATAATGAGGAATTCAGTAATGGTAACACAATTGAATGTCAAGCTGATGATTAGATTGCCTCTTAATGCACATGACCATTGCTCGACATTTGTATGGCATGAATGGTACTTGCCATTTGTCAATCCAAGCCAGGATATTGCCCAGATCTTGTTGCATTTGTACATGAACTGCTTCTGTGTCTGAAGAGTCATGAATGGTGTTGAACCTTGTGCAATCATTGTCCACTTCTAACCTTATAATAAAGAGAAGGTCATTGATGAAGCAGCTAAGATGGTTGGGCCAAGGGCACTACCATGATGATCTCCTGCAGAGATGTCCTGGAGCTGAGAAGACTGACTTCCAACAACCGCAACATCTACCTATGAAGTATGACTCAAACCAACAGAGAGTTTGCTTTCTAATACCCACTCATTCCAGTTTTGCTAGGGCTCCTTGGTGCAACACACAGTCAAATGAGTGTTTGAACCAAGGCAGTAGTGAGATCAGTAGCTGAATGGCCCTGGCGAAACACAAATTAGGTGTTACTGAACTATTACCGATAACTTAGTGCAGTTATCTGAATATGAATGTTATCAGTTTCTTTTTTGACAAAAAAACATGTGTTGTTTTCTCAAAACCACAAAATAAAACAGTAAGTGTTTTTTGAATGGTCATCAATTCAATTAGCAATTGGTAAATAAAATCCAGAACTGAAATTCTGAGGTTAAACAGCCATAAGAATGTTTTTTTTTCTATTTTACAAAACCTGTAAGTTTTGCTTTTGACCTAGTGCAATAAGACTGTGAAAATTTTCAAATTTACAAATATTTATTTTAGGTAACAACGCCAGTACAAAATGGATCAAAAACAAAGTAATATCCCCTCTCCACCATGTATCCATGCAACATCAGTAGTATTCGAATTAAATTCAAGTGACATCCAAATTTCATCCCTGAAGATTGATTTATTAGAAGTTCAATTTTTCGACAGTCATTGAATGCAGTATTAAAACAACCCAAATTCATTACACTCAGAATGAGATTTTCTCTTTATGAATCTTTGATGGTTTGTTAAATATTGACTAAGTTACCGACACTGCTTAGAAAGATCACTACATTTCATACCCAATCAGGTTATTAAGAGTTGAACAAGAGGCCTCTTGAACTAGCTAGGCCTTGGCAATTGCAGAAGCTTTCAACTTTATGGAGGTCAACAACGTTAGAGTCTTAAATATCTTTGGTTGAGGTCCAATCCTCAGGTGAGAAGGTAGATGTTTTATTTTGCTTCTCAAAAGTGGAGGCCATAGGGACAGCATGAATCGGTAGGTTACAGACTAGGGCAGGGAATTGCATTCTGTAGGTACCACCTTGTTCACCATCATTGCCTCCCATTGCCCCCAGCTTAGCAAATAATGCTCCACCTTTCAAAGTGTCAGGCAGGTCATCTGTTACCTAGTGGGGAAAACCAGTCATTTTTCTTGCCTGCAGAGACCATTTAAGAATCTTAATTGTTGGTAAATTAAGAAAACCCCAATGGACCACATTGCCCAGCACTTAATTGGTGAGATGGCAAGAAGGGAGCAAGCATTGCCCAATTATTTCCACTTCTTGCTACAACCAGAGAGGAGCCCACATCATTAGCTCAGTCTGAACAGGAATAATGTTTAGGTTTTAGATATGTCTACACAGCAATCCATTGTACCATCAAAAAAGCTTTCTCAAGAATAATCTGTACCACCGATTACAATTAACTATGCTAATCCTCTGAATCACACATTGACTCCTACTCCAGTTTAACACTGTATTCTTCAATCATGAGTGGAAATGATGGCGGCTTGTAGATTACTGGGCAACATCAAGTACATTACAAGGTGATGCCAATTTTATTTTTGATCTGCATCCTCAAATTGGGCACAATGGAGGACAGCATGGACTTGGACTTATACAAGTTATTTTGCAGGTCTATATTCTTATGTACTGTGAATGAGATTCTGTTTTATTACTAAAAATTCATAAAAGCTTTAAATTTTCTTTTTGGTAAAACTTAGACCAATCTATCTTCCTCTAATTCGGTCCCTATGGCTAATTCTCAGTAGTGGAATTAGCAAACCTGAGAAAAGTATATAACAACATTCACATTTGTTTGTGGGACCAATGGTGCCTGGAGTATTAACTCAGACTTCAGCTACATTTGCACCCCCTCAGATATAGCATCTAAACTGTGCTGGAGACAAATTATAATTTATGTTTCTGAATTATTAAATAGAAAATTCCTTTTGAAAAAAGTTGACTAAAAGAAGTCTCGCTGTAGTACAGACAAATGTCATTGGTCAAATAATTTGCAAACTCAAGCAAGTTACCTTTTCATTAGCCCTGTTCAGATCTGAAGTAAGGATATCAATGTTCTCTTGCAGAATGGTGCATAGCTCTGGCCAAGAGAATTTTGCCAACATGCCATTTGGTTGCTTCATGACGACACAGCCTGCTACTAGTCGCTGGTACAAACTATGAAGAAAGGTCAGTTTCTCCTGTGAAAAATATGTCAATGTTTTAGAAGAATATTTTAAGAATACTGTGAGCAAGAACAAAAACCATAAATATAATGAAGTAACAAAATAAAACATTTGAACATTTTCTTCTAATCAATATTTTGTATTACTGCTTAAGTATTACAGAGGCTAGCAAAAATGTGTCATCTGACATGAGGACAAACTGGCTACCAACCATTCTATCTGAATAATTTACGTACTTAGCAATTTATACTTGCAAGTTCTTTTTTTCTTCCAACTTGCTAATACAGAGAAGGATTGCATCAGATTCCACAGCAATCTTTCAATCACCTTTCCCAGAACAAGGAATCCCACTTATGGTCATGTAATTTCATTGAATAAATCAGCAAGCATTATTTAGATAGTGCAGAAAACAACACATTTTCTACATGATAAATTTGTGTACAAAGCTATATAGGAAATAGAGGTTTCAGGCATGAAAGGGAAATGTAAGAGAGATGGAGGCGGAGCATTATTGATAAAGAAAAACCATCACTGCAGTAATAAGGGAAGATCTACTAGAAGGGTCTTCAAATGAGGCCATCTGAGTACACCTTAAAAATAAAAACATGGCCATTACTACTGGCCTCCCAACAGCTCAGGGGAGATAGAGGAACAGATATGTAGGCAAATCACACAAAGGAGTGAAAAAACCAGGGGTTAAGGTTGTCATGGATTTCAACTTTGCTAACATTAACTGGGATAGCCTGAGTGTGAAAGGATTAGACGGGGTGGCATTTTTAAGATGTACCCAGAAGAGCTTTTTGTGGCAATATGTGGATAATCCTACTAGAGACAGCGCAGTGCTAGACCTAATTCTCAGGAATGAAGATGGTAAAGTGGTTGAAGTTTCAATATTATAGGAGACTATAGGAGCAAGGAAGTCTTGTTACAACTAAATAAAACTTTGGTTAGACCAAAGATGGAATACTATCAACAGTTCTTGTCATCACTCTATTGTAAAGATGTGCTTGCACTGGACAGGATGCAGAGGAAATTCACCAGTTGTTGCCTGGAATGAAAAGTCTCAATTATGAGAGATTGGATGGGCTGAGTTTGTTTCCCATGAAGCAGAGGAGGCTGACAGGCAATCTGATTGAGGTATGACAAAATTATGAGGCATAGGCAGGGTAGATTGTGAGAATCTTTTCCCCATGGCAGATATGTTTAAGACAAGAGGACATAGGCTTAAGTGAGGATTAAGTGGCTTACAGAAGATCTGAGAGAAAAAAACATTGACACGGATTGTGGTAGAAATATGGAACATGCTGCCTGGGAAGAGGTTGAGGCAGGTACTTTCACAACATTTAAGAAGCTACTGGATGAGCACTTAAAATGCGAGGGCATAATAGACTATGGACCAAGTGCTAGTAAATAGGAGTAGTGTAGTTTGGTATTTGCTAAAAATCACACAACACCACGTTATAGTCCAACAGGTGCATTTGGAAGCACTAGCTTTTGATGACCACCTGATGAAGGAGCAGTGCTTCACAAGTTAGTCCTTCCAAATATACCTGTTGGACTATAATCTGGTGTTGTGTGATTCTTAATTTTGTCTACCCCAGTCCGACACCTGCACCTCCAAATCACTGGTATTTGCTGTTCAGCACAGCCATGGTGGGCTGAAGGGTCTGTTTCCATGCTGTCTCAGTCTATGACAATAGTTGATTTCTCCACAAATTGCTCACAAAAAAGAATACACTGTTAAACCAATGTGGTGTTATAAATCTTCAGGTTCAATATTAACTTTATTATCACCTAACTTAAACCAGAAAGGCTCATAATAATACGTTTGAAAACCCTTATATTGAATTAACATTTGGCAATATTCTGTCTAATCATGAAGTTTAAAAATATTTATTATTGACAACATTTGACTGGCAAATGGTTACACAGACAACAAATGTTAAAAAGCCATGTTGAAAATTCACTTTGTCCAAACAAATCAAGACTGAATTTTCTTATTAAGGGGAAAAAGTTGTTAAAGTGTGCATGGGTTCAATACAATTTGTGCTCAGGAGACATTCATGAATGGGAGAATCCAGAAATAGGGGTCATATTTTAAAAATAAGTGGGTGTTTATTTAAAATAGAAATGAGGAAACATTTTTCTCTGAGAGGGTTGAATCTTTGGCATTCCCTCCTTCAAAAGGCAGTAGTGCAGAATTTTAAAAATTGTTAAGGAAGTTGTAGGGGGATGAAAGATTATCGGGGATATGCAGGAATGTAGATTTGAGGTTAAAATCAGATCAAGTCTTGCTCTATTGAATGGTCAGACCAAGTGGCCTACTCTTGTACCCTTCTCATGTTTATAGAGGTTAACTAGATTAATCTCTGGGATGGTAGAATTGTTTATGAGGACAGAGATTGAGGAAACTGGATCTGTACTCTCTAGAGTTTTGAAGAATGAGGGGTAAACCTCACTAAAACTTACAAAATTCTTCCAAGGTGTGACAAAGTGAATGCAAGTGAGATATTTTCCCTGGATGATGAGTCTAAAACCAGAGATAGCATCTCAGAATAAAGGGTAGGCTATTTAAAACAGAGATGAGGAAGAATTTCTTCATTGGTCAATCTTTGAAATTCTCTACCCCAGACAGCTGTGAAAGTGAAGATCTAGACCCCCTTGCAGGGCCTCTTTCTTCAAAAGCTCAACCATTAAGCAGGTTCAAGACAGAAATTAATAGATTTCCACAAAAATAAAATCAATAGATATGGTGATAATGTCGGAAGGTTGAATTAATCTTTCTGCACCACAACAATTTTGGGATTATGAATAGTGGAGCAGGCACAAACTGTATGGCCTATTCCTGTTTTTATGTTTTCTCTTCAGTGTTTCAGCAGAGTTTCAAGCATTACTTTGGAAATTCTGGTAAGATGACAAATTAAATCAAAATATTAAAACACATTAGCTTGTAGCACTAACTTGAGAATTTAATTGAAGACTTAGCACCTGCTTGACAGTATCAAAAAGAAGTGACACTTTTTTTTCAAATTATAATTTGTCTGCTGTACAGATTTCCAGTTGAAACACTAACTCAGCTGCAGAGAGTTCTGTTTTTTTTCCCACCAACTTATTTGTAAACTAAATTAGGTGAAGTCATAAGAGTGAATACACATTTCGGGGTCAGCAATAAAATGGAAACTGCAGAATCAGATTGTTCTGCAAGAAATGATGTCAGAAGGAAGGAAAGTACTTTAGAAAGCTAGCAAACTTGGAATTCTCTTTACGAAATATAATCATAAGCAGTGACTTGCAAAATGACTCAAAAAAATTAAACCAACTTCGACATTTCTCATTCTTTGTGTCTTTACTGAAAGAATTATTAAAATGGACATTAGTCAGTAATCATCTGAGTCACTAACATAATGTCGCGTCAAGATTCTGTAAATCCCTTTTTTAGATTAGAATTAGACTGAACATTGGGGGACAGAGAGCATCACACAGGGCACCTCACACGTTCAATGCATTTTCTGGGCCAACATGGCACCTATTGTTAAAGCTCACTTGATAATGTAACTTTAAGGAAGTCCTGGGATTTACATATTAAAGAACTGAAACCAACATGACCTTCTAAAAGATGAGAGACTTAAACAATCCAAGTGTTTTTCAATATATAATTTCAGTTACATCATACTGTAAACTTTTGCCGTAAATTCTGTGTCCTACAATCTTATACTCCACAACTTGTTGGACTATAAACTGGTGAGGTGTGATTTTGAACATGATCTGGCATCATTTGCTCTACGATTAAGATTTTCAAAACTGCCTTCTATATCAAGACTGTTATTGCTATTGTCTGTCCTGTAATAAACTTTGTTCTGTTGTTCAAAATAAAACTCTGCAGCTTTGTGTTTCAGTGACTAACCACCACATCGACAAAATTTGAAGAAATATGATCAGATAGAACCATCAACTGGGATCATAACAGCATGAGGTGGCGTAGTTAGGAATGGAGAGAGAGAACGAGGCAACAAAGTGGATTAAGATCGAAGGGGGAGCTGAAAAAGGGGTGGGCTTGGGTAGCTGGAGGAGATGCAAGACGCAGATGGAGGGAAAAGGAGGCTACAAGGTGCATATAGATGCTACAAAATAGTTTGGGGATTGGGGGAGAGGAAGAAGACGACTCAAGGGGTGGATAAAGGTGACTGCAAAGAACAACAAACAGTTTCTATGACCAGTTTGAATCACAGAGATGTACAACACGGAAACAGACCCTTCAGTCCTACCCATCCATGCCGACCAGATATCCCAACCCAATCTAGTCCCACCTGCCAGCACCCGGTCCATATCCCACCAAACCCTTCCTATTCATATACCCATCCAGATGCCTTTTAAATGTTGCAATTGTACCAGCCTCCACCACTTCCTCTGGCAGCTCATTCCATATACATACCAACCTCCGGTCGAAAAAGGTGCCCCTTAGCTCTCTTTTATATCTTTCCCCTCTCACCCTAAACCTATGGCCTTTAGTTCTGGAACTCCCCCACTCCAGGGAAAAGACTTTGTCTATTTATCCTATCCATGCCCCTCATGATTTTATAAACCTCTATAAGGTCACCCCTCAGCCTCCGACATTCCAGGGAAGACAGCCCCAGCCTATTCAACCTCTCCCTATAGCTCAAACTCTCCAATCCTGGCAACATCCTTGTAAATCTTTTCTGAATCCTTTCAAGTTTCACAACATTTTTCCGATAGGAAGGGGACCAGAACTGCATGCAATATTCCAAAAGTAGCCTAACCAATGCCCTGTACAGCCGTAACATGACCTCCCAACTCATGTAGTCAATATACTGACCAATAAAGGAAAGCACTTTCTTCACTATCCAATCTACCTGCAACTCCACTTTCAAGGAGCTATGAACCTGCACTCCAAAGTCTCTTTGTTCAGCAACACTCCCTGGTTCCTTACCATTAGGTGTATACGTCCTGCTAAGATTAGCTTTCCCAAAATGCAGCATCTTGCATTTATCTAAATTAAACTCCATCTGCCACTCCTCAACCCATTGGCCCATCTGATCAAGATTTTTAATCTGAGGTAACCTTCTTTGCCGTCCACTACACTTCCAATTTTGGTGTCATCTGTAAACTTACTAACTATTCCTCTTATGCTCACGTCCAAATCATTTATATAAATGATGAAAAGTAGTGGTCTCAGCACCAATCCTTGTGGCACTTCACTAGTCACAGGCCTCCAGTCTGAAAAATATCCCTCCACCACCACCCTCAGTCTTCTACCTTTCAGCCAGTTCTGTTTCGAAATGATGAGTTCTTCCTGTATTCCATGAGATGTAACCTTGCTAATTAGTCTCCCATGGGGAACCTTGTCGAAAGCCTTACTAAGGTCCATATAGATCACGTCTACCACTCTGCCCTCATCAATGCTCTTTGTTTGTGAGACATGACATCCCATGCACAGCCATGTTGACTACCCCTAATCAGTCCTTGTCTTTCCAAATACATATATATCCTGTCCCTCAGCATTCCCTCCAACAACTTACCTACCATCCACGTCAGGCTCACTGGTCTATAGTTCCCTGTTTGTCCTTACCACCCTTCTTAAACAGTGGCACCATGTTGTCCAATCTCCAGTCTTCTGGCACTTCGCCTGTGTCTAGTGATGATGCAAATATCTCAGGAAGAGGCCCAACAATCACTTCTCTAGCTTCCCACAGAGTTCTAGGGTACACCTGATCAGGTCCTGGGGATTTATCCATTTTTATACATTTCAAGGGAAGTGGCACTTCCTCCTCTATAACATGGACATTTTTCAAGATGTCACCATCTGTTTCCCTACAGTCTATATCTTCCATGTCCTTTTCCACAGTAAACACTGATGCAAGATACTTGTTTAGTATCTCCCCCATCTCCTGCGGCTCCACACAAAGGCCTCCTTGCTGATCTTTGAGGGGCCCTATTCTCTCCATAGTTACCCTTTTGTCCTTAATGTATTTGTTGACCTTTAGATTCTCCTTAACTCTATTTGCCAAAGCTATCTCATGTCCCCTTTTTGCCCTCCTGATTTCCCTCTTAAGTATACTCCTCCTGCATTTATAGTCTTCTAAGGATTCACTCGATCTATCCTATCTATACCGGACATATGCTTTCTTCTTTTTCTTAACCAAACCCTCAATTTCTTTAGTCATCCAGCATTCCCTAAACCTACCAGCCCTTCCTTTCATCCTAATGGGAATATACTCTCTCTAGACTCTCGTTATCTCATTTCTCAAGACTTCCCATTTTCCAGCTGTCCCTTTTCCTGCAAACAACTGCCCCCAATCAGCCTTTGAAAGTTCTTGCCTAAGGAATATTTCCCTAGCTTGGAATCCATGAAAATTTCAAATTACCAAAGTAATGGATTCCTTGCAAATGAATGTGCAATGTCTGTTTAAGTTTGCCCACGTTCAGAAGCAACCAGGAAAACACGCACAATGCAGAAGCTACAAGTCTCCCCTGAAATCTTTTTCTCAGTATAAGTTCCTCTGGGAACCTGCTAAGAGTTTCCAAATATCAGTATTTCTGACTACCTTATAAAAACTGAAGAGATGGGCAATGATTAATTCCCAAAGATTTGAATCTAGGTTGAATATAATCAGAACTGAGGTTCTAAAATCAGTTTATGCGAGACAGCATTTTTATTTTGTTGACAGGAAATCCTGTGATGTGTAAAGGTATCAGCTTCTATCCTAATTCCAAACCATTAGGCAACAGGGTTTTTCATATGAAAGAACTGAAACCAGCATGGTCACTCTAAAAGATGAGAGACTTAACAGACAATCCGGGTCTTTTTCAATATATAATTTCAGTTTCATTATACTGTAAACTTTTGCTGTACATTCTGTGTCTTACGATCATATACTCCACAACCACCCAATGAGCCCACTGAGGAACCGTAACAGTCATCACAGGGATCCGTAGTGGGGGGCGACCAAAGGAGTCCATGTAGACCCCACCGGAGGGCCGATGCCCTGGGCTTAACATGTACGCTCAAACCATCAAGAAATGTATAAATGCCAGATTCATCAACCTCAAGGTAGAGCAAAATATCACCCGATCACAGTGCAACACCATCCATGCTCTCAAAGCCAATCACCATATTGTCATCAAACCAGCAGATAAAGGAGGAGCCATCATCATTCAGAATAGAACAGATTATTGCAAGGAAGTGTACCAACAACTGAACAACCAGGAAAACAACAGGCAACTACCAGCTGATCCAGCCAAAGAGCACATCCATGAACAAAATACAGTGATCAGGACTTTGGATCTAGTCCTTCAGAGTTCCCAATGTGCCCCCATCCCATGTACTTCTCGTGTAGGCGACTTCTACTGCCTTCCAAAGATACACAAAGCCAACACACCAGGACATCCCATCATATCAGGCAATGTGACCCTTTGTGAGAACCTCTCTAGCTATGTCGAAGGCATCTTGAAACCCATTGTACAGGGGACCCCAGCTTCTGTCGTGACACTACAGATTTCTTACAGAAACTCAGCACCCATGGACCGTCACAATAGACATTTCAGCACTCTGCACCAGCATCCCCCACAATGATGACATTGCGGTATTCAACACCAACAACAGCCAATCTCTGAACTCATCCACTTTATCCTCGACCACAACGTTTTCACCTTTGACAACCAGTTCTTCATCCAGACTCATAGAACAGACCAAACCTTCACCCCAATATGCTAACATTTTCATGCACAGGTTCGAACAAGACTTCTTCTCTATGCAGGGTCTCTAACCAACACTATACAACAAGCATATTGATGACACTTTCTTCCTCTGGACCCATGGCGAGGAGTCACTGAAACAGCTACACAGTGATATCAATGAGTTTCATCCCACCATCAAACTCACCATGGACTACTCTCCAGTTTCTGTCTCATTCTTGTACACATGCATCTCCATCAAAGATGGGCATCTCAGCACCTTCTTCTAACTTCACAATGCTCCTTCCACCCAAAACATATTAAAACAGCCATCCCCCACAGACAAGCCCTCCGCAAGGGATCTGTCCAGATGAGGAGGAACATGAATGCCACTTGGAAGAACAAGAATGCCCTCATTAGAATAGCATACGATGCTCAACTTATCGACCACCAGTTTCGATATGCCACAGCATATTTCGTAATGACCTCCTCAGGAGACAGACACGAACTGCAACCGACAGTGTACCCTTCATTGTCCAGTATTTCCCAGGAGCCGAAAAACTACACCATGTTTTTCGCTGCCTGCAACACATTATCAATGAGGATGAGCACCTCGCCAAGACCTTTCCCACACCTCCACTTCTCGCCTTTAAACAACCACCAAATCTCAAACTGATCGTTGTTCACAGCAAATGCCCGGCCTTCAGGACAACACCATACAACCTGTCATGGCGGATGCTGCAAGATGTCAGAGTGTCGACACGGATACCACCATTACAAATGGGACCTACCGTGTACGCGCCAGGTAGTCATGAGACTCGGGCAACATTGTCGATCTCATACACTGCAGGCAAAGGTGCCCTGAAGCATGATACATTGGCGAGACCAAGCAGAGGCTACAGCAACGGATGAATGGACACCTCACAACAATCAAAAGACAGGAGTGTTCCCTCCCAAATGGAGAACACTTCAGCAGTCCGGGACATTCGAACTCAGACCTTCAGGTGACCATACTCCAAGATGGAATTTGGGACAGACAACAACGCAAAGTGGCCGAGCAGAGGCTGATGGCCAATTTCGGTACACATGGGGAAGGCATCAACCGGGACCTCGGGTTCATGTCACACTACAGGTGACCCCACTGCACTACACACACATTCATGCAGATCCTCTCTCATACACAAGCTCTCTCTCATACACTCAGACATACACACCCTCTCACAGACTGCTATCCCTTTACACTCACACTCATACATATACTGTCTCACAGACACTCATACCCCACCCCCCCACACACATATAAATTTTTAGGGTGAATTTGTACTCGCATAATTACATTTTATTTTGTTCAAAAACTGCATGAATCTATAAATCCCTTTTTAGAAATAGAATCAGTCTGAACACTGGGGCACAGACAGCCTCACACAGGGCACCTCACCCCTTCAATGCATTATCTGAGCTGACATGACACCTATTGTTAAAGTTCACTTGAGAATGAAACATTTTTTTAAAAAGTTCTGGAATTTACATTTGAAAGAACTGAAACCAACATGGTCATTCTAAAAGATGAGACACTTAACAAACAATCAGAGTTTTCTTCAATATATAATTTCAATTGTATCACGCTGTAAATTTTTGCTGTAAATACTGTGTCTTATGATTTTATTAGATTAGATTAGATTACTTACAGCGTGGAAACAGGCCCTTCGGCCCAACAAGTCCACACAGACCCGCAAACCACCCATTCCCCTACATTTACCTCTTTACCTAACACTACGGGCAATTTAGCATGGCCAATTCACCTGACCTGCACATCTTTGGACTGTGGGAGGAAACCGGAGCACCCAGAGGAAACCCAGGCAGACACGGGGAGAACGTGCAAACTCCACACAGTCAGTCGCCTGAGTTGGGAATTGAACCTGGGTTTCTGGCGCTGTGAGGCAGCAGTGTTAACCACTGTGCCACAGTGCCACCCTTATACTCCACAACCACCTGAAGGAGCAGTGCTCTAAAAGATAGTGCTTCCAAATAAACCTGTTGGACTATAACCTGATGTTGTGTGATTTTTAACATTTACATTTGTGCACAGGTATGTGTGTATTTGCATTTCAGGCAATTAGTTTCAATTCCAAGCTTAGATATCATCCAATGTTCATTATTTATATTAAGAATAAGTTTTGTTTTGTAAGAAGCATACCATTTTGATTTTATTAAAGCAACCTGATGAACATCTCTCATTATTAACAGCACAAAAGAGAGGCAGTTAGCCATTTTCATAAGTGACTCAACACAGTTCGAGTAAAGGTAAAATCAGTGCACTGGACTTCACGACACCTCCCACAGTTGTAACATCAAACTATGCTCATTATCTTGTATCAATTTAAATATTATGGTTAGGGACTTAAAATTTTCCTTCTGCATTGTGATTTTAATGCAAAGTTGATAACTGAGGGTACTGGTGATTCATAATAATAGATTGCATGCAATTTCATATACTCCAAATGTCAACACAATATATTTTTACCAAGTGATAGCATCAGCTAATAAATGAGCTAGTGAGAATAAAGTAGCCTCCAAAACCTTTTAAAAATCAGCAAAATTTCAAGGGGACCCCTAAAAAAATGTGTTTTTTTCCCCCTGCATAGTATTGTTAAGCAACAGATAGGGGTTCATGTAACAGTGATGTGCAACAAAAGAAAGTAAACATACTACATTGGATTATTGTGCAAATGCCATACCACATTTTAAGAAATTACAGAAGCACCAGATCACAGTGTTGACTACCAAACAAGTATCTGAAGAACTTCTAATACCAGCTGTCCTTCCTACAACCAACACAGATCTTGTGGAGAAAATGCCTAATACTACTGTTGGACATTCATCCAAGTCTACAGATTAGCCTATTATGCAACAATTTTCAAATGATCCCACTACTGATTCATTTGTCCAAGTGGGTCTAATTCCCTCAAAATCTTTAATTTTACTCAAAAGTTGGCAATTGTGTGAGCCTACTTTCTGTTGGAGATCCCAAGATCTCACTGTCTGCAGCAATCCTGAAGCAGGTATAGAAGTGATACCACCACCTAATGAAAGACAAATTGCTTCCCACGGAAGTCCTCCTTTCCTTGTCTCCCAGTCTCATCCTTGGGGTGTTCTTTTCCCTTCTTTTCAACTACTCAAATAATTCCTGAATCAGAATGCAACATAGGAGATGAATTGGGGATTTTTTTTTGTCTTCCCTTTCAAGGGATTGTGACCACTCATGTCCTGGAGAGTTTGCAGTAGAATCGACTTTTCCTTGATTGGCCTTCACTACTGTCATAAGAATTTGCGATCCCAATATGTATTTGCTTTTCAAGGAGATAAGGCAGCTCATGCATCCTACGTGCCCTCCAGTACAGCAAGGAATCTTGTTGGAGATTGACATCTTTGATTAAAACAACTTGGGAGTTGGTGGGTAGGGGCAATAGAATTTGATGGAAATTGTAAATAATTCATGGGGCTCACAAGTGAATAAAGCATCATAGAAAACTTGGTGCATGAGTAATTACAAATTAAAACCTTGCTTGAATGTTTAAGCTAAAATCTTGATTTCTAAGAGTAAAACTTAAGGTGTTGAATCACCACGAGAACTCTCATTTGAGTGAAATTATTTCCTGTAACTAACAGTTAACTAAATGAAGGTAATAGAACATAGAACATAGAACATAGAAGAATACAGCGCAGTACAGGCCCTTTGGCCCTCGATGTTGCGCCGATCCAAGCCCACCTAACCTATACTAACCCACTATCCTCCATATACCTATCCAATGCCCGCTTAAATGCCCATAAAGAGGGAGAGTCCACCACTGCTACTGGCAGGGCATTCCATGAACTTACGACTCACTGAGTGAAGAACCTACCCCTAAGGATATTGTGAAACTCGAAAGGGTTCATAGAACATAGAACATAGTAGAATACAGCGCAGTACAGGCCCTTTGGCCCTCGGTGTTGCGCCGATCCAAGCCCACCTAACCTATACTAACCCACTATCCTCCATATACCTATCCAATGCCCGCTTAAATGTCCATAAAGAGGGAGAGTCCACCACTGCTGCTGGCCGGGCATTCCATGAACTTACGACTCGCTGAGTGGAGAACCTACCCCTAACTTCAGTCCTATATCTACCCCCCCTTCGTTTAAAGCTATGCCCCCTTGTAATACCCGCCTCAATACGCGGGAAAAGGTTCATACTGTCGGCCCTATCTAACCCCCTAATCATCTTGTACACCTCAATCAAGTCACCCCTAAACCTTCTTTTCTCTGGTGAAAACAGCCCCAAGTGCCTCAGTCTTTCCTCATACGATTTTTCTTCCATACCA
The DNA here is from genome assembly GCF_004010195.1 of Chiloscyllium plagiosum. Lineage (NCBI taxonomy): Eukaryota > Metazoa > Chordata > Chondrichthyes > Orectolobiformes > Hemiscylliidae > Chiloscyllium > Chiloscyllium plagiosum. Next base: position 119,647,958 of record NC_057711.1, on the reverse strand, counting down.
GGCAACATCCTGGTAAACCTCCTCTGCACCCGTTCCAGTGCCTCCACATCCTTCCTATAGTATGGCGACCAAAACTGCACACAATATTCCAGATGCGGTCGTACCAGAGTCTTATACAACTGCATCATGACCTCAGGACTCCGGAACTCAATTCCTCTACCGATAAAAGCCAGTACGCCATATGCCTTCCTCACCGCAGTATTTACCTGGGTGGCAACTTTCAGAGATCTGTGTACATGGACACCAAGATCCCTCTGCTCATCCACACTACCAAGTATCCGACCATTAGCCCAGTACCCCATCTTTTTGTTATTCTTCCCAAAGTGAATCACCTCACACTTAGCTACATTGTATTCCATTTGCCACCTTTCTGCCCAGCTCTGCAGCTTCTCTATATCCTGCTGTAACTTGCCACATCCTTCCTCACTGTCAACAACTCCTCTGACTTTCGTATCATCCGCAAACTTGCTTACCCAACCTTCTAACCCCTCTTCCAGGTCATTTATAAAAATGACAAACAGCAATGGTCCCAAAACAGATCCTTGCGGAACACCGCTAGTGACGGCACTCCATGAAGAAACTTTGCCATCAACTACTACCCTCTGTCTTCTTCCATCCAGCCAATTCCTAATCCAAACCTCCAACTCACCCTCAATGCCATATCTCCGTATTTTCTGCCGTAGCCTACCATGGGGAACCTTATCAAACGCCTTACTAAAATCCATATATACCACATCTACCGCTTTCCCCTCATCAACCTCCTTTGTCACCTTTTCAAAGAATTCAATAAGGTTTGTGAGGCACGTCTTGCCCTTCACAAAACCATGCTGACTATCCTTGATCACATTATTCCTATCTAGATGTGCATAAATCCTATCCCTTACAATTCTCTCTAAGACTTTGCCCACAACAGAAGTGAGACTCACCGGTCTATAGTTACTAGGGCTATCCCTACTCCCCTTTTTGAACAAGGGAACCACATTTGCTATCCTCCAATCTTCTGGCACTACCTCCTGTAGACAACGAGGACATAAAAATTAAGGCCAATGGCTCTGCAATCTCCTCCCTTGCTTCCCAGAGAATCCTAGGATAAATGCCATCAGGCCCAGGGGACTTATCTATTTTCACCTTTTCCAGGATTTCCAACACCTCTTCTCTACATACCTCAAAGCCATCCATTCTACTTATTTGTGCCTCAGTATTCTCATCGACAACAATGCCCTGTTCCTGAGTGAATACTGAAGAAAAGTATTCATTCAGTGTCTCCCCAATCTCTTCCGCCTCCACACGCAACTTCCCCCTACTATCCTTGACTGGACCTATTCCTACCCTAGTCATTCTTTTATTCCTGACATACCTATAGAAAGCCTTAGGGTTTTCCCTAATCCTATCTACTAAGGACCTTTCATGTCCCCTCCTTGCTGCTCTTAGCTCTCTCTTCAGGTTCTTCCTGGCTACCCTATAACTCTCAATCGCCCCAATTGAACCTTCACGTCTCATCTTGGGATAGGCCGCCCTCTTCCATTTAACAAGGGATTCCAATTCCTTATTAAACCATGGCTCCCTCGCACGACCCTTTCCTCCCTGCCTGTCAGGTACATAATTATCAAGGACACTCAATATTTGCTCCTTGAACAAGCTCCACATATCAGTTACGCCCTTGTCTTGAAGCTTACTTTTCCAGGCCACACATCCTAAGTCATGCCTCACAGCATCATAATTTCCCTGCCCCCATCTATAACTCTTGCCCTGTAGTGCACACTTATCCCTCTCCATCACTAGAGTGAAAGTCTCCGAATTGTGGTCACTGTCCCCAAAGTGCTCACCTACCTCTAATTCTAACACCTGGCCTGGTTCGTTACCCAGAACCAAATCCAGTATGGCCTCACCTCTTGTTGGCCTGTCTACATATTGTGTCAGGAAACTCTCCTGCACACATTGAACAAACACTGTCCCATCTAACGAACTTGAGCTATAGCTTTCCCCATCAATATCAGGAAAGTTAAAGTCCCCATAACAACCACCCTATTACTTTCCCTCTTCTCTTGAATCATCCTCGCAATCCTTCTACGTTTCTAGGACTATTAGGAGGCCTGTAAAAAACTCCTAACAGGGTGAGCTCACCTTTCCTATTCCTAACCTCAGCCCAAACTACCTCAGATGGCAAGTCCTCATCCATCGTCCTTTCCACCACTGTAATATTATCTTTGACAAGCAATGCCACACCTCCCCCTCTTTTACCCCCCCCTCTGCCCCTACTCAAACATTTAAATCCTGGAACCTGCACCAGCCAATCCTGTCCCTGTTCTAGCCATGTCTCCGTAATAGCCACAACATCGAAGTCCCAGGTACCAACCCACGCTGCAAGTTCACCTACCTTATTTCGTATACTTCTTGCATTGAAGTATACACACTTCAAGCCACTTTCCTGTTTACAGACACCCTCCTTGGCAATTGATGCCATGTTCCTAACCTCCTACACTCCAGGCCCTGCACCCTGAAGCTACAATCTGGGTTCCCATGCCCCTGCAGAGTTAGTTTAAACCCCGCCCAAGAGCACTAGCAAACCTCCCCCCAAGGATACTGGTTCCCCTCAGGTTCAGGTGTAGACCATCCTGTTTATAGAGGTCCCACCGTCCCCAGAAAGAACCCCAGTTATCCAAAAACTGGAACCCCTCCCTCCTGCACCATCCCTGAAGCCACGCATTTAATTGTTCTCTCTCCCTATTCCTCGAATCTCTATCACGTGGCACGGGTAACAAACCAGAGACAACAACTCTGTTTGTTCTAACTCCAAGCTTCCAACCTAGCTCCCTGAAAGTCTGTCTAACATCCTCGGCACTCCTCCTACCTATGTCGTTGGTGCCAATGTGGACCACGACTTCGGGTTGCTCCCCCTCCCCCTCCAGGACCCGGAAAACACGATCAGAGGCATCACGTACCCTTGCACCTGGGGGGCAACATACCAAACGTGAGTCTCTCTCGTTCCCACAAAACCGCCTATCTGTGCCACGAACTATCGAGTCCCCAATTACTACTGCTTTGCTCTTCTTCACCCTTCCCTTCTGAGTAACGGGGACAGGCTCCGTGCCAGAGGCCTGAGCCCCGTTACTTGCCCCTGGTAAGTCGTCCCCCCCACAAGTATCCAAAACGGTATACTTGTTCTTGAGGGGGACGGCCGCAGGGGGTCCCTGCACTGGCTGCTTCCTCCCAGTCCCCCTCACTGTCACCCATCTATCTGCCATCTTTGGAGTTACTACTTCCCTATAACTCTGATCTATGACCCCCTCTGCCTCCCGAATGATCCGAAGTTCATCCAACTCCAGCTTCCAGTTCCCAACACGGTCTTGGAGGAGCTGGAGATGGGTGCACTTCCTGCAAGTGTAATCGGCAGGGACGTCGATGGCATCCCTCACCTTCCCCCCCACCCCGGCGATGGGGAGGCGGGGCCACTTGCCTGAGACTATTAGTTTTTGTTTATGACATTTATGATGTATTCACAATAATATATTAATGAATATAATGTTATTACAAGTTTATCAAGAGATAATAAACAGTACTTTAATAACAAATTATCAAAATGTTTGCATTCTCACTGCTAAATTCAGAGGCAGTTAACAGTTTCATTACAATAAAGTATTTGTATCAGGCCTGTTATCTATAACAAAAGCTAAACAGCAATAATTACATAAGTGAATGATGTAGTATTCTCATTACAAAACCTAAATCAAGTGCAAGAGCTGCCAAAGCAACAATAATCAGAAATAACATGGACAATGTGCAATGATTATTCATACATCCAACCATTAACAAATACTGAAAATATCTTGCAATTCATCACAATACCTCTGTATCCTTTTGATGAGCCCTTGCAAGTTTCTGAATTTCATTTTTAGCCTCAGCAACGGAATTTCTTTCTCTCTGAAAGCTATGTTTCAAATTTTGTAGCTCCATGCTCATAGCATCAATCAGTGCATCTTTCTCAGAACATTCACCACGCCAATGATTTAACTTTTTATTAGCAGATGTCAGGTCTTCATGAACTTTCTGAAGAACAAGAGTCCATGTTAATTAAAATCAAAGATCTTCCAAGTGCCTTTATCACTTAGTAATAACAAGCAAAATTTTACTGTTCCAATTTCAACATTTCATCTTCATTGGCAAAGCCAACACAAAATTGGTGTTCTAACTGAAAATCTACAGGAAGAGGACTGTGAGAATTTATTAATGCTAGTGAAATTCTAAAAAAACACCTCAAGAGAAACTTGGTACACAACTTAATCAAGGGCAATTTAATTACCAGTCCCTTCAGCTCACTAATTCTTCTCGAAGATACCAAAGCCATTTTACGCGTTACTAACTTCAGTACTTTTACCTGAATGAGTAAACGAACTCAGAAAAGAACAAGCATACCTTGGTAAAGTTGGAGGCAGGTGTAAAAAATACTTGGATTTCCAAACACTTTTTAATGCTGCTTGGAAATGAGACATTTACAATGAAACAAGATATGTGAAGAACTATAATGGCCTCCAATATACTTTTTGACATAACTAAATCACTATTCTAATATGAAGGTTTTATAATAATCTACAGTATGACCCATACATAATGAAAAATTCAACATTCTGATTTGTATGTTGTCTAAAATTTACATTTCAGAAATTGTGCGTTACAGTAGTTTCCAAAAAAGAAGCTGATAACCCAATAGTTAAAAATTACTCTCTCTCAAATAATGAAATCATCAGAGAGAAACCTGTTGATTTAAGAGCATGGACTGAAATCATGGGTACCAGCTATGGTCTGGACTGTTTACCCAAGCATCCCAAAGCCCCAGAGTCCTAGGTTTTGGGTCCTGATTGTATATGACTGAGGTACATGCTAGACATCTAGCCTACCGAGCTAACAACATTTGTTTCTTTGCTACAGCCATTATCATTTGCTTTACCTTTTGTTCCATGACACATTAGTCATTTAATCTTTCTACCTCGTACCCTATGACAGATACTCCCATTTGTTCTTTCTTCCTACATTCAATGGCATAAAACAAATCACATATTCCACCTTCCTTTAGTTCTGAAGAGTCATATTTGAGTTGAAACCTTAATTTGGTTTCTCTCTCCAAATATAGTGCCAAACCTGCTGAGTATTTCCAGCACTTGCTGATTTTAATAATAAATATTGGATTCAACTAAATTGCTAATGTAGCCTTTGGCATCATTTATCCAAAGACCGAAAATCATTTGTGGGTGTGAATCAAAACATTAAGGCTAATAAGTGTGATGTGCAGTATTTTTGGCTGAATCCTGTTTGTGTCCTAATGGATTCTGTGGGTGCACAGCACCTTAATTGTAAGCTATTGACAATACATCCAAAGCTATCATCAGAGACTGAAGTGCTGGCTACAATTCAAAACACATTTGACTTCCTACTTCTGCCAGTTCAAAATTGCTATTGCAACTCAAAATAAATATATTGCTGCAAATTTGTCATACATAAACCCACCTGCAAAATCACATGCTTTAAAAAGGTATAATTAATATGTAAATGTTTTCCAAAACATAACTTGACTTTCTTTCATATCAAACTAATGACGTGGAAATCATAATTTCTAAATTAAGCCAGACACAACAGCCAAGCAAATATATAATGGATTAAATACATGTATTTTTAAAAACTGAACAGATCAATGAAATTCCTACCTCACGATTTTCGTTTTGTGACCAGATTAATTCCTTGTAAGCTTCACATTGCTCAGTTATCTTCTCATATAAATCTTTCATTTTATTCAGCTGAAATAAATACAAGCAAATAGTTTTGCAGCTATGTTCACTATCATTCATTTTCAATTACTCTTGATTGTAAAGTGTGATGCAAATCCTCATAGAAGATCATCAGGTATGCTCACAAGCATACTTCCAAATCCAACAGAAAATTTACTAATTGTTTACAAAATACTGTTGAGATCAAAAAAGACAGCCTTGTCAAAACAAATGAATATTATAGCTCAAACTTTTTATCTTTATTTTGATATGAACTTAACAGATTATTTTTAACATTTGTGTTGGCAACTGGATTGCAATGGTGTAGATCAGATTGGAGAGTATAAATTCATTATTGTATTGATACCTTGCTTTCAGCACATCCTTCTTTAACCATGCTCCATTGTTCAATTTACACTGTTGATTGAATTGCTCGGTTAACATTTCTGACTCAAAGTGGTGCCCATTTGAAGTAACCGTTAAGCAAATAAAACTCGACTTCTCCCATTTTCTTCCCTCATTTTGTGCAAACAGTATAAGAGCTTGTATGGCAAATGGAATCAAACTGATGTGGCAGCAAATCTGCTGTTTGCACTTTTGTGCCTTCAAATTAGTCCCAGTACAGACCCGGTCTCTGCAGTGGTTTACTTCAGCCCAAAACTGATTCAAATCTCATTTATAATACAAGGCCATACTCAAAACAAATCTGTATTTTTGCAGTTTTGTCTCCTCTTTGTAGAAATTCCCCCGATAGAACAGTTCAGTATTACAAGGAGGGGAAAAACTAACCAAAACATATGGCTCCCAGAAGCCCATATATTTCTTTCCAACTGCGTACGCAATTCAAAGTAGCTCTAGGAATTGTTTTCATAGTGCTCTGTAACTGATGAGTTATAACTAAACCAAAGACATTCATTTTAATAGTTTGCAATTACATCTGCACATGCACCCATTGTCAGAGAACGTGACATTATGCCATGCGCTCTTAAATGCCGTCAGCCTTTTGTTCACTTGCCACTATACTCACTTTTCTTACAAAGATAGGTGAACCAGATTTTATCTTTCATGACTGTCAATTCTGCCTTGCAAACCTGCCTCCATTACCAGTCTATGAGAAGTGTGATTTTCCTGGATTCACAGCTTTAATGATTCCAAAGATGGTGTCTGGTCTAATTACAGGCTGGGTTAGCAGAAATGGAGGGCATATCACCAGGAAAATGGACCATGGTCTGGCCCAAATCAATAAACATGGTTGCAGTTGTCATTTGTTTTTGGAGAAAATTTCCAAAAGTTCAAATTTTGTGTGATTCAGATGGCGTGGGTAGTCTGGAAGCTGTAAAAGCTGGTGATACATTTCTAAAATCAGTTAATTTTTATACAATTAGAAAGGACCTCTTTGTTATGTTTAGCCTCATCAGTGTGACTTTACATTGCATTTTCTCAAAAGCACACAGCCCAACCTTGTCCTTCCATAATGAGCTGGTCGCATTCCAGTCAACTGTTGGGCTATAGCCACCTTATCAGAGATTGAGAAACTTAGACTGGATTGGATCTTAATAGGCCCACAATAATCTAAGTTGTCTCGATAACAGAAGTAGATTAATTCAGAAGTCCACTTCTATCTCTCCACTTGTGGAAACAGCAGAGGGTGAAAATGGAGGTGAGATTTCTGACCTCGCTGCAAGTTGGCTATTTTGTTTTGTTGTCCTGTTTCCATTCCATTCTAACATGGGAAAAGAAAAATTCAGGACAAAATGTACTAATATTGGATAGTGTAAGCAGGGTATATTGTGTTTGCTTCAATTACTTTGAGTAGTTATGCTCAGATTTACTTTATTTTCACCTCTGACCCGCAAGATGTTTTAAGTTGGTCTTATTTGGAAAATCAGTTTTTTTTTCTCAATTGGTTTCCTTTTGAACAAAGCCATTTTCTTTACCATACATACCGATTCCATAATGTGGTGTTCTAACAATTTGAAATTAAGTATTTCAATTAAGTGGAGAACTCTCACTTTAAAAAAGAAAGACAATTCAATGAATACTACTTGGATGCAAGAAAGCAAGCAAGTGAATGGGAGAGAAGACTGAAAAGAAGTCACAATGGGGATTGAACAACATAAGACATAAAAATGCCAGGTAACAGCAGAAAAAGCATTCTGGGCAGCACTTACTGCAATAAGAAATCAAATAACTCCTCTTATTTTGAAGGAGGGTTGTGGTTGGAAGGGGGTAAAACAGCTTAGACTCTCAAAAGATAATCACCTACAATCTGGGCTTTCAACAATCTTCAAAAAATATTTCTATTATGTCAATGTGACTTGTGCATACTTGATATCATGCAATATACTACACTGTAGGGCTCTTTTGGCACAGTAGCAATGTCCCTACCTCTGAACCAGAAGACCTGGATTCAAGTCCCATCTGCTCTGCAGCTGTGTAATACAATTTCTGATCAGGTTAATTAGAAAATATTATTAAACTGCACTGTATTTATGAAAAGTGGCTTTTATGATAATAGACTATCAGGTAGTCTTCCTCTTACATTAGACTCTGTAGATCCCCAAGATAGTTCATACAGCATGAGCAGTGGTGGTACAATATACACATTAAGTCCAATAAAGCTAACACAAAATTAATCTTGTAACTTTTTTGTGAAATTAAATGATATGTTTAAAATTACAGTAGTTAAGAAACAAAAACATATGTTCACAGTAAACCGGTTTAGCAAAATATAACAGGCTGGTTTGAAAGGCATCATTCAGAGTGCCTTTAGTCTAATAGTGAGCAAGTTGTATTTTGGAATTTTTGTAAAGCATAAATTTCTGGCACATAACTTTTTCATTACCATAGAAAGCAATATTTCATGAATGTGAGACATACTCAGTTATGATGAAGATTCATTATATTATTTGAATCTATGTTTCCAAATAAAGTACAGGAATGATGACTAGCTTTAGGTTTGAATTATATTTCTATACTGAGTGATACGAAAGGGAGGACAAACAGAGTGAGTGGTGCTGGCATGTCTATAGCTAGTCTGATTTCATGCAATTTACTAATGTGGTTGAACACTTGAGATAAACAGTTTGCGCATTAGAAAAATGTTGTAAGAAAAACTGCTTGTCTAATAACAGGAATCATGTAACACAAAGTCAGAACCATCTGGAAGAAGAAAAGCAGTATGTGCAGGTTTCAGGAAGAGGGAAAGCCTGTAGCAACAGAGTGCTATTAGTTTAGCAGTCTCTAAAACTGTCTGGGTTGAAAAGAAGTAGTTTGAAGGTCAGCAATAGAAAATCTACATTAGCAGAAGGCAATGGAAGAGATGGTTTAAGGAGGTGTCAGCTTCATTAAGGGTCTCAGGAACAGATAGAAAATAGCAGAGTGATTGCAGAAATTTACTAAAACAGTAGTTACCAAACAAACAAGGAGCTTTAAATAGGAGACTCTTTACTGAGGTGTAAGCATGAAATATTCATGAAATATTGGGGATAAATGGATTAAATCTTTCTTCATGACATTTGTAATGAATTCATTTCAAATGCTTCTTCTGTACCGTAACATAGTTAATGTTTAGCATTTGTAAATTAACATTTCATGATCTTTTGTTAAAAATACCTTGACAATATCTTGTGAGCATGTTCAATGACCAGATACCATAGTTAACAAACAGCAAAAAAAAAACTCATGGTTTATAGATTTCACTCAGATTTAATGACCAGCATTACTATCAGCTGGGATCATAACAGACTGTATCCATTGTACTCAATAAAGCAAACCCAAAAAGAGTACTAGATAAATCAGATCATTCAACAATTGAAATATTAAAATAAATCAAGAGGTAAACATCCACCTTGTATCTAACTGTTTAATTCAAATACATTTCACTCAGATTACACAGATGTATCTGTTAAATGAGTTAAATTCCACATGGTCAGTTTCTGAATGTATCTTAAATAGTTGATGCACAGGCTTCTTAAAGAAAACTTATCATGCAAAACACAACTGAGTCAAAAATAGAATTGCATCAGACTATTTGTTCTGGTGGCTTTAATTAACTGAGTTTGCTTTTAGAAAAAAACAGTTGGACAGTATACTGTTCACATTTCTCACTGCAGAATTCAGAGCCTGCAAGCTTGAGCCCTGAGGGCTGCTCTGTGCCCAAGGCTGCAGCTTAATCATACACCACAGTGATTTTTATTTCACTTGCCAAGCACCTATCACCCTGCTGTTTTCATTAGTTCAATAACCATTTAGTAGAAATGAATGGTAAAGCTGCTGTGATAGTAACCAATAGAAATGAGGATCATGTTGAATTTCCAACATCTCAGAAATTAAGGGCACTTGTTAGATTGGTAAGGAGGAGTTAAGAATTGTATTGACAAAGTCACCGACTCAAAACATTAACTCTTACTTCCTACAGATGCTGTCAGGGCTGCAGATTTTCATCATTATTTCTATTTTTACTCAAGAAGTATATCATTTGTGCAAGTATGCCTAAGTATCCTAAATGCTGCACCACTTTCTATTGCACTACAGAGTGAATACATTGATCGACAATGTATTATTCTGCAGCATATGGAAATCTGAAGAAAATGCAAAGTCAGCCCCTGTAATTGTGTCTAAAAACACAATTATTTTGAAATTCTGGAAACTATAATACAGTAGTGTTGCTTTCAGATGTGCTTGAACTATTATTTGACATCATCAAAAATTCTATTACTGAATGAACTAAACTACCAACAATAAGTTTCTTGCATTTGCCTTTGAAGTCAATTCTGTTTAAACAATTTTCATAAATAATTTTAAAATAGTGATAAATGATGCACCCTAATAATCGAATATAAACAATGAGTAGACCATTTGGCCCATCAAGCCTGCATCAATATTGAACAAGACAGCAGTTGAACTGGTCAGGCCCTTAACTCAATTGTTTTGGCCAGCAACTCATAACCCTCAACTCCCATGTCAAACCTGGCCTCTATTGTTCCATGGGGTAAAGACGCCAAAGATGAATAGTCCTCTGAAAAATAAATTCCACCTCATCATTACTGTACTTGTCAATGAATCCTTTGTGATATTGTATATCATGAGCAGATATCTAAGGACATGCTGGCACTAGAGGAATCCAGAGGAGGTTTACCAGAATGATCCAGGGGACAAAGGGCTTGTTACATAGAAGCAGTTGAGGACTCAGGGTCTGTACTGGATGGAGCTTAGAAGGATGAGGAGGGATCTCATTGAACCTTACAGAATACTGAGAGAGCTGGATAGATGTGGAGATGATGTTTCCACTAGTGGGGGTAACTAGGACCAAGGGCACAACCTCAAAGTGAAGGGATGACCCTTCAGAACTGAACCGAGGAGGCATTTTTTTTCAGCATGAGAGTGGTGAATCTGTGAAACTCATTACCACAGAAGCCAAGATATTAAGTGCATTTAAAACAGAAATAGATAGATTCTTGATTAATAAGGGGATCAGAACTTTGGGGAGAAGTCAAGAGAATGGTGTTGAGAAACATATTAGCCATAATCAAGTGGCAGAGCAGACTTGATGGGCTAAATGGCCTATCTTATGGTCATTTCTGGTAATTTGTTGGAAATTGGAGATACAGAATGAGAGAAAAGGCAGTTACAGACTTTGCACTGCATAGCAACGGTATCCCACCAAGTGGTGATCTGTACTGGAAAGTCAGTATTTCTCTGCACACAGCAATAAACTGCATGAGGGACAGAAAACTGAATGGGGGATGACCTAAATATAACAAAGTAGCTTCCAATTCTTTCCTCTCTCTCCAATGTTTACATCTCACATTACTTCAAACATACCCCATGGTCACGAATTGCACATTGTTGCAAATCGCTGGTTTGAAAATTTATGAATTCCTCCATTGGATTTCTTGATGAGTGTCTTTCATTGATGGCCCTGCATTTTGCTCTTCCCCATAACAGAGAAAAAAAGACCCAGCCTATTCATTCTTTCCTGTGGTGTATTAACCTTGTAAATAGCTTCCGCTTCATCTCCAACTCCTTTACCCTTTTTATAATTAGGAAACTAGAATTGTACAGACTACTCCAAATGTGATTTTATCAACGCTGCATATAGGTTTGGCATAACTGCAACTTTTTGAAATCTCTGGAAAATGCTAATGCTCACTTCATTGTTACTACCTTTACCAATATATATGTTTTACTACCAGATACTCTTGCTTCTGAGCAAGTTCACAACAGGGTAGGGGTGGCAGTAAAATTATAGGGAGCTGGGTCAGATTGCCCCCTGCCAGGTGGGGCGATTTAACTGAATACACGTGGCCTCCCAATAGCAGTCAAAATGGGAATGAGGGTAATTGTTTCATTCAAAGAGAGGCACTGGACAAGGAAAAGAGCCACTTGATTAAGCCAGAGGATTTTCCATAGACATAGTGTGAAAGTCTTTTAGCTTCGCTCATGCTTCTACGTTTCTGCATGCTTCAGCATTAACAACTGCTTTTAATAATAATAGAGGCATTACCAATAATGCCCTCTGAAGAGGGCAGTTGGTTGTCCTGAACAGGGCAACAAATACAGCCACAGCTTATTCATGAGCTGCCACCTGTAAAATTGATAGTGGAAATCCCAACAGTAATTTTAAAATTGAAATCCCATCACCCTCCTAAGTGCATCTGAGACCTAGACTCACACCAGACACTGGATCACCATCTTGAAAGGCAAATTCTGTCCCCAAGCAATTTGTGACCTCCTTATTTTTCTTAGTAAAATGTAATACCTTAAACCTCATGCTGCTGAAATTCATGAGCCAATTATCTGCCTCGTTTGCAGATTAATTAATGTCTCCGTGTAATTAGTTATAGTCCTTTTTACTTTTCAATGTATTCTCCTTTGGAAATGGACAGCAGAAGAAAGCAGGACATAGCATATGCCTCTGGTTTCACTCAATTTCTTCACACCTTTTGTCGCATTAACTAGGAAAGTATATCACTTATGGTGTGAAAACATACATCCAAGTCCAGTAATTAAACAGAAAACCTGTGTGCAGCTTTCTAACATGGCAGATATGCTTCCATCCAAATCTTCATTGTGTTTCCAGTTTTGAATGGCGGATGTTCTCCCAACCCAGTTTTACATTATGAAACAGTTCAATCCTCTAGTAACTTCAAGTTACTCCAATTACTGCTTTTCCAAAAAAGCTATTTCCCTATCTACAGCCTGCCCTAAGGTTTAGGTTTTGGATTTGCAAACTCAGATCTAGGACACATTTACTAAAACATCAATGCCATCAATCAAATTGTGGTATTAATTAAACATTCCAGGGTCAATAGTAGACACATAGTTCATTAATCAAATGCAGCTATTTAGTCACAGTAATTAAAGTATACATAGATAGCCATACAATTAAGACTAATACGCCAAGATAAAATGGTGTTGTTTCCCAAGACAGTAGTCCCAAAGCTTATTTCAACAGATTTACTTTGAACAACGACACTAGGCTAATTTAAAGTGGGCAGCCAGCTAACTGCCTCATTAATTCCAAATTTCACCCACTCCTCGCATCTACTTATTAGTGCCCACCCCCAGAACTTAATGATTAAATGAACATTCGTCAATGAAGGTCAGGCTAACAATATTTGTCATTCACTCACAAATTCTCATTTTTACAAAAGCAAAAATTGCTAAAGGCATTTATTGCTCTGTAGTCTCAGATATTCTTAAAAATGTCATGCAAAAACTCTTTTCCTGGGTCAGTTGCATACATATATTTATTTTAATCACTGGCAAAACTTCAAGCCTTTTGAAAATGGCTGCTTCCTCCTGGGGTCAAAAATAGTAGAGTAATTGTACATTAGCCAGTCAAAGAGATGAAAACTAATTATTTTGCCCTACATAAAGCTTCAAGTCTTGTAAAGGAAATATATACCTCCATCAATGGTTCTAGAGGTAAATGTAATATGTTCTGTTGTCCTATGCCTTACAGATTAGACAGCCTTGGATTCAATTTCTAGTCAAATGCATGTTAGACAATCTTATTTATACAAACCTTTGGGGAATTCATCACTGATCCAGGTGTATCTAGAGAAAGCCAGATAAAAGTTCCCCAGGATTTCAACTACCGATTGCTATCTAGAAAACTTCTCTGGAGGTCTGAGTGCACGAGAGAAGATATTGGAAAATATAGGACAAGTGCAAGAATACATCACAACAAGAAGAGTCAGATTACAAGAGTCACAATCCATACAGCGTTACATAGACAAGGAAAGTTATGGCAATGGTATTGGAAACATTATGATGTAAAATTTTTTAGTTACATTTATACTAAGATAAAAATCAGACATTTCCTTAGACCACTACATCAAAAGAAATGGAATGATTTGCTATTTTATGACAAGATTAGAAGTGTGAATGAGAATATACTGATGATACTGATTGGTCAATTCAACAAGCCCAAAATCAGAAATAGTCTAGCAGAAAACAGCACTTGAAATACACAGAGGCAGCAGATAATTTGCCCCTGGAGTTCCCAAAATACTTTGGAAAATATCACAGCTGCCCAATCAGAGAAAACCCACCAACATATGTAGAATGGATAGAATAGATGAGAGCTGTTCCTTTGGAGTGCTTGTTCTTAATAAGCAGTAAATATGTGCAAGAAATAGCCTATAACTAGAGAAGCAGTGTGGAGGGCAAATAAGCAAGTGTGTTTTGGGGGTATTTTGTTGGTTCATGATCACAGATACCAAATATAGGATTTCTGACAATTGAGAGCAATTTTCTGGTCATTCTTTTTTGATTTTATTAAGAAGCAGCAGTTTAGATACAATACATTGGTTAATTAGATAAATATACAGTTGTGACATTTGGAAATGGTTCACAAATACCAGAGGACACATAGGCTGTTGAGACAGTGTGCGTTATCTCATTAAAATTGTGCACCTTGCTTTCAAACCAAAGTATAAAGGAGCTCTTGCCAAAGTCTTAATCCTCTTCTTCTGGTCCATCTTCCATCTGGGGAAGACAGCTCCCTTAAGACCGCCTGATGAGGACTACTGCCTACCGCTGAGGAACTGTTGATGTACCCAATTTCTAGGGACAAGTAATTTATGCTGTGTCAATCAATTGTCTGACTATTTCTGGTCAATGAACAATGTGACAGCTATTCATGAAGTCAGATGACCATTGTAACCTTACCCACCTCCAGTTCAAGGTTACTTTTCACTCCTTCTAAGAACAAAACTTTCTTATTTTGGAAAACATCACACTCATAACTGGGTAGTGTGACACCTGACAAATCTTAGAAGGCTAAATGAAGGTAAAAGGCCAGTAACACAGTTAAATAAGGTCTCATGTTTCACTTGGGAAATACTAAATATGGAAGAGTAAAAGTACAGTTTTGAAGGGGACCCCAAATTTTAACAATTTGTAGTGGGGATAAAAGGCAGGAAGAAGGAAGCTGCTGAGGCCAGTATCCTGTTACCAAGTTAGCCTTTATTTATACATGGACACTCTTAAATACTGATCCAGCTTCCTCACAGTGAACAGAACCTCTAACACACCTGTTCATATCTATCAGCCAGGGCTCCCTGCCTGGACCAGATTAACAGCCCAAATCAGGGAACTCATCTGGCTTCTCTCGTTACAATCGCTAACCAGCCCCCTTTAAGACAAAGGACTTAGCCCAGTTTGTTTTTCCAAATCCTCCTGATGTTAGCATCAGGTCAGGTTCCTCCAGGTCTGCCTCTGATACGGGTGGTGTATAATACACAGTAACTCGCCTCTTGTGACTGCAGCACTGTTTGCTAGTTTGCAGTTTTTATATGGTACACGTTCATGTTCAGGAACCTTGTACCTACAGGAACTTTATACATCACTGGATCTGACCTCACATCAACCATGCCTCTTACCCTTTCAGGGCCATTCCTGTAGTTCCTACACCAAACTTCATCCCCTGATTTAAACAGTCTATCTTGATTATAGAAGTCTTGATGTTTCTGTTATCACTTTAACCTTACCCAAACCCAGGCCCCGGGGGGATGCGGTGGAGGGGGGGGGTGATCCTACAATTAAATAGGAGCCAGGACAGTTTGGTATCTAGTGAAGGTGTAGGCTATTTCTTTAAGTCTGCCTTCAAAGATTGGACCGCTCTTTCTGTCACATTATTGGATAATGGATGGTATCGATTTGTCGTTATATGATGAATATCATTCAACTTTAGGAGTTACTTAGATTCCTCATTGGGAAATGATGGCCCGTTATCTATGGCCATCACTTCCGTGAGTCAGTGTATTGCAAAAGATGTGCGTTGTTTTTCTATCCTCATTGCAGTGTTTGAAGATTGAACTCTGTGCATGTCCAGCTACTTTGAGTGGACATCCACAATGACTAAAAACATTGAGCGCATGAAAGGACCTGCATAGTCGACGTGTAACCTGGCCATTGCCATGAATGTGGGGGAGCTGCTGACAGTAATATTTGTCTTTGTTAGCACTCTGGGCACTATTCCATTAACATGGCTATGTCTGCATCGAATCCTGGCCATCAGATGTAACATCTTACCAACATCTTCATTCTGGACACCTCTGCATCACCCTGGTGGAGGTCAGCCAGTATTTGGTGGTGACCTTTGCTTGGGACAATCACTATTGCTCCCCATAGTATCATGCCATCCTCTACTGTGATCTGGTCTCTCTGGGTCCAAAAAGGTTTCAGTTCTGGTTGTGGTGGCTCTTTGGCTTCCCCCATCACCACCAGCTGTTTCAACTTCATCAGGACCAGATCTTTCTGTGTCCAAAGTCTGATATCGTCAGCTTTGACTGGAAGTGTGTCCAGAAAATTCAAAACCACAAGGACTTTTCCACAATGGTGTATCTGCCAGCAGGAGGAGGCTATGAGCTACTTGGATTCTCGGACAATGCAATTATACACAGATAGTATTAGAGTCCAATGCTCAATTTGGCCTGTAGCTATGAGCGGCACTGCCTTGTCCTTTTTAAGTAGAGGGTCTGTGGTCTGTTATTATTACAAATTTACATCCATAAAGGTATTGATCGAACTTCCTGACTCCAAACATGATTGCCAAACCTTCCTTCTCTAACTGGGCGTATTTACACTCTGCATTAACCAAAGTCTAGTATGTCATTGAGCTGTTGTATTCATTGGGCCACCTAGGAGGTGATACTACCATAATGCCACACAGGGAGGCATTGCATGTCATTACCAGATCTCGTTTGGGATCATAGAGTGCCAACACCTGAGAGGATGAGAGCTGTTTCTTCACTTCAC
The DNA here is from genome assembly GCF_004010195.1 of Chiloscyllium plagiosum. Lineage (NCBI taxonomy): Eukaryota > Metazoa > Chordata > Chondrichthyes > Orectolobiformes > Hemiscylliidae > Chiloscyllium > Chiloscyllium plagiosum. The sequence continues at coordinate 119,630,928 of NC_057711.1, read as the reverse complement.
TGAAAGCTATGGCTTGGGTACGTGACCATTTACAAAGCTGACCCTTTTTTTTTGAAAGAGTTGATGCAAGGTGCTGGAATGGAAGCCAGATAATGTATGAGCTTTCCATAATAATTCATAAGCCCAAGCAAGACCTAAGCTTGGATACAGAAGTGGAACAGGGCACTCTTGTTCACCCTCACTCTATCTTCCAATGGTTGTAACTCAGTCCTGTCAACTTTGTAGCCGAAGTAGGTCCTGTCGACTTTGTAGCCCAAGTCGGTCATTTGAGGGGCCTAGAACACATTTTATTTCCTGCTAAGACAGACGGCCACCTGGGAGAAACATCTAAGGACTATGCCTAAGTTATCTACATGCTCTTTATTGGATATCCCTATTAGTAGCACATCACCTAGATAAATGACAACCTGGGATAGATCTTGTAAAATGTTTTCCATGGACTGCTGAAAAACTGCACAGGCTCATGATACCCCAAATGGCAATCTCATATATTGGTAAAAACCCTTATGGATATTAATTGTAGTATACTTCTGGGAATCATCATCTCACCACAAGTACACATGACTCATTTCCAATTTCATGAAGGACAGCATTCCTGCCAGCTTTGCACATAAATCCTCTATGCAAGTGATTGCATATTTATCCAGATGTGAAAAGCGATTTACAATTTGCTTAAAATCCCCACCAAGGCAAATCAACCTGTCCAGCTTCACAATCAGTATGACCAGTGCTGCCCATTCTGCAAACTGGACTAGTTTGATGATTCCTTTGCTTTCCAACTTTCTGATTTCTGCCTCTACTTCTGCCTGTCAGACAAATGGCAATGGGTGGACCTTGCAGAATCATGGAATTGCTTCCTGGTCAACTTGCAAGGTGACCTTGGCTCCTTTCATAGTCCCTATACCTACCTGAAAAACATCCAGTTATTTAATTAGGACTTTTCTAATTGAAAAATGTTGAACCAATCAAGAAGAATCTTTCTCAACCAATTTTGCCCCATCGAGCTTGGACCTGAGCCTCTTACTACAATAACTGACAACTGAACCAGCTGCTTAGCATAAGAAACCAGAACTGAAGTTGTATACTTAATCTGTAAAGGTTCCCCAGTAAAGGTTCTCAGTCTAGCTGAGGTCTTGTGCAAACTTAAGGGTTGGAGTCCAGAGCAAATTTTCTTAAAGACTGGTTTTTTAATCACTTAAACTGGAATCAATTGGTATCAGGGGGCAAACTCTCCACTATTTGAAGTCATACCTGGCACATAAGAAAATGGTTGCGGTTGTTGGAGGTCAGTCATCCCAACTCCAGCATATCTCTTGCAGGAGTTCCTCAGGGTAGGCCCAACCATCTTCAGCTGCATCATTGATGACCATCCCTGCATCATAAGGTCGGAAGTGGGGATGTTCACCGATGAATGCACAACATTCAGCACCATTTACCACTCCTCAGATGGTGAAGCAGTCAATGTTCAAATGCATAAATGTCTGGATAGTGTCCAGGCTTGGGCTGACAAGTAGCAAGTCACATTTGTGTCACACAAAGGCCAGGCTATGACCTTTACCAATAAGAGATAATCTAACCACTGCCCCTTGACATTCAATGGTGTAACTATCACTGAATCCCACACTATCAACATCCTGGGGGTTATCATTGACCAGAAACCAGACTCATCACATAAACACAGTGACTATAAGAGCAAGTGAGAGGCTAGGAATATTGTGGCAAATAACTCATCTCCTGACTCCCTCAAGCCTGTCCACCATTTACAAACAAGTCAGGATTGTGGTGGAATACTCCCCACTTGCCTGGATGAGTGCAGCTCCAACAACACTAAAGAGACTTGACACCTTCCAGGACAAAGCGGCCTGTTTGATTGACACTACATCCACAAGCATCCACTCCCTCCACTATCTACAAGATGCACAGCAGAAATTGACCAAAGATGCTTAGCCAGCACCTTCCAAACCCCACGACCACTTCCACCTAGAATGACAAGGGCAGCAGATGCATGGGAACATCGCCACCATCAAATTCCCCTCCAAGTCACTCACCATCTTGACTTTGGAAAAAAACAAATCACTGTTCCTTCACTGTCGCTGGGTCAAAATCCTGGAATTCCCTCCCTAATAGCATTGTGGGTCAACCCACAGCAGGTGGGCTACAGCGACTCAAGAAGGCAGCTCACCACCCCTTTCTCAAGGGCAACTAGGGTAGGGTAATAAATGCTGGCCAGCCAGCAACGCCCACATCCCACAGATATATAAATAATAAAAAAAAGGATGGATTGTCTTGAATAAAGTTGTTCAAGATAGGCTTGTATCTGTTGGAGTTTACAGAGCAAGCATTGACTTGATTGAAACATTTATGATCATGATGGGTTTTGACAGAGTTGACAGAGAAAGAATGCTTCCTATTTTGGAAAGATCTAGAACTAGGGATGTACTGTTTAACAATAACTTCTCACCTATGTATTACAGGGATGATGCAAAATCTATTCTGGGCATTGAGCGTCTTTGAATTCTTTTCCTGAAAAGATGATGGAAGCAGCTTTTTTGAATATTTGTAAGGCATAAGTGGACAAAGGGATAGTGGAGGGGAGTAAACAGAAATGGATGCATTAGGGACAGGGCCCGGAAGAGGATGCATTAGAAATGCAGGGTAAAAGGATGCCACGGGAGAGAGGGGTGTGAAGATCCAATCGGGTGGAGGAAGAGGGGGAGCAGAGAGGGGGAGGATCCAGTGATTTGAGGCAAGAACACAATGGGGAGAAAGGGGAAGGTCTGTTTTTGAAGCTTCACTTATCTCATTGCTAATAGTTCTGATATCTTGCAAATCATGTTGAGATTATATCAGCTTGTAATGGCAAGAATGGCCACAAACGCTGTTTACCTCTTGAATTATAGCATATTAGCAGCATCTTTTCCATATGCTGATGATTGCACATATGCAAGAAATCAAAGCATTAGTTGCCAAACTGGCAGTTAGGAAATGCAATATGTTAAAGAGAAGAACTGAGATAGTACACAATAACTGATTAACAGATCACAAGGTTTGGCTAGACCACCTGTGTGTTGGGTCCAGACAGTGCCCTTAGTAGGTTATTGATTACTACATCATTAGCTGCCAGAGGCTAAGCTTGGTAATGCGACAGGAGATGGAAGTTGCTACTGAAGCTAAAACAAAACCCAATCGGTACAATTCACTAAATGGAGCAGGTGCATTTGAGGCATTGAATTTAATGGAAAAGCAATGGAAAGTGGAGAGAGAATATGCAGATGGCCCATCCAACACTCTCATTTCACACTACCCTCTAAAGTTCAAATTACCCCCAATGGATAATGTACAGTCTGGAATCAAGAATATTTTAAAAGCTTGTTACTTGGTTGAAAAAAAGCATATTTTGCATAAGCAGCTCACACTAGTGTCTTTTTTAATCCAACTGCACTATTAGTCAGTTCCTGTTTCACTGCGACACATCTATGGGGTCAGTCACATGTCACTGTACATGGATGTCGAGTGGCAGATCATCAGTTAGATGCCACAGCTTGCGATTTATTTTCTCTGACAGTTCATTCTTCTTTCTGTCAAACTATTCCCTTTTGCTTTCACTAGAACCACCCTCCTAGTTTCCTCTCTGCTAACTCTGGCACTGCTTCACAACTAAGAACATTTTTGAGCCATATATTGCTGTGTCAATCCCTCCACACTGCTGGAGATCATGTGACATTCATCTTCATTGGTAATAATTCACCCCGGGTAACATGTTCCTAGTTACTTTGAAGTTTCTTATTTCAGCCTCGGCAGAATTTTCAAAAATATATTCACTATACCATTTCACAGGGCTGATTCAGGAGGATCAAAAGATTTCTGGTGCAGTTAGAAATGTAATTATTTTCTTAGTTTTCTAACAGTTTACAATCCCTCTTGAAACTCCCAAAGCCACCGTAATTGTATTTTTTTGAAACAAAGACACAGACACAATGAACACAACAATGTGAGCTGTTTGATTAACAATCTTCAAACATTCAGTGGGTCACTTCATATACTAACATGGTAATACAATTTTGCAACAAACGTTTCAAGAAAATGTGTTTTGTTAAAACTGCTGCTCATAAACATGCAGTTACATATACAGCCTGTTGAGTAAATGGAAATGAGACACTAAAATTTTTATTTTTACCCCATTTCAAAAAATAAACGTTGGAATTCAGTGAAGTGTTCTTAAAAGGTTTCCTAAAATAACAGTCCTGTAAAACTGTTTGATTTTCTTGGACTAAACACTATGACCACATTTTGTGTTGTTTTCTCAGACACCATAGGTAACTGCAAAGCTGTCAATCCTGGACTCCCTGTGGTCACTGCAATCTCCCATGACCTTTGTAATGAGTGGGTAACACATACTGCTGCAGGCCAAGGGCTGCATCTTAGGCACCAAACAGTGCAAGTGTTACCTCATTAGATGTGTCTTCTAGCCTGCTCTGGTAATCTGTCAAGGTTTGTCTCAAATTCTCAAGGACGACAGAGGGGCTTAAGGGTTTTTCTTTGTCCTTGCGACTGCCTAAAGGAGGAAAAAGGGAAGACATGTAAAGCTTTTAAATATTGCCTTATAATACTGCAGTTAGAAAATAGATATTGTGCCTAAAAACCACTAAATTTCACAAGTTATTCAATATCAATCTTTATCAGTGTATTGATATATTTATTGAACAGGTAAATATGGAATAATTAATGATCTCAGAAGTTATGAAGAGTATACAGTATAAGCAGAATCACACAGCAAATATTATCTTTATTTCTAGGTTTTAAATCATCATGTTTTCAATAAAGCAATCTGCTGTCATTCTGAATTCCTCCTTCCAGCCATTCATAAAAATATAACATCGTCACCCTGAAACTGCTACCAATGTTGCAATTATGACAGAAAATTATAATGAAATAATTAGAATTAGAATCAGGTATGCATTGTCACACTGTATCTCTGATGTGCAATGTTGAAAACTTTGAAATCTATTTGATCACCCTAATGTAATAGCACAGATGTTTTTAGTGAATGAGGGAAGAAAGGCAAAGACATTTTTTTCACAACAACTTATATTTATAGAGTTTTTAAACCTAGCTAAACACATGCTTTTAACATATTGAAACATCATAAGGTCAGCATGAGGTGGTAAACCTATATCAGAGCAGATAGCTAAAAGCATGGTCAAAAGGATAAGCTGTAAAAAAGAACCTGAAAAGAGGAAAGAGAGGTAAGGAGGCAGAAACATTCATGGAAGAAATACTAGAGATTGGATGCATAGCAGCATAGAAGAATTTACAAGTGTCAGTGATGGAACAATTAATTTAAAAAAGGGATACACAAGAACAGAATTGGAGGGATGCAGATATCTCACGTGATTATAGAATCGGAGACGACTATAAAAGTAGGAAGGGTTGAAGACTTTAAAACGAGTCAAAGAATTTAAAAAATTAATCAGGAGATATTGCAGCTCAGTGAGCACAAGGTGATGGGCGTTAAGATGCAAGCAGTAGAGCTTTAGATAACCTCAAGTCTATGGAGAGCAAATGATGGAGGCACAGCCAGGAATGTGTTGGAGTTAGAAATAACAAAGATATGGATGAGGGCTTCAACAGATGATATGCAGAGAAATGGCATTTGGGGAATGTTACAGTTTCTGAAAAGGACTGTTTAAGTGATGCCATGAATACATGTGGTTAGAAGCCCTCATCTCAGAATCAAATTTAACAGTCAGATTCAACCACTATTCCATGGATTTTTTTATTCATTCACAGGATTTGGGCATCACAGATGGACTATCATTGTGGGTGCAGCAGAAGTTGGGGGGAGGAGGGAGTAGAAGAGACAGAGAAAGAGAGAGATCCACAATGCTATCAAGAAACAAGTCCCAGGATATTGATCTACCAACACAACCTACACATCCCTGAACACTATGGGCAATTTAGCATGGCCAATTCACCTAACCAGCACATCTTTGGATTGTGGGAGGAAACCGCAGTACCCGGAGGAAACCCACGCAGACACGGTGAAAATATGCAAACTCCAAACAGACAGTCGCCCGAGGCTGGAATCGAACCCAGGTCCCTGATAGTTCCAAGTCAAAATGGTATGTCGCTTGGAGGGGAACCAACAGGTGGTAATGTTCCCACGTACCTATTATCTATATCCTTCAAAGCGCTACAGCTCCTGGTTGGTATTGGAGGTAGGGACTGGAATCAATTTTAATCTTCCAAACATTTAGATGAAATTTTAACTCCCTCGTATGAAGTATGCATGGGTAAAGTATGATTTCAAAAAGCAGTAAATTGGTCTCTGCAGTACAGTATTCTGTGTGTTAGTTAAGATTACAAATAAAAATATTTCAACCATTATATTTTCTTCGAGTTATATGCATGGTACTGGAGGGAAGAAATAATTTGATTTCAACAGGAACAGATGCTAATGACCTTTCAGTATTCAAAAATGTTGATGCATTTATTGGGAAAATGAAATGTAACTAAAATGTTAAATTGCCGACTTCAAGAATCACCCTCGCTCTGAACGCAACATCACCTCCTCATAAATTGAATTACTTTTACATCATTTCCAAGAATGTTCTCAAGGGGGAGAGGGGCCAGCAAGAGGTCATTGTCCACATTGGAACCAATGACATAGGAAAGGAAAAGGTTGAGATTCTGAAGGGAGATTACAGAGAGTTAGGCAGGAATTTAAAAAGGAGGTCCTTGAGAATAGTAATATCTGGATTACTCCCGGTGCTACGAGCTAGTGAGGGCAGAAATAGGAGGATAGAGCAGATGAATGCATGGCTGAGGAGCTGGTGTATGGGAGAAGGATTCACTTTTTTGGATCATTGGAATCTCTTTTGTGGGAGAAGTGACCTGTACAAGAAGGACGGATTGCACGTAAATTGGAAGGAGACTAATATACTGGCAGGGACATGTGCGAGAACTGCTTGGGAGGATTTAAAATAGCAAGGTGTGGGGGTGGGGTGGGACCCAGGGAGATAGTGAGGAAAGAGATCAATCTGAGACGGGTACAACTGAGAACAGAAGTGAGTCCAACAGTCAGGGCAGGCAGGGACAAGGTAGGA
>NC_057711.1:119558796-119619385 GCF_004010195.1 Chiloscyllium plagiosum | reverse complement strand
GCAGAGCAGTAGATGTGATCAATATGGACTTCAGTAAGGCGTTTGACAAGGTTCCCCATGGAGACTGGTTAGCAAGGTTAGATCTCATTGAATATAGGGAGAACTAGCCATTTGGATACAGAACTGGCTCAAAGGTAAAAGACAGAGGGTGGTGGTGAAGGGTTGTTTTTCAGACTGGATGCCTGTGACCAGTGGAGTGCCACAAGGATCGGTGCTGGGTCCTCTACTTTTTGTCATTTACATAAATGATTTGGATGTGAGCATAAGAGGTATGGTTTTGCAGATGACACCAAAATTGAATGTGTGGTGGACAACGAAGAAGGTTACCTCAGATTACAACGGGATCTTGATCAGATGGGCCAATGGGCTGAGAAGTGGCAGATGGAGCTTAATTCAGATAAATGTGAGGTGCTGCATTTTGGGAAAGCAAATCTTAGCAGGACTTATATACTTAACGGTAAGATCGTAGGGAATGTTACGGAACAAACAGACCTTGGAGTGCAGGTTCAGAGCTCCTTGAAAGTGGAGTCGCAGGTAGGTAGGATAGTGAAGAAGGTGTTTGGTATGCTTTCCTTTATTGGTCAGAGTGTTGAGTACAGGAGTTGGGAGGTCATGTTGTGGCTGTACAGGACATTGGTTAGGCTACTGTTGGAATATTGTGTGCAGTTCTGGTCTCCTTCCTATTAGAAAGATGTTGTGAAACTTGAAATGGTTCAGAAAAGATTTACAAGGATGCATCAAGGGTTGGAGGAGTTGAGCTATGAGGAGAGGCTGAACAGGCTGGGGCTGTTTTCCCTGGAGCATCGGAGGCTGAGGAGTGACCTTATAGAAGCTTATAAACTCATGAGGGGCATGGATAAGATAAATAGATCAAGTCTTTTCCCTGGGGTTGTGGAGTCCAGAACTAGTGGGCATAGGTTTCAGTTCTGGGTCCTCTTCTGTTTGTAATTTTTATTAATGACTTGGAAGAGGGAGTCGAAGGGTGGGTCAGTAAATTTGCAGACGATACAAAGATTGGTGGAGTTGTGGATCGTGACGAGGGCTGTTGTCGGCTGCAAAGGGACTTAGATATGATGCAGAGCTGGGCTGAGGAGTGGCAGATGGCGTTCAACCCTGTCAAGTGTGAGGTTGTCCATTTTGGAAGGACAAATAAGAATGCGGAATGCAGGGTTAACGGTAGGGCTCTTAGTAAGGTGGAGGAGCAGAGGGATCTTGGGGTCTATGTTCATAGATCTTTGAAAGTTGCCACTCAGGTGGATAGAGCTTATAAGAAGGCCTATGGTGTATTAGCGTTCATTAGCAGAGGGATTGAATTCAAGAGTCGTGAGGTGATGTTGCAGCTGTATAGGATCTTGGTAAGGCCACATTTGGAGTACTGTGTGCAGTTCTGGTCGCCTCATTTTAGGAAAGATGTGGAAGCTTTGGAGAGGGTGCAGAGGAGATTTATCAGGATGTTGCCTGGAATGGAGAATAGGTCGTACGAGGATAGGTTGAGAGTGCTAGGCCTTTTCTCATTGGAACGGAGAAGGATGAGGGGTGACTTGATAGAGGTTTATAAGATGATCAGGGGAATAGATAGAGTAGACAGTCAGAGACTTTTTCCACGGGTACAACAGAGTGTTAGAAGGGGACATAAATTTAAGGTGAAGGGTGGAAGGTATAGGGGGGGATGTCAGGGGTAGGTTCTTTACCCAGAGAGTGGTGGGGGCATGGAATGCGCTGCCTGTGGGAGTGGCAGAGTCAGAATCATTGGTGACCTTTAAGCGGCAATTGGATAGGTACATGGATGGGTGCTTAAGCTAGGACAAATGTTCGGCACAACATCGTGGGCCGAAGAGCCTGTTCTGTGCTGTATAGTTCTATGTTCTATGTTTAGGGTGAGAGTGGAACGATATAAAAGAGATCTAAGGGGCAACCTTTTCACGCAGAAAGTGGTACACGTATGGAATGAGCTGCCAGAGGAAGTGATGGAGGCTAGTACAATTGCAACATTTAAGAGATATTTGGATGGGTATATGAATAGGAAGGGTTTGGAGGGATATGGGCCAGGTGCTGGCAGGTGGGACTAGATTAGGTTGGGATATCTGGTCGGCATGGATGGGTTGGACTAAAGGGTCTGTTTCCATGCTGTACATCTCTATGACTCTATTTAGTACTAAACATTTTGGTAAAATTACTCAAGTTTATTCCAAATTACATCTCAATCATGAACCAGAGGAGGTATAGATAGTGAGTTGAAAATAAGGAGATTTAACAAGCCCATTAACACTTAAGTTGTAAATGTCATCTAACTCTTTTTTTTCCAGAATTAGAATCCCTACAATGTGGAAACAGGCCCAACACTGACCCTCTGAAGAGTAACCCACTCAGACCTATTCCCCTACCCTATATTTACCCCTGACTAATGCACCTGACCCACACATCCCTGAACACTATGGGCAATTTAGCATGGCCAATTTATCTAAACTGCCCATCTTTGGATCGTGGGAGGAAACTGCAGCATCCGGAGGAAACTTGTGCAGACACGGGTAGAATGTGCAAACTCCATATAGACAGTTGCCCGAGGCTGGAAGTGAACCCAGGTCTTTGATGCTACGAGGCAGTAGTGCTAGCGACTGAACCACCGTGCCGACCTGAGAATTATGTGAACAGTATAGTGCAAAGCAACAAAGAAAGCTTATATTGTGCTTTTCTGTACAGTGCAACTTCTTTCTTGTCAGAATTTACAGTAATCTTGCATAGGGCATTAGGAATGACTTTGCAACAGTGAAAAAATCATCAATAATTACAAAGAGAAGGGATGCTATAGATATTTGACGTTATGCGACAGTTTGCTGTAATTACAAACGTCATTCAGTGGCTGATTGCTTAAATGGATAGGGTGCATAAAAAGTGTTTCCAAATGAATTAACAAAAAAGCTCAATTTGACATAACTGTACATATTTTGCAGAACGATCTATTACCACCTCGAGTTGAGGGCTCCCACCAAGTCCTCCTGTCTAGATATTTTTAAATCAAAGTGTTTGGTTATGTTAAGATAAGGACCCAGAGTCAGGCAGAATTGAAGGTGGACCTTATAGTTGGTCTAAAGGGCAGTTAGTTAATATGGAAGAGGATAAAACATTACTGAGACTCAACAAGAGACAGTTTTCTGAGCAACAAGACGTAATTTCTTGCACAACAGCATTTAGTAAATTTACACAGACTATTTCAACACAACTACTCAGATGATTAGAAGTCAAGCATGATATGTCTGAACCCATCAGGATCTTGAGCTAGAATCCTGATTCTCCATTGAGACTCTACCTCAAATTGGGTGGAGCTTAATGTAATCTCCAACATCAACACTTCTAGTGTCAACCAAGAGAGAAAAGAAATTCATCAAAATGATCCCCTTTCTTCAGACATTGGCATTCTTAAAATATTAACCAGTTTAGCAGTAGGAATGCAAACTAGTTGGAGAAGACAAATTGAAAATATATTTAGGTATTGAGAAATCTGTGACATTAAAGACAAAGCTACTTCAAATCATCATAAGGCATTACTACATGTATCTGCTGCCCTGGGATTTTACTTCTTGGACTATAGCAGCTTGTTTACAAAAAGCTCTTTGGAAAAGGTATTTCAACATTCTATAGAGAAGTATATGAAACATTCTAATCGAATGTGTCATTCCTCTTAAAAATAAAACATGGAGCTGAGAAGCACAAAAAGAATCTGCTGGAAGGATCAAACATATAGACAGGGTCTTTGCATCAGTGCAAAGTAAGATTTATCAAAGTTCACTAGTAAATGGTTCCTTAAAGTTGAGAAGATCTGACTGGATAACAATCCTTGATCTATATTCCCCTTTGTCTAGCCAGAGGCAGACATTACAAGGATAGCTATGGATGTCAAAAGCCATTAGGCGCATTTATATGTTCTTTAAAAAATACATGACTGATAACTGATAAGCAGTAATTATGGCTTGCTCCCACTTAATGACATAAAAGAATTGTTCATCAAGAAGTACAATTGACACTTCACTTTTCTGGGGAGTAAAAATACTTAAAAGAGCTTAATAAGTTAGTTCGCTTGATTTTAGCAGAATTTTCTGAATGATTACTCATCATTGGTCCTTGCATAATATCGGAAGTGACTTGGTTATGTGAAACTTAATATGTCCACTATTGTTAACTTAAAGTTCCTTAATTTAAATGAATTGAAGGGTACTGTGGTCAAATGGCATGTCACTTGACCAGTAATCCAAAGGACCGAAACAAACAAAAGATAATAATTTTCCACTTGGTTGCGTTATTAATATTTAATTCAAAGTTTTAGTAATTCTGATTATATGCACACAAACTGCCAAAATCATCAGTTAATGGCTGCACTGGCATACAGCTAATTGGACGAATGTTTGGATTACTAGGTTTTTGTTATTATGTATAATTATCCTTGTATCATTGTTTTATAGTTACATCACAAGAAGGGGTCTGAGTGATGTGTGGCAGAGTTGGCTGAAAAGTCCAGTGAAGGTCACAGTGATATCAGAAGCATCTTGATGCATCTTTTATGCTTTTGACAAGGAGCAAGGATAGACAGTGGCAAGGTGAAAGTAAGCATGCAGGTGCAGCAGGTGGTGTAGCTGGCAAATCATAAGATGGCCTTCAAAGCAAAGGGATTTACATATAGGAGCAGGAATGCCTTACTGGTGTTGTACAGAACCTTGATGAGACCACACCTGGAGCACTGTGCGCAGTTCTGGTCTCCTTATCTGAGGAAGGATGTTCTGGCTATGGAGGGAGTGCAGCAAATGTTTACCTGACTGACTCTTGGACTGGCAGGACAAACATACACAGATTAGATGAATTAGGGCAATGCACACTGGAATTAAAAAGAATGAGGGCAATCTCATTAACATCTAAAAGATTATCCAGGTGAAAGTAAGGATTGCAGATGCTGGAGATCAGAGTCGAGAGCGGGGTGCTGGAAAAGCACAGCAGGTCAGGCAGCATCCAATGATTTTGTAGAGAGAGGAGGAGAACTTCTTCAAGGTAGGCATCCTTGGAAGATGCTTCGCAGTAGGGTTAAAATCAACTAGGAGATTTTAGCATCCTCAGATGCTGCCTGACCTCCTGTGCTTTTCCAGCACCTACTCTCGACTCTGATCTATAAAATTGTAACAGAACTAGACAGGGTAAATGCAAAAAGGATGGAAACTCCAGAACCAGGGTCTTAACTCAGAGTGTGATGAACCTGCAATTCTCTGCACAGCAAAAAGTAAAGGATAAACATTGAATGTTTTCAAGAAGGAATTAGATATAGTTCTTAGGGCTGAAGGGATCATAAGGTATGAGGAGAAATGGGAACAGAATACTAAGTTGAATGATCAGTCATGATCATATTGAATAGTGGAGCAGGCTTGAATAGCCAAACGTCCTATTGCTGCTCCTATTTTCTGTGTTTCACTATAAATTGCCAATTAAGGACAATATTGCTTGTTAAATACTTGACTAATATTTAGCTTCCTATTTTACCAAAAGAACGAACAAGCAAGGTATAAAGAAAGCTCAACATGAAAACCTGGCCAATTCAGCTTGCCACTCAGTCCAAAGGAACTCCATGTTGCACATGACTACACTGCATCTCAGGGCAGAATCCACGGGCACCAGCTATAAGCACCACTCTTCCAAGGACATCAGTAGCTGGCATTTGCCAAATTTTCGCAACCATTGATACATTGGCAGGGTGCTCTGGACAGGTTGGGTGGCAAACAGGAAATGTGTAAATCCTGTGAGGTTTGTGGGAAAGATGATTGGTAAAGGACTCTGGAAATTTGAGGGCTCACAATAGTAGAGGCAAAGGCTGTAAGCCACTGACCAAGGAGCCTTCACTGTCAAAAGTGCACAATGGAGAAAATGTTTGTGACCACACTCAGAGTGGGTGGGGTAAGTAACTAGAATGGTGAAGGGCTGCAAGATCCACCGATGTTCAGACTTTTAAAGGGAAATATTACTCCACACAACCATGAATTACAAAGGACACAGGCCAGTGTCATCCCTAATCCCTAATGCATTTGCCTCCCTGTCTGTTTTGCATCTTCCTGCCACAGATATCAATGTGTAATATATTCACATTAATATTTTAGACAGACAAGTTGGACATGGATAGGGAAGTTGTAAAATGAGTGCCAAAAAATACCAGTAGCACCCATGCCCTCAATACACCTTTCCTTCTTGCGTCCAAATGTTCAACAGTTGAGGAGAAGATACATGTTAAGACTAGTAAATTCAGAAAGAAAAGACAGGCAGAGACAGGTAAATGAAGATGATAACACTAATGGGCTGAAGTGTGTTTTATTCAATGCAAGGAGTATTATACGTAAGGCAGATGAGCTTGGATATATGGAACTATGATGTTGTGGCCATTACACAGACTTGGTTGAGAGAGGTACAGGACTGGCTGCTCAATATTCCAGAGTTTTGCTGTTTTAGACAAGCTAGAGGAAGGTAAAAGAGGTGGAGGGGTTACATTTCTAATCAGGGAAAACGTCATATCTGCACTCAGATCACTGAAGCAATACGGGTAGAGCTCAAAAATAAGATAGGTGCAATCACTCTGATAGGATTATACTATAGGTTCCCCAACAGCCACCAAGACATTGAGGAACAAATATGTAGGCAGATTATGGAAAGGTGCATTAAGAATTGTCATAGTGGGTGACTTTAACTTCCCCAATATTGATTGGCACTCCCTTAGAGCAAGGGGCTTCGACAGGGTGGAATTTGTTGAGTGCATCCAAGAGAGTTTCTTGAAAGAATATGTGGATAGACCAACTAGAGGAGGGGCGTACTGGACCTTGTATTGGCTAGTGAGCCTAGCCACATTACTGATCTTTCAGTGAGAAAGCATTTTGGAAACAGTGATCACAACACCTTAAGTTTTAAGAAAGTCAGGACTTTACGAGAAGGTATGAAATTGGGGGAGGGCAAATTACATCAGTATTAGGCAGGAGCTAGGGAGTATTAATCGGGAGGAGCTGTTATCAGGCAAGTCCATATTTGACATGTAGAAACTGTTTAATGACCTGCTGGGGAGAGTTCAAGACCAGCATGTTCCAGTAAGGAGGAAGGCAAGATAAGGGAGATTGTGAATGTAGTCAAAAGGAATAAAGAAGTTTGTAAGGTTCAGGAAGTGAAAATCGGACAGGGTCCATGAGGAATATAAGGAAAGCAGACAAGTACTCAAGCAGGGAATTAGAAGACCAAGAAGGGGTCATGAAATGACCTTGGCAAGTAGTGTTAAAGGGAATCCCAATGCATTCTACAGGAACATTAAAAACAAAAGAGGATAACTAGGGAAAAGGTAGGACCACTCAAGGATAAAGGGAACTTGTGCTGAGAGGCAGAGGATGTGGGTGAGATCTTAAATAAGTACTTTGCATCAGTACTCTCCCAGGAAAAGGATATGGAGGATAGTGAGATTTGTGTGGAGCATGATAATATGATAGGGCATTTTGAGATTACAAAAGTAGTGGTGTTGGATCTCTTGAAGAGTATTAACATGGAAAAGTCCTCAAGACCTGATGGTATCTACCCCAGATTACTGAGAGAGGCAAGAGAGGAAATATCTGGAGCCTTGACTACGATCTTTATATCCTCACTAGCCACTGGGGTCCTGGAGGACTGGCGAGTAGCTTGTGTTGTTCCTCTGTTCAAGTAGGGAAATAGGGATAATCCAAGAAACTATAGACAAATGAGTCTCACATCGGTGGTTGGGAAGCTATTGGAGAGAGTTCTTAGGGATAGGATTTACGCACATTTGGAAAAGCATGGCCTCATTAGGGACAGCCAGCATGGCTTTGTGCAAGGCAAGTCATGTCTTACTAACTTGATTCAATTTTTTCAAGGAGTTGACTAAGGTGATCGATGAGGGTGGAGCAGTGGATGTTGTTTATATGAATTTTAGTAAGGCTTTCGACAAGGTTCCTCATTGGTAGGCTCATCCAGAAGATTAAGATACACAGGATCCACAGTGATTTGACCACATGGATTCAGAATTGGCTTGCCCATAGAAGACAAAGGGTAGTGGTGGAAAGATGTTTTCAGGGTGGAGTGCATTATGAGTGGTGTTCTACAGGGATCCATACTGTGACTTCTGCTGTTTGTGATATATATAAATGACTTAGATGAAAATGTATATGGATAGGTCAGGAAGCTTTCAGATGATACAAAGATGGTGGAGTTGTAGAAGGTTGTCAAAGCACACAGCAAGATATAGATCAGTTGCAGATATGGGCAGAGAAATAGCCAATGAAGCTTAATCTGGGTAAGTGTGACGTGCTGAACTTTGGGAGATCAAATGTTAAGGAATAGTATACAGTTAATGGCAGGACTCTGAACAGCATTGATGTATAGAAGGATCGTGGGGTTTAAGCCCATAGCTCCCTGAAAGTGGCCATGCAAGTCGATAGGGTGGGAAAGGCGGCATATAGCATGTTTGCCTTTATTGGTCAGGGAACTGAATACAAGAGTCAGGATGTCATGTTGCAGCTTTAGAAGATTTTCAACAAGGTTCCTCATTGGTAGGCTCATCCAGAAAATTAAGATACATAGGATCCACAGTGATTTGACCACATGGATTCAGAATTGGCTTGCCCATAGAAGACACAGGGTAGTGGTGGAAGGATGTTTCAGCCTCATTGAGAGCATTGCATCAATTATTGTTGCCACAGTACAGGAAGGGTATAGAGGCTTTGGAGAGGGTGCAGAAGAGATTTACCAGGATGTTGCCTGGATTAGAGGATACGAGCTATTAAGTGAGGCTAGAAAAACTCAGGTTGTTTTCTCTTGAGCTGTGGAGGCTAAGAGGAGACTTGATAAAAGGTTATAAAATTACGAGATGCATAGATAGGATTGACAGTCAGAATCTTTTACCCAGAGTTGAAATGTCTAATACTAGGGGGCATACATTTAAGGTGAGAAGGGGAAAGTTCAAAAGAGACATGAAGTGCAGGCTTTTTGGGTTTTTTTTTCGAAACAGAGAGTGGTAAGAGTCTGGAAAGTTAAAAATCACACAACACCAGGTTACAGTCCAACAGGTTTATTTGGAAGCACTAGCTTTCGGAGTGCTGCTCCTTTATCAGGTGGTTGTGAAGGAGCAGCACTCCGAAAGCTAGTGCTTCCAATTAAACCTGTTGGACTATAACCAGGTGTTGTGCGATTTTTAATTTTGTACACCCCAGTCCATCACCGGCATCTCCAAATCGGGTATCTGGAACGCACTGCCGGAGTGGTTAGAAGCAGATACGATAAGGGCATTTAAGGGACCTTTAAATAAGCACATAAATATGCAAGGAATAGAAGGGTAAATAGAAGGGATTAGTTTTATTTGACATCAAGTTCAGTCCAAAATCATGGACCAAAGGGCCCGTTCCTGTGCTATACCGTTCTATGTTCTCACCAGAAACATCTGTCCATGGAACATCGTCTGTGGCCATAAAGTGTTATCTTAGGCTGAAACAATTACATCTGGGGCTACAGATGCAAAACAAAAGTAGTGGCATTT
Organism: Chiloscyllium plagiosum; assembly: GCF_004010195.1. Lineage (NCBI taxonomy): Eukaryota > Metazoa > Chordata > Chondrichthyes > Orectolobiformes > Hemiscylliidae > Chiloscyllium > Chiloscyllium plagiosum. The sequence continues at coordinate 119,609,835 of NC_057711.1, read as the reverse complement.
ATAAACAAAATTGCAATTTAGCACTGCATTGTCACCCAAGCCACCAAAGTAGTTGTTCCTAGTTCCAAAGCTGGAAGTGTACTCCTCCCCAATGCACCGTCCCCTCAACCAGGACATCCAGAACCCCATCAGAGTGCCATCTTTCCCTTCTCTGACATCTTCCAGAAACATTCTTGACCAAGCAGGGCAGCTTCAGAATGCCAAAACTTGTTCGGATGCACAGAGCATTTTAAAGCTGATACGGGTGCAAGTGATCTCAGTCTTCGTGCAAATATCCGCTGAGTGGCAGGTGTTGTGGGAATAGCATGTCGCAAAATGGGGCTGGAACCAGATGTGGCAGACGTTTTTGGGATGGAGTAGGTAGTTAATGAGGCAAGTTTGATAAGATACAGCGAGAAAACTTGCTGGGCCTTGCAATGGAAATCCCTCCAAAAAATCTCAATATAACTTGGACTTTGCCAAAAATATATAAAATTCAGCCCACAATCTTTAAAAATCACCAATAAAAATAATAATATTAAGAACACTCCATTTTGTGGAGTTTCATTTGGCATCATGTTCAGTACAACATTGTGGGCCAAAGGGCCCGATCCTGTGCTGTACCGTTCTATGTTCTCACCAGAAACATTTGTTCATGGATTAAAATCATCAACTTTGAACATTCATCTTTTAACATTATCTACTACAGACTATATTTTTGTAATGATTTGGAGATGCCGGTATTGGACTGGGGTGTACAAAGTTAAAAATCACACAACACCAGGTTATAGTCCAACAGGTTTAATTGGAAGCACACTAGCTTTCGGAGCGACGCTCCTTCATCAGGTGATTGTCACCTGATGACAATCACCTGATGAAGGAGCGTCGCTCCGAAAGCTAGTGTGCTTCCAATTAAACCTGTTGGACTATAACCTGGTGTTGTGTGATTTTATATTTTTGTAAGTTGTCTGCAGTTTAATATTATGCTTCACCTTCAGGTGGCTGGCCTCCTTGAAGAAGAATTCATGTTAAATTCACATCTGAGGCAATGCAAGCAATGGGGAACACAAAGAGCCAAGGTTAAATGACAAAATATCACACTTCTGCAACTAGTCCCGGAGATGTAATTAGAGTGGAGCTCCCAATCAGTAGGTCACTCAATCACCTCAAGTTGAACCCATGGCTTATATTTTTACTTTAATTGCATACTATAGAAATGGTATTTTGCTAATGAAAGCAACAGTCCTTTTCTGAAACATTCATTTAATAATTGCATTAACACAAATTTGACTGGGACAGAAATGTTTCTCATTATAGCATGTTCCTTCACTATAGTGGCCTCCCATTGTCTCCTCTGAGACTGGAATAAAAGTATGCTTTTCCCTGCAAAAATGCTCACTACAACCAACCATGAGCTGTCACTATTTAAAATGTCGGTCTAATGCAATATAGTTGGCTTTCACAGAATCCTTAGACCAAGAAAAAGCACTAAACCATGAATTATTGACTGAAATGTAAATACAGAGGAACCTCAACTATCCAGCATTCGATTATCTGAATACTGGATTATCTGGCAAGATTGCAAGGGCCCGATGCTCAGCTAAACTATGTTATCCAGCATTCAATTATCCAGAATTCGATTAACCGAATGAAATACCACCCGCCCGTGTCCTTTGAATAATCGAGGTTCCTCTGCATTAACCAGTACAGAAAGGAAATGTTACTGTGGAATTTCTTTCACATGCCCAACATGGAGCATTTACTCTTTTTTTTAAATGTTAAGATAACAACCCTCATAGTTGTCCTAAATAACCTTCCTGAATTGGCAGTTCCAAGTTGCTTAAGATGCTGCAGTATTTTGGCTCGAGGTACATAAAAAACATCTGGTCCCTTTCCAGGTATTTTACTTAGAAATCTGTGAGGGCCTCAGTTCCCTAATAATAAGCCAGCAAGCTCACTCTTTACTGCCTGTCAAGTTGACCCTGGCACTTGTAAATCAAGCTCCAGCTCAGCAGCATCAGGCCTACATTCTGTCACCTTTTCTCAGCCTGCTTGGCCACTGTACTGCTGTGAGGACCACTCTTATCTTGTCATCAGATCAGTGCATGTTGAGAAGAGGGATTACAGCGGCATCTGCAGAATTCCCACAATGCAGTGGCTTTTGGAACACTGACAGCTGCATCTGTCATTTCATATAGTCAACTAACCTGATGTCCGTAGGCCTGACACAGCAAAATTGCCCAAAAGGAGTTCTAGCTCTCTCATGCTGCCCCCATATGTTTCTTCCAGGAAAGCCTGCCGTTTCCTTGCCTTGTAAGAGAATTAAGGACAGATCTTATTAGAAAGAAATTAACATGTTACCACAAAAATAAATGCTTTTACACAGCTACATTAAGTAATATTTACAAGTTAAAACACAACCAAAGATGCCAATTTATGAAAGGATTTACAACTAGAAACAACTAATAAATTGTCTAAGTACCAAGATCTCACTTGGTTAAGCTAAGTAAATAAATGTGTAGGCACATATATCTAGAAAATAAAATTTGAACAGCATAACAATTTAAATATCAAATAATTTTTCATAAATGTCATCCAGAAATGTCTCTATACATTTATCTTTAATTACAGTATGTGGAACAGGATAGACATTTAACTTCAACATTGAAATGATGCATCAGCTACTGAAAATATCCACAGCAAAATTTACTTCCACTTAAAGCAAGATAATGAAATCTATTGATTTGGTATAACGTTTCAAAACCACATATAAACTTAAATCTCACCAAGAAAACAGATAACATTTTTAAGTTTCAGAAAGCCATTATGATGACTCTATGTGTCAAATTATTTATTGACATAGCAATTCTGTACAATTCTGCTCACTTTTTTGTTAAAGATCTCCCAATAGTGTTAAAGGTGAAAATTCCAGATCAACACCCATATATGTCCACCACATTAAAATAAAATCAAACTAATATAAAATATGTAGACCACTTAAATGGTAAAATAGTTGGACCTTTAACGTTTCTGTTCAGACTTTCACCAGAACATGTGAGCAAGCTACAGTTAATTCTGTGACTGTTCTAAGATGAAGTACAGCTGTTCCTGGTAGGGGGACGCAGACATTCACCTTCTACAGCAAATAATTATGTTTGTTACCCAAGAATCAACAAAAAAAAAGGCATAGCTAATATTTTTAACATTAAAAACAGTCTTGTAGCAAGGTTAGCTGTCCCTAAAGGTCAAAAGTAAGCTAATTATCATACAACTATAAATACAGTAAATTCTTGGCTCTTTGCGTTCCCCATTGCTTGCATTGCCTCAGATGTCAATTTTGCAGCAAATTTCTAATACTTAAAAAAGTCAAATTTAAAACAAAACTTCATTGTGAATAGAAGGCAATTTGATAGATTTGCTCATTTTTTGAAAAGTTATAACATTTTCATAATTTTACCTAAATTGAAATCCTCACTCTTCATGCCCTCCCAGCCCCTAGTCATGTCTAACAAATCCTCACCAGGATACGTTCACAGCTTTCCTCTCTCAATCTTCACAATGAGGAATTCCTCAATCTCAGTGATTTCAATTTCTATCTCAATTCATCGTGCTTGCTTTTCCAAATGAATTTTCTGCTCTCTTCAATCACTACCTCCATATAAATGTTCCAAGCCATATTCAAAACTGCTATCACTGCCCTCCCTCTCACCTTGCTTCTGTCCCTGAGCTAGTTACCTCAAATGGTCTCACTATTCCCATTACATCAATCATAGATAAGCCACCTAATCAATTCCTTTCATCATTCTCCACATAGAGGCCTCTCTACCATTTCCCCAATCCCAACCATATCTGTCCTAGACAGAACACTGTCACAATGTACTTGCAACTGCATGTTCAAAACTCTGCATTCAAAACCCCAGTTGGCCTTTGACCATTCATGAACTACGGCATTTCTGCAGCCATGACCTGCTGAACTACATGCTCATCTCCATTATCGATGCCTCAATTCCTGTAAAGCTATTACTTTCTCTCAACCTGCCTGTTATCCACTCAGCTCTCCACTCCATTCCGTTAATTTCACAGATGCAGACTTGAATGGACATGGTGGAAAACTGAATCAGCCATTCATTATCAGATCATTTTGGGCCACAAAGTATCATCAGTATTCCTGATGCTTAATTCCCAACTTCAACCCCTTTCTGCTCAGTTAACCAAGTCTAGAGTATGATTCAGAGGTGCCGCTGTTGGGCTGGGATGCATGAAGTTAAAAATCACACAACACTAGGTTACAGTCCAACAGGTTTATCTCAAACCTCAAGTATATTTTATTCTAAAGAAGACTCATAATTAACTCTCCACAGATGCTGTCACACCAGAGTTTCTCCAGCATTTTCCATATTTATTTCAAGTATTAGCACATCTATGTTTTCACTATATATTCCCCACTTCCTTTGTTGGTTGCAACATATTGATCCACCTCTGATGGTTCTGCTTGAAGGAGGACCCACATTCAAAATATAAACATTTTCACTTTCTCTATAACAACTGTGTGGCCCATAACAAAATTCGAACATTTTCTGTTTCTGTTTCATGAAAGTATAAAGCTTCATTTCCATACTAAATAGTAGCGGTTTAGTAAAGTAGCTGCAAGTGGTGTGAAAACAATTAAACTTCAAAAATAAAACTCCTAAACAGTACCCAGAGTCAAATTTAAAAGCAGCTTTGAACTAATGGGGTTCACTCAATACTAGTCAAACTTCAGCTCAATTACAATCTTCACAGGTGGCAACATACATATCAGATGACCACAGGCATTATTACAGTGCACCATCCACTCCTATCTTTCCAGTACTTAAAATAAATGCAGCCGTTGTAACCTTGCAGTCAAATAGTATTCAGCATGAATACTGTTTTCAGCTTCATTTTCTATCAAGTTTATTCTTACTTTTCTTAGCTCATCCTGAAGATTTTCAAAACTTTCCTCATGGCCCTGAAGCATTTTTGTAAGGTCAGCAATCACATTATTCTTTTCTTCAATTTCTGCTGTCAACTGTTGTTTTGATTCTGTAAATTCTTTTTGTAATCTTAAGGAGAAAATGGCAAGTTTAGTTAAAATTTGTAAATTTAAAATAAGAGCAACTTTCAAAAACTATGCTTCGTTAGTTTAACAAATTTAACAAGCCAAATTGTTAGCTTGTGTAATTTAGCAATGAGTCCCTTATTATTTGACACCATACTCAAAACATAATCCAAAAAACACAGCACTTTCACATTATAGAGTATTGACATGTGGTTATGCCCAAGAGATTTGGTTTTGAATCCCACTGTGACAGATGATGAGATTTAAATTCTATAAAATAAAATCTGGAATAAAGAGCTGACCTAATGGCAGCCGTATAACCACCGTCGGTTTTCGCAAAACCCATCTGATTCAATACTGTCCTGGTCACTAATGACACCAGACTCACAGCAACATGCTTGACTCTTAAATGTCCTCTGAGCAATTAAGAGTAACAAAAAATGCAGGCCTAGCCAGCAATTCCAATGTCCTGTGGATGAATAAATATATAAACTCTTACTTCTGTAATTGATTAGTAATTTCTGTAGCTTTTGATTTCTCCCTTTCATATGAGAGTTCAATATCGCTGAATTGCTGTTTAATCAAGTCCAAATTTAACGCTGCATCTGCATGACTTGACTTTTCCACTTGCAACATATTTTCTAGGTCTCGTATGCGCAACTATGAAACAATTAAAAAAATTAAAAATGATTCAAAATGTAGGATACAATCATAGGTACGAACAGTAACAGGTTCTTTCAGAAATACCAGTTTTTGATGCACACCATTCAAAAATGTAATCGCAAGAAACAGTGTTCTGCATATTATGGAAAATAATCATTTATATAAATTGTTACCTCAGAAACTGACAAAATTAACTCTCAGTGACTTTATAATGGATGAATATTTACTGCCAATGTAAAAGAGACACAGGGAATAAAACTAGTCTTTGCAAAACAGGCTGATAGCGACTCAGCAGTTAATTTCCACCACATCCAATCTTATTATTGTTGAAGTTCATAGGCCAATAGTTCAACAACTTTTGGAGACTAATTTAGACATATCACTGTGTGAAATTAAATATCTTGGCAATATTTTCCAAGTCAATGTCAGTTCAGTTGGAGCCCATTTTACACTGCTGGCTGAAATAGATTTCAATCCTATCATATATTTAAAATTTGTCGCATACGCTGCCTGACAATAAGTTGTTTGAGAATAGATTACATTATAATCAAGTAAATATAAATATAAAAGGTGCTAAGATTTGTCTGGCCATGCTGTTTTTGAAGCTGAAGTCACTTTTACAAACATTTCAACAGACAGAAATGATCTATTAACAGGGACTATTGTCACCAATACTGAACATGCAGACTGTTAGGTGAAGTATTTTTGCAATATGACTTTTCAATTTTGCTTCATTAAATATATGAACTTATGTTAGGTGTTGTACTAATTAAATGCAAAGTGGAGATCTTTTTATGCAACATGCCACAACAGATGTAATGTAGAGCAAGAATCATTATGGTGCACATTACAAGAGTAAGAAATGAGGGTCAAGTCACAAGAGCTAACCCACTAACAATTGAGCAACATATAAAAGTGATTCAAATTCTATTACACCCTCGCAGATAGCATTCAAAGTACACGTGGCAACATTCCATTATACATAATAGTGCTGCCCAATAAAAGGGGGTCAGTTAGTTCAGTTGGCTGGTGTGCAATGCAGAATAATGCCAAAAGTGTAGGTTCAATTCTTGCATCATCATGAAGAACTCTCTTTAACCTCTCCCCTCGCCTGAAAGCATGGTAACCTTCAGGTTAAACCACTTCTAGTTGCCTTGCTCGAAAGACAGCAGTCCTACGGTGCATAAGGTAAGAAAATGTTTTGCATTCAATTCATAATTGCAGGAGCAGCAATTACTGTTTCATATGCTGTTGCATTGTTTTGGAACTTTGGGGGAAAAAAAAGTCAAAACAATCGCAGTTTTAAAAGGGAGAAGTACAGACAAAGGAAACACATTGTGAGGTCATTGCAGGAGAGAAAGAGAGAGAGAAAACCTGCAAAGTTACTGCCTTTAATGTTTGAATTCTTGTATCGCTGGACATCGGAGTGCATCTGGGGAAATTATCAAACAGTGAAATTCACAACTGATCTGGGAAGAACTGTTGGGCGAAATTCACAGCACAGAATCAGATAAGTTAATCGTTGTTTTAAGTGTGGCCTACAGAGAATCCTCAGTAGTGAGTAGAGTAGTTCTTTCTTAATTATGTGTTTTTGGGGATATGACTCATGATTAAACTTAAAATATACACCATAACTATTAACCTAACCTGGGGCAGTGTTTGTAGAGGAATAAGACGGTGTTATTTTCTGGGTCAGTAGACTGTGAAGAAGCAAAAATGGTCTTTAATAGAGTGATATGTATTTCTTGTCAGATGTGCGAGTTTAAAGAGAGTTTCTGTGGATTATATCTGCTATAAATGCTGCTGGCTGCAAATCTTATCAGATCGAATGGATTGGTTGGACAGACAGTTAGAAGCAATGACGAACTTGCAACCGCAACAGAATGTGGTGGATAGCAGTTATAGGAGGGGGGGGGGGAAGTCTCAGATACAGTCACATAGATGGGTTAACACCTGGAAAGGTAAGAGAGAGGTAGGCACCTAGTGCAGGAGTCTTTTGTGGATATACCCATTTCAAACAGGCATGTTGTTTTGGAAAATGTAGGGGGTGATGGATTCTCAGGGGAACGTAGCATGAACGGCCAGGTTTCTGGTATGGAGACTGGCTCTAGTGCAATGAGGGGTACATCAGGTTCCAAGAGATCAATTGTGTTAGGGGATTCTCTAGTTTGAGGTACAGACAGACGTTTCTGTGGCCAGCAGCAAAAAAGCAGAATGGTGTGTTGCTTCCCTGGTGCCAGGATCAAGGATGTCTCAGAGAGGTGCAGAATGTTCTCACAGGGGAGAGGGGCCAGCAAGAGGTCATTGTCCACATTGGAACCAACTACATAGGAAGGGAAAAGGTTGAGATTCTGAAGGGAGATTACAGAGAGTTAGGCAGAAATTTAAAAAGGAGGCTCTTGAGAGTAGTAATATCTGGATTACTCCTGGTGCTACGAGCTAGTGAGGGTAGAAATAGGAGGATAGAGCAGATGAATGCATGGCTGAGGAGCTGATGTATGAGAGGATTCACATTTTTGGATCGTTGGAATCTCTTTTGGGGTGGAAGTGACCTGTACAAGAAGGACGGATTGCACTTAAATTGGAAGGGGACTAATATACTGGCAGGGAGATTTGCTAGAGCTGCTCTGGAGGATTTAATCTAGTAAAATGAGGGGGGCCCAGGGGGATAGTGAGGAAGGAGATCAATCTAAGACTGGTACAGTTGAGAACAGAAGCGAGTCAAACACTCAGGGCAGGAAGGGACAAGGTAGGACTAATAAATGAAACTGCATTTATTTCAATGCAAGAGGCCGAACAGGAAAGGCAGATGAACTCATGGTTAGGAACATGGAACTGGGATATCATAGGAATTGCAGAAACATGGCTCAGGGATGGGCAGGACTGGCAGCTTATGTTCCAGGATACAAATGCTACAGGAAGGATAGAAAGGGAGCCAAGAGAGAAGGGGGAGTGGCATTTTTGATAAAGAATAGCATTACAGCTGTGATGAGGGAGGATATTCCTGGAAATACATCCAGGGAAGTTATTTGGGTGGAACTGAGAAATAAGAAAGGAATGAACACTTTATTGGAATTGTATTATTGACCCCCTAATAGTCAGAGGGAAATTGAGAAACAAACTTGCTCGGAGATCTCGGTAAGAATAATAGGGTGGTTCTGGTAGGGGAGTTTAACTAAAAGGGCATAGACTGGGACTGCCAGAGTGTTAAGGGTTTAGATGGAGAGGAATTTGTTAAGTGTGTACAAGACAATTTTCTGATTCAGTATGTGGATGTATCCACTAGAGAAGGTGCAAAACTTGACTTACTCTTGGGAAATAGCGCAGGGCAGGTACCTAATGTGTCAGTGGGGAGCACTTTGGGGGCCAGCGACCATAATTCTATCAGATTTAAAATAATGATTGAAAAGGATAGACCAGATCTAAAAGTTGAAGTTCTAAATTGGAGAAAGGCCAATTTTGACAGTATTAGGCAAGAACTTTCGAAAGCTGATTGGGAGCAGATGTTTGCAGGTAAAGGGACGGCTGGAAAATGGGAAGCCTTCAAAAACAAAATAACAAGAATCCAGAGAAAGTATATTCCTGTCAGGGTGAAAGGGAAGGCTGGTAGGTATAGGGAATGCTGGATGACTAAAGAAATTGAGGGTTTGGTTAAGAAAAAGAAGGAAGCATATGTCAGGTATAGACAGGATAGATTGAGTGAATCCTTAGAAGAGTATAAAGGCAGAAGGAGTATACTTAAGAGGGAAATCAGGAGGGAAAAAAGGGGACATGAGATAGCTTTGCCAAATAGAATCAAGGAGAATCCAAAGATTTTTTACAAATACATTAAGGAGAAAAGGGTAACGGGAGAGAATAGGGCCCCTCAAAGATCAGCAAGGCGGCCTTTGTGTACAGCCGCAGAAAATGGGGGAGATACTAAATGAGTATTTTGCATCAGTATTTACTGTGAAAAAGGGTATAGACGATATAGACTGTAGGGAAATAGATGGTGACATCTTGCAAAATGTCCATATTACAGGAGGAAGTGCTGGATGTCTTGAAACACATAAAAGTGGATAAATCCCCAGGACGTGATCAGGTGTACCCTAGAACTCTGTTGTAAGCTAGAGAAGTGATTGCTGGATCTCTTGCTGAGATATTTGTATCATCGGTAGTCAGAGGTAAAGTGCCGGAAGACTGGAGGTTGGCTAACGTGGTGCCACTGTTTAAGAAGGGTGGTAAGGATAATCCAGGGAACTATAGACCAGCGAGCCTGATGTCGGTGGTGGGCAAGTTGTTGGAGGGAATCCTGAGGGACAGGATGTACATGTATTTGGAAAGGTAAAAACTGATTAGGGATGGTCAACACGGTTTTGTGCGTGGGAAATCATGTCTCACAAACTTGATTGAGTTTTTTGAAGAAGTAACAAAGAGGATTGATGAGGGCAGAGCAGTAGATGCAATCTATATGGACTTCAGAAAGTCGTTCGACAAGGTTCCCCATGGGAGACTGATTAGCAAGGTTAGATCTCACGGATTAAAGGGAGAACTAGCCATTTGGATACAGAACTAGCTCAAAGGTAGAAGACAAAGGTGGTGGTGGAGGGTTGTTTTTCAGACTGGAGGCCTGTGACCAGTGGAGTGGAGTTCCTGAAGAAGAGCTTATGCCCAAAACGTCGATTCTCCTGCTCCTTGGATGCTGCCTGGCCTGCTGTGTTTTTCCAGCATCACATTTTTCAACTCTGGTCTCCAGCATCTGCAGTCTCACTTTCTCCTAGTTCATCTTAACCTACTGTGAATCCTCTTGCAAGGAGGCCTACCTTGAAAAAGCTCTCCTCCTCCCTCTACAAGGATCTCAGTGAGTCCCTCTCTCACTGCACCCCCCAGATCATCTCCTCTGCCCTGAAGCTCGTCAGCCACGCCCTGAAACAGACTCGCTATCACAGCCACATCTCATTCCTCAGCACCTGCCTACGGAACCGACTGACCCCGCATGGACTCCGGACTACATTCAGACCAACACAATTTGGATCCAACAAGGACAACGAGTACCTGCAACAAATCCGAAGCCTCCAGCAACAGACCTCTCTCCAGATCCTCCGCTCCACGCTCGCAGCCATGTGCCGCTACCTACACTCCCTGCAGTCAGCCCTGCCCCAACTCAGGACAACACTCTCCCAGACCTGCAAAGGACCTTTGCTGTTCTTCATCCTCAGAAGAATTCATACACTGAACAAACCTTTTTTCCTAGCCATATCGAACATCAAAGAAAGTAAGTACAAAAAACTTTCATGTACTCACCCCCACACTCCAGATTCCTTGACCGTTCCTGAACCTTCTCACAACCTCCAGAACTGCTCGGGCGCCATTGCCCACACGGCCGCTGCAGCCACCACCGCCGCGGCGAAAGGTGACGTCACTTCTGCCCCCACTGCCGCATGGATAACAGCCACCACCGATCATGCAGCCTCTGCGATCGCCGCCCAGACAACCGCCTCCACGATCGCCAGGAAGACCATCGCCGACAGATACACGGGCGCCGCAGGATCCACGACTACCGGGACCAGCGCCGTTTCTGCCCGGCGTGCCACTTCCGCCCCTGGAGCTGCTGTCGCCACAGCCACTTCCTCCCCCAGTGACGTCACTCACCTGCTCAAGGACCACACCGCACACTACGCCACTCCCACGTTGATCTCCGCCCCCACATCGATCTGCGCCCCCACGTCGATCTCCGCCCCCACGTCGATCTCCGCCCCCACGTCGATCTCCGGAATGATCAGTCCTCAGCAGAGGCCTCACCTTCATCCCCCTATGCTCCCGGATCAATGAGTTCAACACACGGCTAGACATCGAGCAATTCTTCCTCCACTTTCGCCTCCACGCCTACTTCTTCAACCAGGACTCTCGCCCACCTTCTGACGACCCTTCTCCCGCCTCCAACACACCCCATCCACCTGGACACCCCGTGTTGGCCTCTTACCCGTCCTTGATATCTTCATATCCAACTGCCGCCGCGACACTGACCACCTCAACCTGTCCACCCCTCTCACTCACTCCAACCTCTCACCCTCACAACACGCAGCCCTCCACTCTCCCCGCTCCAACCCCAACCTCACCATCAAACTGGCAGACAAGGGAGGCGCAGTGGTAGTTTACTGCACCGATCTTTACACAGCTGAAGCTAGACGCCAACTCGCGGACACCTCCTCCTACTTCCCCCTTGACCCCACCTCCCACCACCAAACCATCATCTCCCAGACCATCCATAACCTCATCATCTCAGGAGATCTCCCATCCACCGCCTCCAACCTCATAGTCCCACAACCCGCACCGCCCGTTTCTACCTCCTGCCCAAAATCCACAAACCTGACTGCCCCGGCCGACCCATTGTCTCAGCCTGCTCCTGCCCCATCGAACTCATCTCTGCATACCTCAACACTGTCCTGTCCCCCTTAGTCCAAGAACTCCCCACCTATGTTTGGGACACCACCAACGCCCTCCACCTCCTCCATGATTTTCGCTTCCCCGGCCCCCAACGCCTAATCTTCACGATAAACATCCAGTCCCTATACACTTCCATCCGCCATTACGAAGGCCTCCAAGCCCTCCGCTTCTTCCTCTCCTGCCGACCCAACCAGTACCCTTCCACTGACACCCTCCTTCAACTGACTGAACTGGTCCTCACTCTTAACAACTTCTCCTTCCAATCCTCCCACTTCCTCCAAACCAATGGGCACCCACATGGGCCCCAGCTATGCCTGCCTCTTCGTCGGATATGTGGAACAGTCCATCTTCCGCAGCTACACTGGCACCACCCCCCACCTTTTCCTCTGCTGCATCAATGATTGTATTGGCGCTACCTTGTGCTCCCACGATGAGGTTGAACAGTTCATCCACATTACTAACACCTTCCAACCCAACCTCAAACTTACCTGGACTGTCTCAGACTCCTCCCTCCCCTTCCTAGACCTCTCCATTTCTATCTCGGGCGACTGACTCAACACAGACGGTTCCTGAAGAAGGGCTTATGCCCGAAATGTCGATTCTCCTGCTCCTCGGATGCTTCCTGGCCTGCCTGTGTTTTTCCAGCATCACATTTTTCAACACCAGTGGAGTGCCACAAGGATCGGTGCTGGGTCCTCTACTTTTTGTTATTTACATAAATGATTTGGATGTGAGCATTAGAGATACAGTTAGTAAGTTTGCAGATGACACCAAAATTGGAGGTGTAGAGGACAGCGAAGAGGGTTACCTCATATTACAACAAGATCTTGACCAGATGGGCCAATGGGCTGAGGAGTGGCAGATGGAGTTTAATTCAGATAAATGCGAGGTGCTGCATTTTGGGAAAGCAAATCTTAGCAGCACTTATACACCTAATGGTAAGATCCTCAGGAGTGTTGCTGAACAAAGAGACCTTAGAGTGCAGGTTCAGAGTTCCTTGAAAGTTTAGTCACATGTAGATAGGATAGTGAAGAAGGCATTTGGTATGCTTTCCTTTATTGGTCAGAGTATTGGGTACAGGAGTTGGGAGATCATGTTGCGCCTGTACAGGACATTGGTTAGGCCATTGTGGAATACTGCATGCAATTCTGGTCTCCTTCCTATCGGAAAGATGTTGTGAAACTTGAAAGAGTTTGGTATGTGTATGGAATGAGCTGCCAGAGGAAGTGGTGGAGACTGGTACAATTGCAACATTTAAGAGGCATTTGGATGGGTATATGAATGGGAAGGGTTTGGATGGATATGGACCGGGTGCTGGCTGGTGGGACTAGATTGGGTTGGGATAGCTGGTTGGCATGGACGGGTTGGACCGACGGGTCTGTTTCCATGCTGTACATCTCTATGACACTATATCAGATATTTCTCACAGGTGTGTGTACATACAGGGTAAGTGCTTAGAGTCAACTGATTCCATGGGACCCTAATGTATTTCCCTACTCCATCACCCTGAGCGAGGACAATCTGTCAAACATGGAAGATTACCTGCAACAGATGTTGGTACATTCGAAAATCTACAATTTTGAGTACTCCTAAATGTACCTCTTCTTCTTAAGCAGATGAGATAACTTATTTAAAACCAACATACTGTGATCCTTATGAGGGTATTAAGTCAAATACTCTTACATTCCAAAACAAATGAAAGACTGTGGTGCGTTTTACCGAACAGTTCTGAGCAAAACTTTGGCCTTATATGAATTTTCACCTCAAACATCAACAAAATACTCAAAAATATTGTGCAGAAGCTTTTGTTTTAAATCTCATACGATTCTTGCATCAAAGCAATCAAAAAGATTTTTTAATGAAGAGATTTGTACCTGCGGCATGAATAATTTGCAAGTTTATCCAACATCTTAAACTTGAGAGGGATAGTTTAGCTTTACCTGAATAATTTCAGAGTTAAATTTTGATTCCAGATGTGCAGCCCTTTCTGCCTCAATGTTTTCTTCTAATGTGTTCACTCTTTGCTGTGCGACCTTAAAAACCAAGAAACTATCAGATTTACTAATTCTATAGTTTGCAGGCAATTAGTACACAGAGATAAATTAATTGCCTTTAGTCCCAGTGTAATAAAACCCCCAGGATATCAAAAACCAAAAGTAACTAATTAAAGAAAAACTTAAAATTCCACTTTTTGTAGCTGTTACTTTCATACAAATCAATGTAGCAAGATGCACTGCTCTACAAGATAGGAATAAATGCTTCCAGATTTAGTGGTCAGTTCTAAACAAAACTTGATAGCAGATTACCTTTCCAAGACTATAGCACACAAAAATAAACAAAAGAATTGCACAGAATAAACTATTAGATATGTTATCACAACCTATCACTTCCTGTACATGTGGCAAGTGTTAAAATTTAATGTCACTATTCCAAATGGTTCTTTTTTGAATATAAATTGAGAGGCTAGAAATATTCATCAGGTCTGGGAACAGCTGTCAAGAGAAACATTGATGACTTTTAATCAAAATTGGGGTTAGTAATGTTACAGGTTTTAAGTACAGAGGACAGTAAACAGGGTGAGGGGGTGATGGGTGAGGATCAAAACCAACCGGTCTTTAATAGGCTGTAGATATTAAATGCAAATATGAGAATGAAAACAAAAAGCAATGAAGGTGAATGAAGTACTTGCAGAAATGCCCACCTTGGGGATGTTCCACTCTCCCCTCAAATGGGATTCTGTTTGTTTATTTTACCTTGCCCACTATAAATGCTTTCCATTTCTCCTCTCATATTTCATTACTCTCGCCTTCAGTCAATCACCAGCGTTCTAGTTGATCCATACTTTTTAAATCAACCTATTCAGACATGGTGTGAAATACCTCTAGAACAAGGGGTACTTTGGCCTGAGTCTTCTGGCTCAGACGTAGGGACACATACTATTGTATGACAAGAACCCAGATTCTGGACACTCGTGCTTGATTAAAACTGGTTATAACATTTTCTATTCTGGGGTATCACAAACCTACAACGCTGACTGTGTCTCTCTCTGAAGATGCAACCTAACTTACTGAGCATTTCCAGCATTCTATTTACATTTGTGGTTGCCAGAAACAACAGTATTTTGTTTGGAGGTTTTGTTTGGCATCCCAGTTAAATATGTCCTTCAGACACATTACAAAAATAAATTGAATGGTTCTTTATTCAATTACTATTGGTAACAGCATGTTGTGCCCATGATGGCTACCATTTGACTCCAGCATCTGCAGTCCTCACTTTCTACTTTCTTGGACCTAGGTCAATGATGTAATCAATGATAAATTGAAAGCTAATTATAAAAAGAAAAATGACATGTCTCTCACAAAAAGCAGTTCTTGTTTTTTTCTGGCCTTAGAAATAATGTTCAACTTGCAAATGCAAATAATGACTTGTCCAAATTGAGAACACTGAATACAGAGGAACCTCGATTATCCAAAGGTCTCAGGTGGGGAGTTTTGTTTGGTTAATCGAATGCCACATAACATAGTTAGCCTTGCATCGGGACCTTGCGATCTTGTTCAGACAATCCAAAATTCAGTTAATCGAATGCCGGATAATTGAGGTTCCTCTGCATTTAGTTTAGCCTTCATAGTCAACTACGTGTGCCCTTGGCACTGCAAGACTGTGATCTCACGTCCATTGTCTAGCCATTGACATTGGTCCAATCTGTTATCTGCAGTAACATTTTGTTCCATCTGCTGACATGAAGTTTTACTACTTGCAGTCTTTCCAAAAGTTTTGCAAATTTTTCAGGTTATTAATGCCGACTCTGGTTCCAGGTCACAATTTCTCTCTCTCAATATCCTTTAATATTTTATATTGGATAGTGAGACTCTTAACTATTCCTAATTGCCTCACCAACATTGGTCCATGTTATCCAAATTTCAGATATTTATCCATGTTATCAACCAAGAACACAACCAATAGCAACAGATATTATAGACCTTGGTGAGGTTTATAAAATCATGAGCGACATGGATAGAGTGAATAACCAATGAATATTTCCAAGGGTAGGGGAGTCCAAAGTTAAACAGCATAGGCTTAAGATGAGAAGGGAAAGATTTGAAAGGGACCTGAGAGGCAACTTTTTCAGGCAGCGGGTGGTGTCTGTATGGAATGAGCTGTCAAAGGAAGTGTTGGAAGCAGATACAATAACATCACTTAAAGGCATCTGGTTGGGTACATGAGTACAAAGGGTTTAGAGGGATATGGTCCCAATGCTGGTAAATGGGACAAGACGAGTTCAGGATAACTGGTTGGCGCAGACAATTTGAACCAAAGGGTCTGTTCCTGTGCTGTATAACTCCATACTTATCTTAACAGATTAGCGGACAGTCCATTCAAAGTAATTGAGAAATATGATGAAATAACAGATCATTCTTTCGAGTTGCTGTGATTGAGAGTTTTGTATAGTTACTCATTTGCTTTAAGCTTTTAGCAAATTAGTAAAGGATATAGTTTGAATCCTTTCTTCTATTTTTTCAGCATGGAAGAGAGTTTTGCATTACTACGACATACTGCGTTTATTGTGTGGAAGTAGGAGAGCATTCAGTTTCGATCTGACAAAGTAGAATATTTCCTTTTTCCTGAAAAATCAAAAGCTGTGAAGCAGCAAAGGAGTTGTGTGTTGCTGTACACACATCACAAAAAGTGCACAGGTACAAATAAATTCAAATGAGCTAACGGAATGCTGCCTTTTATCTCAAAAGGTTTAGGAATGTAGTAGGAAAACATTAGCAATGTTGATAGGGGTAGGAATTCATAAAGGGACTTAGATTAAGTACCCAAATAAAAGTAAAATACTGCAGATGTTGGAAGTCTGAAATAATAATGAAGTGCTGGAGAAACTCTGTTGATCTGCCAACATCTATGGAGAGAGAAAAAAAGTTGGCATTTCCAATTGTATTACTCTTCCTTGGAACGCCCATCAAAATTACTTAGATTAAGTAAGTGCACTCTATCTATTCCAATGTCGATTAATCGGAGATAATTCACTTTGAATCCAAGAAAGAAAGCTCAGAATTTGTTTTTTAAGTCTGAAAGACAAAAAGCTGTGAAAGTGCAAAAGGATTTGGATGTGCAATTTCACAAATCATCAAAAACCATTGCACATTTACCGACAGATTTACATATAATTCCCATTCAAAGCAGCTGGAATGCAAATGGAAGGAAGTTATGCTTCAGTTGTCTAGAGCTTTGGCCAAACCCCTTGTGAACATACTGCAGGCAATTTCAGATGTCAACCTCAAGAAAGATGCATCAGCCTTCAGGAGTTAGTCAGAATTTTCAAATTCAATAGGGGCAATGATCTACTCAAGACATTTAAAATGACTAATGCACAAAATCAAATACAAAGGCGATGGGAGGGCAGTTTTTCGTTCGGATAACTGATTATTTGGATAATCGATTTGACCTTAAACAAAGGAAGCCATACTGAGCATAACTGCATTAAAACACATGTTTACAGAGTTTTTCATTCAATCGCAAAAATTTGTACAAACACTGGATACCACTTAAAAGTGCATGATAGTTTACAAATCAAAGCACTTTTTGTGTAAATAAAAATATTGCAAAATAATAACCAATCTCTTCCTCAAAGAAAATATCCAGCTGCTGTTGCTTTAGGTGCTCCTGTCTCTTTTGTTTTGCAAACAGTAACATTTACCGAAGGTGCATCAACTTAATCAACTCAACTCCATCTTGTGCTTCATACCACTCCATGAAAAGTTGCAAACTGTCGATAGCTTTGTTAATGGGGATGTCGGTTTCTGATTTTCCTTACCATCCACAGCGTCGATACTTTCCCGCTGTTCTTCCGTGACTACATTGATAATCTGATCGCCGTTGAGTGTCTCTGTTTCAATGTTGCTGTCACAGTTTACCCAACCATCAATCTCAGCCTCTATAATGTCTCCCAATCTCAGCTGTCTGTAGTTCTCGGTGACGTCAGTGGTTAGCCTTTATCTGGACAGGCGTCCCTCTTCACCGTCACAGCTACCAACATGCAAGCCATTCCATGACTGTCGATGGCTTGATGCAGTCCCAAGATTCAGCAATCACGAACAAAGTGTCCTCGATTGTGAATGCCTTCATAATTTCCTGCACTCCTTTGGCTACACT
Source organism: Chiloscyllium plagiosum (assembly GCF_004010195.1). Taxonomy (NCBI): domain Eukaryota; kingdom Metazoa; phylum Chordata; class Chondrichthyes; order Orectolobiformes; family Hemiscylliidae; genus Chiloscyllium; species Chiloscyllium plagiosum. The sequence continues at coordinate 119,591,531 of NC_057711.1, read as the reverse complement.
GTCTTCACGGAGGACGGCACGCAATATGCTATGGCGATAATATTTGTTCAATATTGCGATGATTCCCTGATTGAGGAAATTCCCTGGTGATTTTAATTTGGTGTCTTCCATAGTGTGTGACCCCACATTGTAGACAAGCAGAAGGGGACGTTGCTCGAGTCCAACGCTTGCTAAATGTAATCTGACGGCAGGTACAAATTCTTTCTGAAACCAGGATGAAAAAAGTGGATATGTCATCCATGCCTCGTCTTGGGATTTGGACTTCATGGGAAATGAGTTCTTGTCACAGTTCTTGAAGCAACGTGTATTAGCATAACACTCAATGCAGACAAGTGGTAATTTATGAGCGCCAGTGGCGTTGACACAAGGGAAGATCGTAATGCAATCCTTCTGCACTTATGTCCCGACATCTGCTTTTCTGTGCTGGACACAAGTGTTTTGTCCAGCAGCGCATGTCAAAACAATCCGCTTTCATCAGCATTGTACAAATTGCTCAGGTTTATAATTTCCTTCACAGATGATGGATTGTAGTTTCTGTCTCTATCCTTCCACAGTGCTGTCATCCACAGAGTTCTGCTCTCCAAGAACACCGAGTTGCCTAATGCCGTGACAATGTTTAAAACGCTGTAACCAGCCCAATGATATGCTGTGATCGGCCTCACTGGCATGGAGTCATTCGTGGAAACTGGCAGCCCTTTCTAGTAGCATCAGGCCAGATATGAGTATCCCCTTTTCACACGCTGTGAAAACTACAGAAATACAGCTTGGTCAAGTTGCTCTTCTTTTGCTGGCTTCATGGATTTTATTTTTAATGCATTTGAAGCGTCACTTTGGTTGTTAAGTTTCTCAGTCGCCGGCCTTGCTTTCCTGCTGTTCCAATATTGTACTCTTGTGCAATCTTTGATGCCTTTTCACCACGATCCAGACGCTGTAAAATCTGCTTTTCTGTTCAATTGTCACTGCTGTCCGCTTACTCTTTACAGACGTGATAAGTACAACAAACTCAATCACTTATAACAGATACGTACTCGGAGGAAAGTCACAGAAGGAATAAAGACACCACTGGTTTTGTCATGCATTGAAATCCTCCAGCATGTCAGTCATTTTTATGTGTTAAACTTATTTTAATACTGTTTATAATTGACCGACCGAGATTGTTGCACCAGTGTCATTAATGCCTCTTTGATGCAACATTTGCACATCTTCTTCAGTGCAGGTCATCCGAATTCACTACTCATTTAAACAAAGGATGCAATTGTCGCACCATTGTCAGTAACACTCAGAGTCATAGAGTCATAGAGATGTACAGCATGGAAACAGACACTTCGGTCTAACCCGTCCATGCCAACCAGATATCCCAATCCAATCTAGTCCCACCTGCCAGAACCCGGCCCATATCCCTCCAAACCCTTCCTATTCATATACCCATCCAAATGCCTCTTAGATGTTGCAATTGTACCAGCCTCGACCACTTCCTCTGGCAGCTCATTCCATACACGTACCACTGTCTGCATGAAAAAGTTGACCCTTAGGTCTCTTTTATATCTTTCCCCTCTCACCCTAAACCTATGCCCTCTAGTTCTGGACTCCCCAACCCCAGGGAAAAGACTTTGTCTATTTATCCTACCCATGCCCCTCATAATTTTGTAAACCTCTATAAGGTTACCCCTCAGCCTCCAACGCTCCAGGGAAAACAGCCCCAGCCTGTTCAGCCTCTCCCTGTAGCTCAGATCCTCCAACCCTAGCAACATCCTTGGAAATCTTTTCTGAACCCTTAAGTTTCACAAAATCTTTCCGATAGGAATTCTCACAGATCCTATTTGGTTAATCTGATTTTCAGATAATTAATGTTTGGATAATTGAGGTTCCTCTGTAAACAATTGCGTTCAAAGTGAGAATCCAGATCTAAATGGCATCATCTTAGAAGTAGGAGTGAAACTTAGAAGCACTGGGTGTGGAAGAAGAGGCTCAAAGAAGCAGTGACTAACAACCCTAAGAATCACTGTGAAAGCTTTGGAATTTGGGCATGGGCTTGAGAAGACTACATAACTCTGGCATTGACTCCTTGAAGAAGTGTAGCATTCTTAAGCATTGCTCCCAAGAACTGCTGATATGTAAACTCTTGGAAGGCAAGGCCTGCCAAGAGCTCTCCTTCCCTTGCTCAGGATCTCTCAACCTACTGCTGCAATTCCTCCTCTTCCAGATAGAACAGAATTCCTGGTAAGTTCCACATGATAGGAAGAGAGACATCTCATTGTCAAAGTTGTAAAGATAGTACAGTTGCAGAAGGATTATAGTGCAAACCACAACGTATTCATAATACAAAGTTTTTAAAAAGTCCCAGTGGTTGACCCATGAACAGCTAAGGATTCAATTATGCAATAACCTGAGATAGCAATTTACCTCCAGTTCCCTTTTTGATCGTTCCTCTCGGTCAGTACTATATTCAAATTCATTTTTCTGTCGTCGCAGTGCTTCCATGAGATTGTTGCGCTCAGCTTCTAGTTCCTTTAGTCGCTTCTGCAGCCCAACAAACGTTTGCTCCTGACCCTTTGTGAAAAAAAATAAGATTTCACCAATTTAAATGGCAACGTTTACTAACTGAATTATGATTTTCATCAAAGTTCATACTTTACGAGCTGAAAAGAATAGTATTATTTTGGATTTCATACTTCTACAATTAATACATCTACTAATGCATTTAGCATGGTCACTCAACTATGACCATTAAATATGTTTGCAGTAAATACAATGCAGCTGTTAATTTTGATTTTAAAAAATGTCCTTAGATTAACATGTAGAAAGACTCTTAAATTCAAAATTAAAAGACCAAATAATCCCAGCAGTGTGTTTATTTTTTGACCATGTAAATAAACAGTAACCAAAAATGTATATGAAAAAAACAAAAATGAAATGCTGGGAAAATGTGCACTGAAGAGATGCTCAATTGCTGGAAGGATAACGAAGAGGAAGTCATTTGAGAATGGGACATAGAATTGAGAGATGTCAGCTTACATAATTATTGAGATTTATACACACTTCACTTTCTGAAGTCTTCAAACACTTCTGTTTTTTTGGATCTCCATGATATATATCATTCCCTAGATAAGGTCTGATTCAAACATTGCACTGCACTATCTCTATTAATTAACCACAATATGGTATGCCCATGTGTTCCTTATCCTAATCATACCTTCAAAAGCAATTGGACTTTGTTTGGTGCATTTAACATAACAGCAGAGAGCATAATTTACCACCATGTCAAATTCAGAGGTACATACTTGACTACTGCATTTAGGTGTTGTTGTGGTTCTGTTCGCCGAGCTGGGAAATTGTGTTGCAGACGTTTCGTCCCCTGTCTAGGTGACATCCTCAGTGCTTGGGAGCCTCCTGTGAAGTGCTTCTGTGATCTTTTCTCCGGCATTTATAGTGGTTTGAATTTGCCGCTTCCGGATGTCAGTTCCAGCTGTCCGCTGTAGTGGCCGGTATATTGGGTCCAGGTCGATGTGCTTGTTGATTGAGTCTGTGGACGAGTACCATGCCTCGAGGAATTCCCTGGCTGTTCTCTGTTTGGCTTGTCCTATAATAGTAGTGTTGTCCCAGTCAAACTCATGTTGCTTGTCATCTGAGTGTATGCCTACTAAGGATAGCTGGTCATGTTGTTTCGTAGCTAGTTGGTGTTCATGGATGCGGATTGTTAGCTGTCTTCCTGTTTGTCCTATGTAATGTTTTGTGCAGTCCTTGCATGGGAGTTTGTATACTACGTTGGTTTTGCTCATGCTGGGCATTGGGTCCTTTGTCCTGGTGAATTGTTGTCTGAGAGTGGCTGTTGGTTTGTGTGCTGTTATGAGTCCTAGTGGTCGCAGTAGTCTGGCTGTCAGTTCAGAAATGTTTTTGATGTATGGTAGTACGTCGTATACAAAATCCCATGCAAGGACTGCACAAAACATTACATAGGACAAACAGGAAGACAGCTAACGATCCGAATCCATGAACACCAAATAGCCACGAAACGACTCGACCAGCTATCCTTAGTAGCCACACACGCAGATGACAAGCAACATGAGTTTGACTGGGACAACACTACTATTATAGAACAAGCCAAACAGAGAACAGCCAGGGAATTCCTAGAGGCATGGCACTCATCCACTGATTCAATCAACAAGCACATCGACCTGGACCCAATATACCGGCCACTGCAGCGGACAGCTGGAACTGACAACCGGAAGCGGCAAATTCAAACCACTATAAATGCCGGAGAAAAGATCACAGGAGGCTCCCAAGCACTGAGGATGTCACCTCGACAGGGGATGAAATGTCTGCAACACAATTTCCCAGCTCGGCGAACAGAACAACAATGAGCACCCGAGCTACAAATCTTTGCACAAACTTTGAACTGCATTTAGGTTTTTATTTTACCCTCCTCCCCACTCCCCCCAATTATATTTTTTTCTACCAAATCTTCCATATTAGTGAAAACAATACATGCTGGAGATCACAGTATCCATAGAGAAAGAGCAAGCTTCAGTCCTGAGGAAGAGTCATCTAGACTCTAAACATTAGCTTGCTCTCTCTCCATGGATACTGTTTGACCTGCTGTAATCTCCAGCATTTGTTGTTTTCAATACAGATTCCAGCATCTGCAGTAATTTGTTCTTACTTTTATATTAGTGACACTGAGAATTATTGAAAATATAAAAATCAGTGGCATAAATGAGAAAGCATCAGAAATTGAATATAGTTTTCTTTTCATGCACACAATGACTTTTTGAAAGTGATGTAAAAATGAACATTTTAAGAAATATGCATCACAAAATTTATTTTAATGTATATTGGAGACATGACTTCCATGTAGCCTGAATGACTATATTTATTTGTATGAGAGATATCATTCTGAACTGGTCTGAACTCCAATATCTAGGTGTCTTTGACAGTAAAATGTTGTAGTGACATGTTTTCTGTAATAAATGTTGGCGTTAACTGTTCCAGGAATAGACCGTTTACTATGAAAAATTCTGCTGAAAGTAAATGTACAAAATTATCATATTCTTTCTTCCAATGCACATTTCGGCAGACCATAAGACATAGGAGCAGAATTAGGCCATTCGGCCCATTGAGTCTGCTCTGCCATTTAATAAATGCTGATCTGTTTCTCAACCCTATTCTCCTGCCTTCGTACTGTAACTCTTGATCTCCTTACCAATCATGAACCTATCTATCTCTGTCTTAAATACACTCAATGACTTCACAACCTTCTGCAGCCATGAGATGCACAGATTCACCACCCTGGCTGAAGAAATTCTCATCTCACTTCTCAAAGGGTCATCCCTTCTCTCTGAGGCTGTGCCTTCAGGTCCTAGTCTCTCCTACTAGTGGAAACATCTTCTCCACATCCATTCTATCTAAGCATGTCAGTATTCTGTAAGTTTCAATCAGATTTCCTCCTCATCCTTCTAAACTCCATCAATTACAGACCCAGAGTCCTCAATCACTCCTCATATGATTAGCCCTTCATCCCTCAGATTATTCTTGTAAACCTCCTTTCGTCCCCCTCCAAATTACCACAAAATTTCTGTTCTACATTTAAATCACAATCTTTTGAATTGCACTCAATAACTTATGCTCATGTCATAATCCTATGCAATTGTCTGTTTTGCTGTTATTCTGACTACAAAATCCACTAAAGCTTCATTTGCTGCAACGTGCTTGCACAGAATTGTGAAAATTACAGAGTTAAAGGACTTAATCATTAAGCAAACCATTAGTGGTCTGGCAACAGCTCGGACAAGAAGCATTTTTACCTTTCATTTCCTGTCATTAAAATAATTTTCAATGTAATTCATTGTATCTCACCTTTTCCTCATTGACACTAGTATTCCTTATTCACGAGAAGAAACTAGATGAGGTAGGAATTGAAGTAGATGCTTCTTCTCCATCTCTGTTGCATCAAAGTGCACAACGTAAATAACGACATCTTAATCCATAGTTATCTAAAACTGCAAATCTCAAGGCTCCTCTGTCTACCATTTTAACAAATATGAAAGTTTTCTTTAAATTTTGGATTTATCTACTCCAGCTTTGTTCCCAGGACAGTCCAAAGTCAAGATCCCTACTGTAATGAGGTGAGTCACTTATACACATTGACTCTTCGTCGTCAGCCATCACACCAAAGCAATATCAAGTCAGGAACTCGAGATAAGGAATATTGGCTGCTTCACCGGTAAATAAAGACAGCACCTTCCAAACCCACAACCATGTCCTACCTAGAAGGACAAGGGCAGCAGGTATTCGGGAATACCACCTCCAAGTTCCCCTCCAAGCCACTCACCACCTTGACTTGGAAATATACCGCCGTTCGTTCACAGTCATTGGGTCAAAGTTTTGGCACTCCCTCTCTACTAACATTGTGGTCAACTCATAGTAAGTGGACTGCAGTGATTCAAGAAGGCTGCTCACCACCACCTTCTCAAGGGCAAACAGGGATGGGCTATCAGTGCTGGCCAGCCAGTCCCACAAATGAACAACAAAAAAAAAGAGGTATTTAAAAGGTCAATTAACGGATGTGCATTTTTGGTCACATTTTACATTAACTCCAGTCCTATTTAGTATATTTACAGTACAAAATAACACAGCAAAGTGAAAATTACTAACATTATACAGTGAGTATTAAAACGCCACAGTTATGTTCTTAAACTGTTGTGGCCACAATTAGCTTTGTGCATAATAGCTACACTGGGGTATTTTATTAATCATTGAACAGGAATTGGGAGTCCTTTTCAGAACCTCCTAGATTTTATTTTGTCTTTAAGCAATAGTAGACATCAACATTATTTGTTCTAGTCCAGAAAGATGGCCAATAAGAGATAGAGCTACTGTCTGCATTCATATATTTTTATAAGCATTTATTTACAGTTAGGCATATTGCAAATATGCACTTCCAAATTCATATTGCAGTTTCAGGTTGTTCTTATTTAGGGGAGCACGAGTAAACCTTCCATTAATGCACACCACCTGCTGATGATTAAACACAATTTGTTTACAATTAATATTGCTAGGTTCTGAAAAGGACTCCCAATTCCTGTTCAATGATTAATAGAATACCCCAGTGTAGCTATTATGCACAAAGCCAATTGTGGCCACAACAGTTTAGGAACATAACTGTGGCGTTTTAATACTCACTGTATAATGTTAGTAATTTTCACTTTGCTGTGTTATTTTGTACTGTAAATATACTACATAGGACTGGAGTTAATGTAAAAACTATTAAATATTTACATGGGACTGAACAACTTCTTAAAATTTCATGTTTGTAGTTGACTGAAATGTACACCAACTGTTAAATACTGACAGCATCTTTTAAAGCAAATTAATACCACACTTACTATAATTTCAAATTGCTCACGATACAGATCTAAGATAACATTATATAAAAATCTCGTCCACTATAAACTGTATGTAATTGTGAAATAACAGATGCAGAAGATATACTCATCAAGAAGTGCAGTCTGTAAAATTCCCATTTTTAGCTGTACAAAGCAAGCTTATGTTTCCCATGTAAACATCCACTGGAAACACTTGAAATATTTTTCAAATTCTCTGTTTTAATTCTTCTCAATAACATCTTTCATGAATAGATGTTTCAAATTAAACTTGAGCTTATAATGTTGTCCTCTGATAAAACATATGGCCAAGAACTCATGGGAATCATAAAGTCTAATACGCAATTAAAAATGGAAGTTAGAAAGACACGAAAGGAAATGGTAAATTGTGTCTTTTTTTAAGTATAATATTGCTAATAAAGGAGCTAAAAGTACTCAGATCATTGTGTAATTAAACATTTTTAAATCAGTTTTCACAAATGAAACTGAAAGAGAGGATGTGAGTCTATGAAGAGGTTATGGAAAAGTTGTAGGTATTGCCATGTAAAATAAATCACTTCTGAAAAATTAGTAGAACTCAAGGTGGCTAAGTCAGCAGACCCTGTTAGCGTGTACCATAAGAAAAGGATATGGTAGGAATTCTGGTCAGCATTTTTAAAAGTTCTTTTTAAAATTAGATCACAAGCGTAAAAGTGGAATTAAAGAAAGGAGAGGATTAACAATGAAACAAGTTATTCCAATATTAGTTATGTGAAAGATTTTTTGACAGTTTTTCAAAATCAAGTTACTGATTACTTAAGAAAAGTTCTCTTGCCAATACAGAATAACCCACAAGATTTGACAAAGAAAAAGTATGCTGACAAATCCAAGAGTTCTCCAAAAGATGCATGATTGTGTGGATAAAAGAAATATAATCGGTTTAAACAAGTTTTCTCAAAGTATTTGATAAAATTTCTCAAGGTAGACAAACAGGAGGCTGGAGGAATACAGCAACCCAGGAGGTGAAGAAGTCAGCATTTTGGATGTAACCCTTCTTCAGGACTGGGGTGGGTGTAAGGGGAGCTGCAGATAACGTTGTGAGGGGTGTGAATGCGGGAGGGTTTTAGGTGTGCAGAGGGGTGGAATGGTGAGGTACGGATAGGTGAGCACAGGTAGAGGGTATGACCTGTTGGTCGATGGGAGGAATAAATCTGGCTGATAGCTGGAAGGAAGGCTTGGTCAGATGAATGGAAGGGAGAGGGAAGGGGTGGAAAAGGGAGTCAGGGATGGGAAGTGGGGCTATTTAAAATTGGAAAACTCAATGTGGTGTTGTTCAGGCTTAAGGCTGCCCAGGCAGAAGATGAGATGTTGCTCCTCCAATTTGCAGTCTGATTATCTGTGGGACTGGAGGAGGCAAAGGATGGTCATGTCAGAAAGGGAGTGGGAGGGGGAATTAAATTGGGCAGTGACTGGGCGATTAGGTCAGCCCCTGTGGACCCAGCTGAGGTGCTTGGCAAAATATGCCCTGAGTTTACTCTTAGTATCACCGATGTAGAGAAGACCACATCGGGAGCACCAGATACCAGGTTGGAGGAGGGGCAGGTGAACCTCTATTTCACCTGGAAGGAGTTTGTTAATAGTGTATGTGGAAATTTTCTGATTCAGTATGTGGATGTACTACTAGAGAAGGTGCAAAACTTAACCTATTCTTGCGAAATAAGGCAGGGCAGGTGACTGAGGTGTCAGTGGGGCCAGCAACCAAAATTCTATTAGTTTCAAAATAGTGATGGAAAAGGATAGACCAGATCTAACAGTTGAAATTCTAAATCGGAGGAAGGCTAATTTTGACGGTATTTGGCAAGAACTTTCAAAAGCTGATTGGGTGCAGATATTCATAGGTAAAGGGACGGCTGGAAAATGGGAAGCCTTCATAAATGAGATAACGAGAGTCCAGAGACATGATATTCCTTTTAGGGTGAAAGGAAAGGCTGGTAGGCGTAGGGAATGCCAGATGACTGGAGAAATTGAAGGTTTGGTTAAGAAAAAAAAGGAAGCATGTGTCAGGTGTAGACAGGGGAAATCGAGTGAATCCTCATAAGAGTATAAAGGAAGTAGGAGTATACTTAAGAGGGGAATCAGAAGGGTAAAAAGGGGACATGAGATAGCTTTGGCAAATAGAGTTAAGGAGAATCCAAAGGGTTTTTACAAATACATTAAGGAGAAAAAGGTTAACTAGGGAGAGAATAGGGCCCCTCAAAAATCAGCAAGGCGGCCTTAGTGTGGAGCCGCAGGAGATGGGGGAGATACTAAAAGAGTATTTTGCATCGGTATTTACTGTGGAAAAGGACATGGAAGATATAGAATGTAGGACAATAGATGGTGACATCTTGAAAAATGCCCATATTACAGAGGAGGAAGTGCTAGATGTCTTGAAATGCATAAAAGTGGATAAATCCCCAGGACCTGATCAGGTGTACGCTAAAACTCTATGGGAAGCTAGGGAAGTGATTGCTGAGTTGCTTGCTGAGATATTTGATAGTCACAGGTGAGGTGCCGGAAGACTGGAAATTGGCTAACGTGGTGCAACTGCTAAAGAAAGGTGGTATGAACAAGCCAGATAACTGTAGACCGATGAGCCTGACGTCAGTGGTGGGCAAGTTGTTGGAGGAATCCTGAGGGACAGGATTTACACGTCTTTGGAAAGGCAAGCACTGAGTATGGATAGTCAATGTGGCTTTGTGCATGGGAAATCATGTTTCACGAACTTGATTTGAGTTTTTTGAAAAAGTAACAGAGGATTGATGAGGGTAAAGTGTTTGACATGGTCTATATGGACTTCAGCAAGGAGTTCAACAAGGTTCCCCATGGGAGACTGGTGAGCAAGGTTAGATCTCATGGAATATAGGGAGAACTAGCCACTTGGATACAGAACTGGCTCAACGGTAGAAGACAGAGGGTGGTGGAGGAGGGTTGTTTTTGGTTGTGACCAGTGGAGTGCCACAAGCATCGATGCTGACTCCACTACTTTTCATCATTTATATAAATGATTTGGAATATGAACATAGGAGATATAGTTAGTAAGTTTGCAGATGACAGCAAAATTAAAGTGTAGTGGACAGTGAGGAAGGTTACCTCAGAGTACAACGGGATCTTGATCAGATGGGCCAATGGGCAGAGCAGTGGCAGATGGAGTTTAATTTAGATAAATGCGAGTTGCTGCATTTTGAGAAAGCAAATCTTAGCAGGAGTTACACACTTAATGGCAAAGTCCTAGGGAGTGTTGCTGAACAAAGAGACGTTGGAGTGCAGGTTCATAGCTCCTTGAAAATGGAACCGCAGGTAGATAGGAGAGTGAAGGCGGCATTTGGCATGCTTTCCTTTTTCGTTCAGGGCATTGAGTATGGGAGTTGGGAGGTCATGTTGCGGCTATACAGGACATTGGTTCGGCCACTGCTGGAATATTGCATGCAATTCTGGTTTCCTTCCTATCGGAAGGATATTGTGAAACTTGAAAGGGTTCAGAAAAGATATACAAGGAGGTTGCCAGGGTTGGAGGATTTGAGCTATTGGGAGAGGCTGAATAGGCTGGGGTTGTTTTCCCTGGAGGATAGAGGTTTATAAAATCATGAGAGGCAGGAACAGGATAAATAGACAAAGTCTTTTTCCTGAGGTGGGGGAGTCTACAGCTAGAGGACATAGGTTTAGGGTAAGAGGGCAAAGATATAAAAGGGACCTAAGGGCAACATTTTCAACGCAGAGGGTGGTATGTGTATGGAATGAGCTGCCAGAGGAAGTGGTGGAGGCTGGTACAGTTGCAACATTTAAAAGGCATCTGGATGGGTATATGAATAGGAAGGGCTTACAGAGATATGAGCCAAGTGCTGGCAAATGGGGCTAGATTATGTTAGGATATCTGGTCAGTATGGACAGAAGGGTCATCTCTCTGATTATGATTGTTTGGGTCCTGGATGGAGGTGAGGGGGGTTGGTGTGCCGGCAGGCCTTACATTTGCAGAGGAATATACCAGGCAGATTGGTGAATGGAACGCTCCTTGCAGAAGGAAAAATTATTGAGGGTGAGGGGACGGTTTAGGTGTAGGGGGGCTGGGTGGGTCTGTTGGAGAGGAAGAAGCTGAGAGTCTTAAGGCCCTCCTTGTGGGGTATGGACCTGTATAAGGACTGCATGTCCATGATGAAGATAAAGCACTGGGGGCCAGGGAGTCAGAAGTTACTGAAGAGGTGGAGGGCGTAATTGGTGTCATGGATCTAGGTGGGAAGTGTCTGGACCAAGCGGGAGAGGATTGGTTCCTTCAACTCTTCCCATTTCCTCCAAATCTAGGGCATGCCCATGGGACTCGGATGGGCTCCAGATATGCCTGCCTCTTTGTCAGCTACATCGAACAGTACCTCCTACTTCGGTGCCTCAACTCTTCTGCCATTACATCAATGACTGCATTAATGCTGCATCCTGCACCCAGGCTGAACTGGAGCAGTTCATCGACTTTGCCTACAACTTTCCCCCACCCTTAAATTCACTCTGTCTAATTCGGACACCTCCCTTCCCTTTCTTGACCTCTTAGTTTCCATCTCCAGTGACAGTCTACAGATGGACATTGACTACAAACCTAAAGACTCCCATAACTACCTGGACTACACCTTCTTTCACCCAGTATCCTGCCAGAACTCCATCCCATTTTCCCAACTCCTCCAATCACATTTGCTCGAATGAAGAGACATTCTATTCCCAAGCATCTCAAATGTCCACCTATTTTGAACAACATACTTTTCTCCTCTCTGTCATCCACACAGCCCTCCACTGCACCTCCTCCATTCCCCGATTCACTGCTCCAAACTCTCCCCACTCCAAATGCAATAAAAACAGGATTCCCCTTGTTCTCACATATCACACCACCAGTCTGCTCATCCAACACATCATCCTTAAACACTTTAGTGAACTCCAATTAGAACCCAAGATCAAGAACATCTTCCCCTCCCCAACCCTCTCTGTCTTCCACAAGGACCGTTCCCTTTGCCAATCCTTGGTTTGCACCACATTCCCCAGCAATCCCTCAAACCCACGGGACCTTCCCCCGCACGCCGACCCCCCTCACTTCCATCCAGGGCCCCTAACAGTCCTACCAGGTGAGACAGAGATTCACTTGCCTCTCCTTCAACCTAGTTTACTGTATCTGGTGCTCCTGGTGTGATCTTCTTTTCATCAGTGATACCAAGGGTAAACCCAGGGCACGTTTCTCAAAGCATCACAGCCAGGCCCACCGCCCAGTCACCACCCATTTTAATTCCCCCTCCCACTCTCTTTCCAACATGAACAGCCTCGGCCTGTTCCATTGCCACAGCAAATCACACCGCAAATTAGAGGAATAACACCTCATCTTCCACCTGGCAGCCTACAGCCCAGATGACTCAGCATTGAGTTCTCTAATTTCAAAAAGCCTGTCCATCCCCCGGCTCCTTTTCCAGCCCCTCCCTCTCCTTTCTGTTCCTCTGACCAACCTTTGCTTCCAGCCACCAACCAGATTCATTCCTCCCATCGCCTAACCAGGTCATATCCTCTACCTGTGTTCACCTATTCCTACCTCATCACTCCACCCCCTCCCCAAATCCTCCTGTACCCCACTCCTTTATTTGCAGCTCCCCTTACACCCACCCGCAGTTCTGAAGAAGAGTTACACCTGAAATATTGACTTCTCCACCTCATGATGCTGCCTGGCTTACTGTGTTTTTCCAGCCTCCTGCTTGTCTACCTTGGATTCCAGTATCTGCTTTTTTTGTCTTTAATATAGTTTCTGAAGAAGCTTGCAAGACGAATAAGACTGCAGACATGAAAGAAAATGTAGCAACATGGATAGAATGCTGTCAATTGACCTTGAACAAAATTAGATAAATGAGTGTTACTCTGCACAAATGAGGCATCAGGAATCAGTGTTAGTATCCTGTTCAGCATACTTTATATGTAATATCTAGGATTTTGTCTTTGGTATACAGAGCTGGTGCCAAAATTGGGAGAGTTGTCTCATAGATTAGTCAAGAACTGCCTGACAAATTCATGGAACCATATGTTACACTCAATGTCCCAGACAACACAACCACCATTCTTGGATATGTCCTATCTAATTGGTGGGACAGACCCAGCAGAGGTGACAGCACAGTGGAATATACTTGGGATGGAGTGGCCTGGGAGTCCTCAACATAGACACTGAACCCTATGAAATCAGATTAAATGCGAACAGAGATCTCCTGCTGATTAGCTCTTAGAACTTCATCACTTTTGGCTGGTGAATTAGTACTCCTCTATGTAGAACATCACTTAGAGGGAGCACAGAGGGTTCCAAGTGTGCAGGATGTATTCCAGATAGAGGACTTCAATGTTCATGAATGGTTCAGCACCACCATTATTACTCGAGTTGATTGAATCCTAAAGTACAATGCTACTCAACCGAGTTTGCAGCAAGTACTGAGGAAACCAACAAGAGGGAAAATTATATTTGACCTCAGCCTCACCAATCTATACTGATAATCACAGTCCTCAGGAGTCAGAGTTCCATCTTCACATTGCAGAGAGCCTCCACATGTATTGTGGCACTATCACCATGCTAATTGGGATAGATGTAGTAACTGAAAATTGGGCATCCATGAGGCACTGTGTGCAATCAGCATAACCAACGCAATCTGCATTCTTACGACCTGACATAGCCCCACTCTGCCATTATCATCAATCACGCGGGTTCAATTAAAGTGCAGGAAGGCATGTTCGGAGCAGCACCAGACAAATGTAAATATTAGATATCAACCTGCTAAAGCTATCAAACAGGAATAAAAAGCTAAACAGCATTAGCAGAAAGTGACAGACAGAGAAAAGTGATTCCACAACTAATAGCTCAGACATAAACTTTTTGTCTTGTCACATCTACTCGTAAATGGTGATGGACAATTAAAATATTCACTGGAACAGAAGGCTCCACAAATATCCCCATGGTTAATGATGGGGCACTAGAAGATCAGTGTAAAAGATAAGGCTCAAAGATTTGCATCAATCTTTGGCCAGGCATGCTGAGTGAATGACCCATCTTGGCCTCTTTCAGAGGTCTCCAGCATCACAGATGCCAGGCTCCAACCAATTCAATTCACTTGAGATCAAGGAGAAGGATGATTGCTGCAAAGGCTCTGGGTCCTAACCACAGTCAGGCAATAGTACTGAAGACTTGTGCTCCGGAACTTGCACTGCCCGTCACCAAGCAGTTCCTTACAACTACAACACAAGCATCTACTTGACAATGTGGAAAATTGTCCTGAACACAAAATGCAGGACAAGTCAAACTTAGCCAATTACAGCCCCATCAGGCTACTCTCAATCATCAGTAACAGGATGGAAGTGGTCTTCAACAGTGCTAACATGCAGCATTTGCTTAGTAATGCTCACTAATGCTGAGTTAGAGTTCTGCTACGGTCATTGAGCTCCTGACCACATTACAGCCTTGGTTCAAACATGAACAAAGAGAAGTAAGGTGAGAATGACTTCCCTTGACATCAAGGCCACATGTGACCAAGTATGATATCAAAGAACTGAAAATGTGTTGCTGGAAAAGCGCAGCAGGTCAGGCAGCATCCAAGGAGCAGGAGAATCGACGTTTCGGGCATGAGCCCTTCTTCAGGAATCCCTGAAACGTCGGGCTCATGCCCGAAACGTCGATTCTCCTGCTCCTTGGATGCTGCCTGACCTGCTGTGCTTTTCCAGCAACACATTTTCAGCTCTGATCTCCAGCATCTGCAGTCCTCACTTTCTCCTGATATCAAAGAGCCCCAGCAGGCTTAGAATCAATGGGAAACAGAAAACCTCTGCTGGTTAAAGTCATACTGAGCAAAAAGGAAGATAGTTGTGGCTAAAGATTGCAGAGATCTGCACCATTCATGAATCTACAGATACTGATGAAACACCCCATGTTCATTGCAGCAGAACTTTGACAATGTCAAAATTTCAGCTGACAAGTGGCAAGTAACATTTGCAAAACACAAGTGCCAGGCAAGGGCCATCTCCAACAAGAGAGAAGCTAACTTGACTGTTCATTGATGAATTCCCCCACTGCCAATACCATTGAGATTTCCGTTGACCAAAAATTGAACTGGATTAGCCATATAAGTACTGTGACTAAAAGAGCAAGTCAGAGGCTAGGAATCCCAAAGTTAGTAACTTACTTCCTAAATCCTCAAAGTCTGTCAACCATCTACAAGGTATAAGTCAGCAGTATGATAGAATACTCTTGTCATGCCTGGATAAGTGCAGTTCACCAACACTCAGGAAGCCTGACACCAACCTGGCCAAGTATTGTGATGTATTTTGGAACTAAAAACAAGGAATGTGAATTGATACTCACTGGAGAGATGCTGACAGGTAAAAGGTGTTCAAATACAAAATGATCTGAAAGTGCAAATGCACAGAGATAAAGCCATTGTAAAGTGCAAAAGCATTTTGGATTATATAAGTACTTAAGTAAGAACATAATGTGTGCAGAATAATATTTGCACAAGTATTGGTTAGTTGACAGTGAAGAGTAGAATATACAGTTTCTGACACCCAGTTACAGAAAGTGTACTAAAAAACAGAGGAAGTGACAAATTTAATTTCAATTGATATCAGGGACAGGGAACAAGTGTTAGAGGGGAATCTTGTGACACTAAAAACTTTATCTCGTCTACCCCTGTGTGTACTCTTCAGGAGAACAGGAAATGGTTTTTTGATTGGTCAGAAAGTCAGTAATAAATTCACACTAAGAGCAGAGAGAGATATTAAAGGAAATTCATTTTTGGGAACATCAAATGATTTGCCAAATGGAGCAGTTCAGCTAAAGACCACTGTAGATTTTAGCAAAAGTTAGATAAATAGTTGAATCTGAAGATGAGGAGAAAGTGAGGTCTGCAGATGCTGGAGATCAGAGATGGAAATGTGTTGCTGGAAAAGCGCAGCAGGTCAGGCAGCATCTAGGGAACAGGAGAATCGACGTTTCGGGCATTAGCCCTTCTTCAGGAATGAGGAATGTTGGTCCAGCAGGCTAAGATAAAAGATAGGGAGGAGGGACTTGGGGGAGGGGCGTCGGAAATGTGATAGGTGGAAAGAGGTCAAGGTGAGGGTGATAGGTCAGACGGGGGTGGGGGCGGAGAGGTCGGGAAGAAGATTGCAGGTTAGGAAGGCGGTGCTGAATTCGATGGATTTGACTGAGACAAGGTGGGGGGAGGGGAAATGAGGAAACTGGTGAAACCCGAGTTCATCCCTTGTGGTTGGAGAGTTCCTAGGGTGGAGGTGCAGGTGAATCTGTGGCGGATATGGAAGTTTCCTTTGGGGCCTTGGAGAGAAGTGAGGGGGGAGGTGTGGGCGCAAGTGTTGCACCTCCTGCGGTTGCAAGGGAAGGTGCCGGGAGTGGAGGTTGGGTCGGTAGCTGGTGTGGATCTGACAAGGGAGTGGCGGAGGGAGTGGTCTGTACGGAAGGCTGGTAGGGGAGGGGAGGGAAATATATCCTTGGTGCTGGGGTCTGTTTGGAGGTGGCGGAAGTGACGGCGGATGATGCGCTGTACATGGAGGTTAGTGGGGTGGTAGGTGAGCACCCGTGGGGTTCTGTCCTGGTGGCGGTTGGAGGGGCGGGGTTCAAGGGCGGAGGAGCGGGAAGTGGAAGAGATGCGGTGGAGGGCATCGTCGACCACGTCGGGGGGGAAATTGCGGTCCTTGAAGAAGGAGGCCATCTGGGATGTGCGTTTTTGGAACTGGTCCTCCTGGGAGCAGATGCGGCGGAGTTTTCTGAAGATGATACAGGTTATAGGCAGAAAATATAGAAACTACTTCTATCACTAGCTATTCCTTCACAGATACGATGGGTCAAATGACCTCTTGTACAGTATGCATTTCTGGGCTTTTTTCCCTTATTTAAGTATTTTAAATTAAAGAACTTGCCAATAGTCACAACTGAGCTCAAAACAATAACCATATCATCAGTTGAGTTTTTGATTAATCCACTTTAAGAATATAAGAAATAAGAAAAGTAATCCCCACAAACCTGCTCTACCATTCAATAAGGCTATAACTGCCCAGATTTTTAACTCCCCTTTCTGTCCTGTTCCCACAACACTTAATGCTTAAATCCAAGTTCAAAAACACAGAACAATGTTACCTCACCACCTCCCATCATGTGTCCACCATCCCTAATCCCTTGCATTACTTGATCAGTGACCAATTAAATCTTTTTGTGTGTGATAGACATATTTCAATAAACAAATTTTATTAACAAATTTGTTGGTGGAGTCCAGAACAAGGTGATATTTCTTCATATAAAAATTGTTGAAATGTGGAATTCTCTTCTCAAAATGGTGAGAGCTAAGGGAATCAACTGAAAATATTGAAACAGAGATTGATAGATTTTTACCCAACAAATATATTAAGGATCACAGAACAGATACGTAGATGGAGTTAAGACATAAAATGTACTGGAATTGAAGGCAATTAGCTTGTCTTCTCCTGTTTTTATACTCCCATCCAAATCAACAATAATTCTTCATCCAAAATTTGTATATATTTTTCATTCTATATCCAGCACAATCTAAAACTAAGATCAGATTTGAAACTTTAAATTCAACTCTTTTGGCTTAAAAGGGCAGCTTTGATTTGTGAGTTATCCACTGTGAAGAGTCAAAACAACAAAAGCATGAAGCAATAGTGATCACAGCTCTGTCAGTTTAAGGGAACACAGAGTAAGAGGGAAGTGCTAATATGGAAAAAGAACTGGCTCTGTGTAGCAAAGATTGGTGGTAAAATTATGTTTTTTAGACATGGAGGTGGTTTGCAGTGGTGGTCCGAGAGCATAAACTCAGGTGTACATGCAGCATCAAAGTTTGAAATCATACAAAGCCTGGCAATGTGATAGAGAAGAAGATAGTCGTAGACTTCAAGATGACAGGGTGGTGAAACGGATATGAAGGATTGCACATGAATTTCAATGCAGAGCTATTGCACTTCAGGAAAACATATATGGAGTGTCAGAATCCCATAAATAGCATGATTTTAAAAAGTACAGCTAAACTCAGCACCCATGTTCAAATATTTAAATGGCAGTAAGGCAAGACAATAAGGTGGGTAAAAAAGCTTATTAATATCTGTAAACAAGGAAGCAGAGAATATAAAATTGAAACTGTACTAGAATTTCATAAATCACTAGTTTGGCTTCAAATAGAGAACTGAGGGCAATTATCAGCACCACACTTGAGCAAATATGCAAAGGCCTAGGAATTAGATTAGATTACTTACAGTGTGGAAACAGACCCTTCGGCCCAACAAGTCCACACCGACCCACCGAAGCACAACCCACCCAGACCCATTCTCCTACATTTACCCCTTCACCAAACACGACGGGCAATTTAGCATGGCCAATTCACCTAACCTGCACATTTTTGGATTTTGGGAGGAAACCAGAGCACCCAGAGGAAACCCACACAGACACGGGGAGAATGTGCAAACTCCACACAGAGATCGCCTGAGGCGGGAATTGAACCCAGGTCTCTGGCGCTGAGGCAGCAGGGATGAGAAACTCCAGTTCTGAGGAGAAGTTGGAAAGGCTTAGACTGTTCTTCTTGGAACAGTGTAGGTTAAGAGGTAGCCAAAGATGTTCAGTATGACAACAAAACCAAAGAACTGTGGATGCTGGAAATCAAAACCAAAAACAGAAATTGCAGAGAAAACTCAATAGATCCAGCAGCAGCTGTGCTACAACCTACTGAGTTTCTGAGCAATTTCTGTTTCTGTGTTCAAATGATGATTGGTATTGACAGAGTAGAGAAAGGCTATTCCCTCTGGCGAGTGGGTCCGTAATCAAATGACAGAATTAAAACCAATAGCAAATGATCCAGAAAGGAAAGAATTTCGTTCAGTCAGTTTGGAAGTCTAGAACACCCTACCTGAATAAATGATGGAAATTGTTCCATATATAATTTTTAAAATGTGTTGGACAGGACTTGAGAATGAGAAACTTGCAGGGTTACAGACAATTGAACACAAATGCTACTCCAGAGATCCAACGCATGTCAAATGGCCCCTTTCTGTGCCCTTATTTTGTGAAAAAATCATGCACAATTTGGTTTCAAGGCATACAGCTTCTGGATTCACTGCTGCAGCTGCAGTAGTCAACCACCACCCAAGGAAGAGTGTATAAAGAAGGTATATCAAGGGAGGGGTTGGGAGGTGGAACTGACCAGAGATCCACCTATATAAAGCTATTCAGAAATTTGATGTGAACATACCAAAGGTCATTTTACAATTTTAGAGACTTGACTAATTTGGGTTATTTTAAAGTTGTGAATTATGGGCAGACTAATTTGGGGTTAGTACAGGTGCTATAATATATCTCTTACTAAATCCTCTAGATCTCATGCTTTGTCTACACTAATGATAAAAGTTATTGATTCCTCATCAGATCGTACCATAAATTTGACTGTCCAAAACTGGATCATAATCACAACTAGATATCTCAAAGCACATTGCAGCCAGTGAAGTATTTGAGTATAATCAGAAATGCGATCCTGTAATTTAAAATCAAGATAACTAAGGGCTGTGACACTACTAAAAGTCCATATGCAATTTGGGTTTGAGTACATCAATATCAATGTGTGACAACACAAAAAATGATCTAAGAGAACTGGACAAAGTTTCAAAAGGACATGTCACGCTTGTGCATTGGTCAAATAAGGTGTTTCAACTTAAGACAGAAAAATGCATGATTTATTTTGTTTGAAAGCTGCATTATAGAAAAGTATTTGCGTTAGGAATAATTCTGATGGGGTTTCATTGAAACACTGGAAGGTGCAAAGTCTAAGTGGGAGCTTGCCAGTTATAATATTGATCATTGTGTTTCCTACACTGGATCAGTGACTACATTCCAAAAGTACTTTGTTGGCTATAAAGTGTTTTGGAGCATCTGACAGTTGTGAAATGGATCCTAGAAATCCAAGTCGTTATTCTTGGCATCAGCTTGGCTTAGAAGTAACACTCAGCTCCAAATTTGAAGCTCAATACTTCAAGCCTCTTTGCGGAACTTGAGCACTATATAGAAGCCCTACAGCGTGGAAGCAGGCCATGTGGCCCATAGAGTCCAAGCCGAGCCTCCGAAAGGATCCTACATATATTCACTGCCATCTTTGGATTGTGGGAGGAAACCAAGGCACCCAGAGGAAACCCATGCAGATATGGGGAGAATGTGCAAACTCCACACATACAGTCGTCCGAGGGTGGAATTGAACCCAGGTGCCTGGCACTGTGAGGCAGCTGTGCGAACCACTGAGTGCAACATAATCAAATTTGGCTTATGCCAAGATAGATTGTCATGCCACAAGTCTAGAGGCGAGTTAGTTAAATCTTCAATGTTATTCATTTGTGAAGAGTTTTTGCCTTTTTGTTAACACCATTTGCAGAATTTTAGGATCATATGTTGCTAACAGCACAGGAGACTATTCTGTCCATTGTGTAAGTGCTGAGTCTACAACAGCAACTCAGTTTCTCCCACTTTCTTTCCTTTTCTTCAAGGATCTGCTTATCTTTTCTCTTCACGTGATCATCTATTTCCCATTCAAAATCTCCCATTTGCTCAACCACCTTCTCAGGCAGTGCATTCCAGTTCCCAGACATTCACTGCCTAAAAACGTTCTTTGTCCCATCACTTCAAAGATGTATCACTAAAATCATTCACATTAAAGCAGAAATCAACGTACAACCTTATTTCTCTGCCTCACATCTGTCACAGAAACATTCACATGCAACCTGTACTTAGGTTGCTTTTCAGAAAATGGCCAGGAGAGGTCATTATCTGTATTAGGAAATGGGTTTCAACAGCAACTTCATGCATAACACTTTACTATCCTACCTGAAAAAATTGCTTATGTGCGGAATGAAATGGCAGAGTACTTTAAAATAAAAGGTATTCCATTTGTATTTAATCTCTTTGTAAAACTTCATATTTCTTCAAATTACTCTTTTTCAGTGATTTTGTACTGCTGATTTCTTTTGTATGAATTACTTTTTAAAAAAACATCAACGTATTACAGAAAATATCAAATTGATAACTAAAGTTCAACAGTCAAAATCCAATTAACATTTTTAAGTTCTATTTGCTATTCTCAGAACATGTCACATTAACAAAATACAATTATAGACAAAAAAAAGTCATGCAAGTCCCATTACATTGGATAACATTAATAGAGCAAGCAAAATTGACATCCTCAGGTATTAAATACTTATGAATGTTGATAAATATATCCAATTAAATTTTACTGATTAAAAGCCAGTTAAATCTTGCTGAAGACGTAGTAGAATACAGTGCAGTTGAAACAGGCAAATATTGTTCACAATAAGGATCGCACTTCAGTCAACAGGAATGTTCTTCAAATTTCAGATTTCATAGGACAGCGGCAAACTTTGGTGTCACAGTGGGAATGGAGGGGTAGATACAATCAATTGTGACATTTTAAATAATGTATGCTCTACTTATTTACAGATGTATTTTTAAATTGCATTGACAGTAATTAGTTAACCAATCTAGAGACAAGACCTATATCCATGCAGGATTTAAATATTTCTGAACGGAATGTAAAATACTGCGGATGTTGGAAATCTGAAATAAAAACAGAACACGCTGCAGAAACTCAGCAGATCTGGCAGCAGCTGGAGGGAGATAAACAGAATTTTGAATTCAAAGATTCTCATTTAGAACATTTTTCTCTCCATAGCTGCTGCCAGATCTGGTGAGTTTCTCCAGCATTTCCTAATTAAAAAACAAGTTTTTAACCTGCCCCTCATAGTGAGGCCAGATGCAGGGAAGATAACACCATTTCACACTAAGCTCAAAAAGGTACAGTGTCCACTGAAGAGTGTGTTAATAATCTGAAATGGCAGCATGACTGGCTCTTTGCTATAAATTCTGTGTCCTATGGTCCTGCTCCACAATCACCTGATGAAGAAGCAGCGCTCAGAAAGCTGGTGCTTTCAAAGAAACCTGTTGGAACTATAATCTGGTGTTGTGAGATTTTTAACTTTGTCCACCCCAGTCCAACACTGGCTCTTCCACATCTTAACTGAAAGTGAGATTTCTTTGTCAAGAAAGTTTCATCACCTATATTTGAAACATTAATTCCCTGTCCCCACTTAATTAGCACCACATCCATGAACATTTCCTCCCTCTACTATCAACACTCAGTAACAGCAGTGTGTACCATTACAAAATGCACTTCATAAATCCACCATGGCTCCTTGCACACCACCTTCCAGACCTACCACAATCCAGAAGAAGGACAGCAAATACATGGGAACACCAGCAGCTGCAAGTGTCCCTCAAATCCACTCACTGTCTTGACTTGGAAATATCCCCCTGTTCCTTCAGTGTCTCTAGATCAAAATCCATTACTCCCTAATGACATTGTGGGTGCACCCACACCAAATGGGCTACAGCTCATTACCACCTTCTCAGGGGCAACTAGTGAGGGCAATAAATACTGACCGAGCAAGTATCTTCGAGATCAGGAGTAAAGAAAAAGGATGAATGTCTTGAATTTATTGCAATGGAACTTTAATGGGATGTTTTCAGCCAATATGCAGTCTATATACAAATATATAGATATGCAATTTTAAGACAGAAAATCCATAGAGGACAAAGTACGTCTGTTAAACTATTTAGAAATGGTCTTGCTCTCAGACACAAGAAAAAGTTTCAGTGTTCAATCTTTATTCCTTCCTCCTGATATGTTCCTATTGGTGAACTGAGATCCTTCTTCCATGGAACGCATTACTTTTCAGTGTTATCTATTATAATGGAAGTAGGTGAATACTGTTTGAGATTTATCTACTAAACTGTTATCTGTTCAATAGGTATAGTTCAAGAGTTGCCAAGTTTTTAAACTATATTCTTATTGAAAAATAATCTTTAAAAAAAATTACAAATACAAAACAATACAATTCAAAACAAAAGTAAGAACACCAAAAATATTAAAAACCCAAACCACCCTCATGTATAAATATGTATAGAAAATATCACATAAAAAACTCCAACTAACTACTCAACTAAATAATAACCAAACTAATAAATAATAACTCAGCTCAGCCAACAAAACACTCATTCGAATATCGAGAGCATTAGTTTTCACATATTCATGCGTTCACAGTTCCCCCTCTCTGAATATTGGACTCAAAGCACAATCGTTACAGTTATATAAAAGCCCTTATTAGTGTGGCAGACAAATCTGTGTCCAGGTATTCCAAAAAGGGCTGCCACGAGTTATAAAAATTCTCAGTCTTGTGGGGTACCATAATTGTGAGAAAATCCAAATGGGATCTGCCAGCTGCCCCTAAAATGTGATGACCGCAGCAAAAGGGTCACTGAAGAGAATCTTCACCCATCTAATAAAGGATTCATCCAAGCCAAACCGTTTCAGAATATTAAAAAAGGTACGGCCACTCAACTGTCAAATGCCTTCTCTGCTTATGAGAAATCATCAATCCCTGTACTGACTGTTGTTGACACATTTGAATTACATTAAGCAGCCTCCTAACATTACTGGAGGATCTGTGGTCCTTTATGAAGTCCATCGGGTCCTCTTTAACACAGTCTCCAGCCTTAGTGCAAAAGTCTTAAATGTGGACTTCAAAATCCTCTCTAAGAAATGGACCTGTACGAAGCACAGTCCTCCAGGATCTTCCCTTTTTTAAGAACAAATGAAAGATTGGCCTCTCTCAAAGATGGCGGAAGACAAACATGACTGTATGAGTCATTGAACATGTTGAGCATCAGCCTGACAATGTGTTTATAAATTCGTTGGGTGGTCCATCAGGACCAGGCACCTTTCCACTCTGAAGCTGCTTCACAGTCTCCTGCACCTCTTGCTCTGATAAAATCTCTGGAATGCCACATTAATATTTCTGGAATCACATGTTAGGTCCCGAGTCCTTTCCTAATCAACATAATGGCTGGAGGGGCACTCCTTTTCCTGGCGAGCTATGCTAGGTATTTGCCCGAGTCATCATACTCATATAACCTTTGCTTTGTGAAAGTAAGCTTTTTTTTGCTGTCTACGTGAGCACGGAATTCAAAGCAGACCACAGCGCCAACACCCTCTGTAGCTCAACGAGGGCCTGTCAAAGTAAGCCTTCTCGACTGCCTTCAACCGTGCTTCAAGGAGACGTTGCTGTTCGCCCTTCTGCTGCTTCCTGCTGACAGATTAGGAAATAACTAACCCCCTGGCCTAGGCTTTGGCAGTTTTCCAAAGGACGGACGGGCTACTAACTGAGCCTTAGTTAATGTCTAGGAATGCCTGAAATGCCCTGGAGGAGTTCTCCACAAACTTATTATCCTTAAGGATAAAGGGGTCCATTCATCAGTGCCTCGGGCCCATTGTAACATCCTTAATCTTAACCAACAGGTACACTGGAGCGTGATCGGAGATGGTAATATTACCAACTGTACAAGATGCCACCAAATCCAGGGTTGCCACAGGTCAGAAAAACATCAACCCAGTGTGACATCTGTGTGGATTGGAAAAAAAGTGTAAAATCTCTGCCTGTTGGGTGGAGACACCTCCAGACGTCCACCAACCCTAACTCCACACACAGATCCATGAATTGTTTAGTTTATACAGAGGGTATTCAGGGAGGGGGTCTTTTGGGCAACTTGTCTACTGTGGGATCCATGAGACAGTTAAAATCTCCCCCATAATGATGTCAGGAATTAAGATCAATTTAGAGAATACATCTACCAGAAACTTGAGGGGGTGGGCCGGAGGGCAATAAACATTTAAAATACCTTATTCTTCCCCATTTATCAGGGCTTTGAGAATTACAAACCTCCCGTGTGCGTCTTTAACACACTATAGTTACTTAAATCAGAGATTCCTGCTAACCAATATAGCCACTCCCCTATTTATAGTATTAAAAGATGAAAAGTAAACCCGAACAAAGCCATTCTGCTGTAGTTTCAAATGCTCCTTATCATCCAAGTGTGTCACCTGTGACAAAGCAGGTGACACACTTTTCCTTTGAGACTCGAAAGTACCTTCTTCCTCTTAATTGGTGACTGACTGCCTCTGATGTTCCAGGTACACCATTTAATCAAGTCATTAGCCATAGCCTTCTGAGTAACATTTAGATTCCAGAGAGGAGGAACTCAAATCACAAATCACTAAGCCTTACTGTCGCAAGATCCCTCAAACGTTGGAACTACATCAACTAAAACCACTACAGTTAACAAACCTACAAAGCAATCAAAAGGTTATATACTACAAAAAAAAACCAACATGTGGTGCTGAATTGGGGAACTCACCCCCTACTGAAAGGGGGCAACTACACATCCCAAACCCAACTTCCTATCCCACTGCCAGTACTGCAGCCGGGCATTTAAATACCTGAACCGGGCATAAACTGCCCGTAAGTAGGCATCTAGCCATCACAACCATTTTCCCTCCTCCTAGCCAGAGCCACACTGTAAACACAAGCAGAAAAGAAAGAAAATACACCATGGAATAATACAGTGAATAAAGAATTTTTTAAAAAAAAGGTAAGAACCCCACCCATCCTCTGATATAACTTGACTTAGAAATTGAAAGTAGACATTGACCGAACTTCCTCTTTTTCTAAAAAGAAAAAACAAAGACATACCCAAACAACACTACTATTTGTACATACTAAATTGCTCAGATTAAGTTAATTTGTCCACAAAGTCTCGTGCCTTCTCCGACATGTCAAAGAGAGATGTACAGATCCACCTAAGGTGTTCCGAAGCACCACCGGATACCTCAGAGAACTGGATCCTAAGCTTCCTCAGTCTTCTCTTGAGCTTTCACAGGATTTTCTTTTCTGGATCACTGCCGCTGAGAAGTCTTGGAAGAACATGATCTTAGAGCTCTCATAAACTAGGGCCATCAGGTCCTTCCCCTAGATTCTGGAAGCTTTCACAATTCTCTCCTTACCTCTATAATGATGAAATCGCACCAAGATAGAACAAGGACGTTGATCCAGACCTGACATCCGCATCATGACCCAGTTGAGCCCTCTCGATCTTCAAGCCTCTTATTCCAGCCTCCAAATTAAGGAATTTCGGCAACCAGTCCTCAATAAATTCCGCCGGCTGCTCACCTTCCTTACCCTCCGGCAGGCTGACAATCTGAATATTTTTTCTCCTGTCCCTGTTCTTGAGGTCATCAACTTGGTCAAGCAAATTATGGACCTGCGTCTCCTGGGCTTGGATCTTATCCTTGGAGGAACCAGTATCAGCTTCCACCATTGCAATTTTGTATTCTACCTCATCTGTCCTTTTCTCCAGGACTCCCAGCTGCTGTTCATGCTTCTGCGGCATGATAGAGATCCGAGCCAGCTTCTTCTCTATCTTCTTACCCAACATCTCACGAGCATCTTCACCAGGGCCTGGTAAGAAATCGAGTCAGGGATCCTGCAGGCTGGGCTGCGGACCCAGCCTCAGACACTCCTCCTCCCTTCTTCAGCATCCCTGAACGGCGAAAATCAAGGTAAGTTGATTTTTAATAGAGTCCTGGGGCTCAACGAACTTTCCCAGAATATCGTGGGTTAAAAGTTCGTCCCACTTGTGCTGCGAAGCGGGGCTCTGCAACGAGACCTTCTTAGTTCATCACCATCTTGGATCCCCCCCAAGAGTTGCCAATTTTTGTTTTCCAAGCCCAAGAAATATATTGGGTTTCTGGTTAAAAAAAAAGTACGCCTGGAACTCAAAGAACTGAGCAGACGCAAGAACATAATGTGAAGCTCAGAGCAACTTGCCCATACTAATGATGCATTTTATTTCGGTCAGAGTTCAAATTCACGTCTGCATGATGGTGCTTGATGTTGGCATGACAAGTCACGGTTGTAGACAAGCACACAAGCTGCACAATACAGGGGTCTTTCCAAATGACAATTGTTAATGATACAACAGATTGTGTTTCGTTGGAATATCTTCTCTACTATAGAAAGTAAATGGGTTTTGATGTATAGAAAAAGTCATACTTCAGTCTACGCCCAAGGATTTTATGGATCTATCTTTTGACCATTCTTCCTGTTCAGTTACAGGTAATCAGGCTTATTTAAACTTTTTTTGGAAAAGCAGTTGTAGAAAAACAAGAGAGATAAGCAGGAATTCTGTATTTAAATAATACATTTCCATCTCAAAATGAAGTCTCCAAAACTTTAGCTAACTTTTCAGAATTTTTACATGGGATATTGAAGATCATGAGTTCCACCTTTCTGCTCTAGTGAAACGGAGATTTTGTACTATGTATGTATTTTGGTGCTTTTGCTGCAAGTGTGTGTTCTGGGTTGAACATATGGTTTGTTTGGAGTTGACAATTGGCCTTTGAGGGATAGCAAACTACAATACCCCAGAATTCCAAGGAATAGATGGAAGTTAGGGAACTCTGCAGAGGGCTTATGTCCAGAACTTTCCAGATGCACTCAGTTTGTGCTGGGAGTTGTTCCAGAGAGAAGAATGGATTAACCTTCAATGGAATGAGAAATCTTTTGATAAAGTAAAATGTGCTAATCAACATTCCCAAGAAAAACAGTTTAAAGTAACGAAATAATCTTAACAATTTGTTATTCTATTAGTCCCAGACAAGACAGTTGGGATATAGTCAGAAGAAGAGAAAAAGGATGAGCACCTTGCCAAGACCTTCCCCACACCTCCACTTCTCACCTTTAAACAACCACCAAACCTTAAACAGATCATTGCTCATAGCAAACTGCCTGGCTTTCAGGACAACACCATACAACCTTGACACGGGGGACGCTGTAAGACATGTCAGTGTCAACACAGATACCACCATTATGCATGGTGACACCTCCCATCATGTACATGGCAGGTAATCATGCGACTCAGCCAATGCTGTCTATCTCATAACCCGCAGGCAACGATGCCCTGAAGCATGGTACATCGGCGAAACCAAACAGAGGCTACAGCAACATATGAATAGACAACACAACAATCAACAGACAAGAGTGTTCCCTCCAAGTCGAAGAACACTTCAACGGCCCAGGACATTTGACCTCGGATCTTCGGGTGACCGTCCTCTAAGGCAGACTTCGGAACAGGCAACAACAAAAAGTGGCTGAGCAGAGGCTGACAGCCAAGTTCGGTACCCTGAGGATGGCTTCAACTGGGACCTTAGGTTCATGTCACACTACAGGTGACCCCATTGCACTATACACACGTACAGACAGATGCACATGCACAGACGGACGGCCACTCCTACACACACACACACGCACACACTCCCACAGACCCATACACTCACGCAGACCCTCATATGCTCACACAAACACTGCCACACTCACACACACACTCTCAGACACTCATAACCCCGCCTCCCCACACACACCCACATGCACACATACATATTTAAGTTTGCGGGGTGAATTTGTACGCGCAGAATTACATTTTTCTTTGCTCAAAAACTGCATGAATCCATGTAAGATTCTGTAAATCAATTTCTTTAGATTAGAATCAGTCTGACCATTGTGGCACAGACAGTCTCACACAGGGCACCTCACACCTTCAAATCGTTATCTGGGCCGACATGACACCAATTGTTAAAGTTCACTTGAGAATGTAACTTATAAATGTTCTGCGATTTACGTAAGAACGAACTGAAACCAACATGTTCATTCTAAAAGAGGAAAGACTTAAACAATCCAGGTCTTTTTCAATATATAATTTCAGTTACATCACACTGTAAATCTTTGCTATAAATCTTGTGTCTTACGATCTTATACTCCACAACCACCTGAAGGAGCAGTGCTCTGAAAGCTAGTGCTTCCAAATATACCTGTTGGACTATAACCTGGTGTTGTGTGATTTTTTTATATATATATCACACACACACACATATATATATATATTAGACAGATGAGACTTCAGGCCAAAGTGATCATGTTTTAAAAGTGACCTATATAATGAAAGGGGAAGGTCAGCTCTCTAGCTGAGCAGTTTAGTTCAATCAGAACTAGTTGGGAATTCAACAGTGAGCTGTAGGGAAACAAACTCTCTTTCTACCCTGCTAACTTCAACCTGTAAGCATCTGTTCCATTGTCTTTTTTTACTGGTCTTTAAGAGGGTTTGCTTATTGGGACTGTTGTGTGTATTCAGAGCAGCATAATTAAGTCTGGTTTGGATAGACAGTTCTGTAGGGCTTATTTATTCCGTTCTTTGTGTTTCATTGTGTAATTTTGTGAATAAATTTTTGTCTGTTTTTAACCTGGTAATCAACCTCACTAACTTACTCTGGGTAATTTTCACTGTATGCTTACTGAAACAAATTGCAAAGTTATGGTCTGGGCTGCCTGCTTAAGAATGTTGAGTGGTCTGGCCTAGTCCATAACAATACCAGGCTGTAGTGATTCCAAATAGGTTACTTCTGCATTCTTTAAATCAATCCTTGAATCTGTATATAAATCAGAGTAGAGTCATAGAGATGTACAGCATGGAAACAGACCCTTCGTTCCAACCCGTCCATGCCAACCAGATATCCCAACCAGTTTTGCCTTGTTTATCTTCATTCGTGTTATCAAAAAGTATTTGTTTTGTTTTATTGTTAAAATGAAGACTGCAATCTTGTATGCTTTGTTTTACTAGAAGATCACATCAGGACCTTTTTTTAAAATGATGATCTATCTAACCAAGCATCCATCAGGAGTCTAACTTGTACAGTACTAACATCAACTTTACATTATTATGATCTTGTGGCTCCAATTGTTTTGGGAGAAATGTCAAGACATGAAATCAAACTAATGAAGGATGAGATAAAACAAAAGGATTGTGGATGCTGGAGATCTGAAACAAAAACTGAAATTGTTGGCGAAACTCAGCAGCTCTGGCAGCATCTGTGGGAAGAAAAGAGAGTTAATGTTTTGAGTCCAGTGAAACCATGCTGATGAAAGTCACTGGATTCAAAATGTCAACTCTTTCTTCCCACTGATGCTGCCAGACCTTTTGAGTTTCACCAGCAATTTCCGTTTTTGTTACTGAAGGTTGAGATCTGAACAATAGCAAAACCTATCCATGTACATTTACTCTAAGACAGTTTTCTTCCCACCAAGATCAAATGTTTTACTGAAGCTGTTTGATGTTAACACAGATTCATTCTCTCATCATAAATGTTAGAAG
The DNA here is from genome assembly GCF_004010195.1 of Chiloscyllium plagiosum. Taxonomy (NCBI): domain Eukaryota; kingdom Metazoa; phylum Chordata; class Chondrichthyes; order Orectolobiformes; family Hemiscylliidae; genus Chiloscyllium; species Chiloscyllium plagiosum. Next base: position 119,560,976 of record NC_057711.1, on the reverse strand, counting down.
GAATCACATATTACAAAAAAAATGAGCACTCACGGTCTGGAATGTCATTCATGAAGGAGGTGCAGAATAAAGTCCAGTGAAATAATTATCTGCATGACACTCCTTAAAAATAATTCATATCTCAAGTTAATACATGCCATTAGCTTCAATACTGGCTAGTTTTGAACGCTAGGTACAATCATTATCAATCACTTGTGAAAGCAAGAGTTATCTGCAGATACTGGTCATAATTCACTATAATGGTGTACCCTGCAACAAATATTATAACCTTAAATTTGTGGTTGTAATGAGTCTCAGTACGTATTATCTTTATTTTGTAGAAGTGACAGCATCCTTGCATGTGCAATTAGAAGTGGAAACGAAGAAACAACCTGTGTGATTTCCCACACCTTTACATGGTGCGCTGATAAAGATCTTGAAACTTGAGACCTTAGAATTCTTTTGAATTGACATGAACTGCCATTTGTATGCTATAATCTAACTTGTTACAAGAAGATAAAATTACCCTCATTGAAGGAAGTGTAACTCAGTTCTTAAATGGTGCAATCTGTCAAATTATTATTAAGCCATCTCTGAGCCTGACAAATTAATTTTGCATTTGTAGAAAGAATAGCAAAGTTTGATTTGAACAAAACTATAGATTTCTAAAAATAATGTATTAAATATTTACTATGTCCCAGCTTCTATCTCAAACCTATGGTTGTGACCAATCTTTACTTGCTTTCTACAATATGATTGAAGCGTGGACAATTTTTTTTTTATTTCCTGGTTTACCATTCACAGAATTCATGTATGGGCCGCTTAGTCTATTTTATGAAGTTGCTGCTGTTAGATACCAGAGTTCTTAAATAGCTGAAGCTGGAAAGAAATTAACCATCAAGAAAAAATGAAAGCCTGGCCACCAAGATAATTAGATCCTGGAGAGTACACCTCTCTTGGGTCCTTCATTTTAGCTCTGACCATACAATATGGTCACAAATCTTTTACTCCCCAGTCTTCACATTTAGATGACAAGAATAATTGAAATACACTGCATCACAGACCAATGTCTGATACATATTTGTGGTACTGGAGCTCTAATCAATATAAAACAAAGCTGAAACAAAATTAAGAAAATGAAAAATATCAGTCAAGGGAAAATCAATAGCTATATTAAATTAAAACAAAGAACTGCAGATTCTGCAGATCTGAAACAAAAACAGAAATAACTAGAGAAATTCAGCAGGTGTGGCAGCATCTGTTTCAAGTCAGTGACGAGTTCAGAAGAAGGGTCACTGGACTCAAAACATTAACTCTGCTTTCTCTCCACAGATGCTGCAAAATAAGTGCCTGTCTGGCTATCAAAAACTAAATTTAGTTACCTTATTGGAGGCTTAAAATTTCAAGGAAATTCCTACAAATCAGTAATCTTAGGGAACCTTCTCATTGATTGGATTCTTTTACTGATTCTGTTTCCACTTATCCAGTGTATCCCAGTAACAAAATGGCTAGGCAATCAAATGGTGTTAACTCAGCAATCAGAGTTTGCCACACATTTTTAAATGGGACACAAGGATGTTTTACCATCTACTTTTTCACTAAATCACTGAAACACTGAAATAATCTGAAATCCCAATAAATTATGATGTGGGTTAACTAATCATAAAATCGCTACAGTGCAGAAGCAGGCCATTCGGTCATTAAATCTGCACTGAACCTCTGAAGAGCATCCCATCCAAAGCCAATTCCCCAACCTAATTCCCTGTAATCCTGCATTCCCAATGACTAATCCACCTAATTTATACATCCGTGGGCACGACGAGTAACTTAGTATGGCTAATCCACCTAATCTGCACATCTTCGGACTAAGCAAGGAAACCAGAGCACCTGGAGGAACACGTGCAGACATAGAGAACATGTAAACTCCACACAGGGAGTCCCCGAGGCAGTATCAAATCCAGGTCTCTAGCACTAAGAGTACTAACAACAGAGCTACTGCACCATCCCTAACGGTCTAAATCACTCAATTTCCTGTCATTTCTATAATGTAGCATGTACACAGGTACGAAAACACTGAATTAGAGAGCACATGCATAAATGAGGTCAAGTGAAATATCCACATCCCGCACCTCCGCCCTCAGACCCCACCCCTCCAACCGTAACAAGGACAGAACGCCCCTGGTGCTCACCTTCCACCATAC
>NC_057711.1:119550022-119558775 GCF_004010195.1 Chiloscyllium plagiosum | reverse complement strand
GTGACTACCCGGTCAGGTCCACGCCCCCCCCTACAACCCACCTTCCCATCCTGGCACCTTCCCCTGCCACCGCAGGAACTGTAAAACCTGCGCCCACACCTCCTCCCTCACCTCTATCCAAGGCCCTATGGAGCCTTCCACATCCAAAGTTTTACTTGCACATCCACTAATATCATTTATTGTATCCGTTGCTCCCGCTGGGGTCTCCTCCACATTGGGGAGACTGGGCACCTCCTAGCAGAGCGCTTTAGGGAACATCTCTGGGACACCCACACCAATCAACCACCCGCCCCACGGTACTTGGGGGCAGATGTACAAAGTAAAATTTACTTCTATAGTGAATGAAGCCAGGCAGGAGACAGGGGTCATTTATTGTAGGTTCAGCTCTGTTCAGAGAGGTGTTGTGGCTTGGAAAAGAAACTTTGGCTTCAGATTTTTACACTTTCCATGTTTATTTCTTGGCTACAGGCTTCTTCAATTATTTACTGTCTTTTGGTTTCTTCACCACATTCCCCTGGGTTTCTTTCTTTAGCTATTTTGAAGGAGTCAGAAGCACCCTGTCCTTTTGTCTGCACGAAAGAACCTTTCTCCACCTTTTGCCAGATATAGAACCTAATCTCAGTTTCTCCACTTTGACCCACTACCAGTTGAAGCTATCTTCAATGCAGCCAGAGACAACCCCTTGCAACCGCTACAACCTGCCACAACATTATTGCTGATTTATAGTCTTAGTAAATGTTATAAATACCAAAGAGTAACCAGTGCCTCTGTGCATGCACAGGCTATAGCCATCCTGCCATTAGCAATAATACACACTCAGTACCCAATTACCAAGACTATTTTTCAGCATATTCAGGCTCATTTGTCTTAAGCAGAAAGAAACATGAATTTCTTTCAGAAAGAAGCTAACAAATCATTTTAAACTCACAATCTTGTTTATTTGAAATTTTACAAGAAATCAATATCAGAGATCTTATGGTTTACAGCAGACTGGAGTTGTACATCTATCAAAGCACTGATTTTGCACAGAGATGAACATTCAAGAGACTTCGCCTGTCTTGTATGACTTGGGAGATTAAGCCAGTTTTGTCTTATTCAATTTCTACTCCAAAGGACATATTGATGAGCTTTGTTAGATACTGTAAAAACTGTAGCAGTGCAGAGAAGCAGTGCTTGGAAGTAATCATCAACTCTTTTATTGTAAATATCAACAGCAAAATGATGTCTTCTTCCCCTTTAGCGGACACACTAGTGAAGAAGGGAAGGCAAGCATTTTTGTATAGCATATAGAAATTCAAACGGAGAATTCAAGGGTCTAGAGAGTGAGGTAGAAGAATACTTTAGTGGAACCGAATATTACCAACATTGCTTAGTTTGCTATAGGTCAAGAGCACCACAGTTTCTCCCTCAAGAACAAACAACAAATCCCTATAAATCTTAAGGGATTATGAATTTCAAATAGTTGAAAAAACAAGAGGAAAATCCTTTGCTCACAAGGATGTTGCACTTGTATGCACCCTATTGTTACACAACAGTGGTTAGCACTGCTGCCTCACAGCGCCAGAGACCCGGTTCAATTCCCGTCTCAGGCGACTGACTGTGTGGAGTATGCACATTCTCCCGTGTCTGCATGGGTTTCCTCCCACAGTCCAAAAATGTGCAGGTCAGGTGAACTGGCCGTGCTAAATTGCCCCTAATGTTAGGTGAAGGGGTAAATGTAGGGGAATGGGTCTGGGTGGGTTGCGCTTCGGCGGGTCAGCATGGACTTGTTGAGCCGAAGGGCCTGTTTCCACACTAAGTAATCTAATCCAATTCTACACCAGCTCAAACATTGGAAACATTTCTCGAAAACATGAAGTCATTACTGTAGAATGTTCAGGATTACATCAAGTTACAAATAAAAACACATACACAACTTTGGAAAGAAGTATTGTTATTACTTGGTACCTGCAAGATAGCATCAATTCGATTCCTCTCAGCAATAAGGAATTCATTTTCTATATTACAGGTCTGAATAATTTTATCCCTATCCTCTTGTTCAGTTTGGAATCTCTGTTGATCATCTTTCCTTGCATGTTCAGAAATTGCTAGAGTTTTTTCCAATTCCTTCACTTTCTGTTGAAGTTCTGAATTTTGCACTGTTAATTACAAAAATAGAAATTCATTTAGATACTGCCTTTATAAAGTATTTACAATTTTAATATGCATGATGGCAAAATTATAAAAACAAAATCATGTTATTTACCAGATTGCATGTGTCTATCTCATTATTTACTCAGTGATCAACTGATTTTGATGATAACCCTTTGCTGAGGAATTTCATTAAACATTAACAAGCATCCCTTTGAAACTACTACATAATACTGGCATAAGTAATCTGACTCACTGGAATGATCAAAAGGCTGTAATTTCATTCTTCAAATCATATGCAAATGCAATGAGTTTTTATACCTTTTTTCTTCAGAGTCTCTCAAGAGTGAAAATACACTCATATACCATTTTGCTTATATATGTGAAAGATATTACCATGAAATTAATGGTCAAGTGTTGGTTGTAAAGCAATCAAATTTCATGATTAACCTGAGAACCTAAGACCTTCGAAGATTTATTTGTAATTACTGAACGGTTTCTGGTGTTCATAATGGCAACTCAAGTAATTCACCCATCACAGTAATGCAGCAAATTCAATGAAGCAGCATGTCAAACCCAGCCTGCATCAAGTAAACTATTATATTCCCTGTTTTTACAGTAAAAGATAAAGGTTCCAATTAAAATACATCTCATATGCACACAAAGGAAACAATTTAAAGCAGGAATCGGGAGTCTTGCTCACCAGCTGGACAGCTGATGGCGACTTCACAACAGTTCTAAAGAGGGCTAGGCATTTCTAAGGCTTTGTGTTCCTTGGTCCTAGGGAATTCCCACATTTAGTAGCTGTTCACTGAGACTAACACCAGTAAGATCTGTGGCAGTTGCCAGCAATGTGCTCGGGAGTAAGCCCAGGATTGTAGAAAGCTATTTACAAGTTCGCTGATGACACCACCATAGTTGGTCAAATCTCAGATGGCGACGAAACAGATGACAGGCAGGAGATGAAAGACCTTGAAAAGTGGTGTACTGAGAACAACCTAGCTCTCAATGCCAGCAAAACCAAGGAACTCATTACTGACTTTCGGCGGGATGTTACTTATGTCCCCCTACACATTAACAGCATAGAGGTGGAATGAGTGGAGAGTGTCAAGCTCCTGGGAGTGGTCATCCACAACAAGCTTTCTTGGATTCTGCATGTGGATGCGCTGGTTACAAAGGCCCAACAACATCTCTTCTTCCTCAGGCAGCTGAGGATATTTGGCATGATGGCGTGTACCTTTGCCAACTTTAATAGGTGCGCCATTGAGAGCATTCAGTCTGGATGTATCACTACCTGGTATGGCAACTGTACCATTCAAGATCGGAGACGGTTACAGAGAGTGGTGAACTCAGCCCAGACAATCACAAAGGCCAACCTCCCATCTACAGAATTCATTTACCAGGGCTGCTGTCAAGGAAAGGCCGCCAGAATTCTTAAAGATCCAGCCCACCCTACCAAAGTATTTCTACAGCCGCTACCATCGAGGAAAAGGTACAGAAGCCTGAACACACGGACCAGCTGGTTTTGCAACAGTTTCTACCCTACTGTTATTAGAATACTGAATGGACTCACAAACCCTTAACATTCACCTTTATCTGCGTTCTTGTTTTTGCCATTGTTTACTATTATTTACTATCTATGCCTGTACTGCTCGCAAGACAAAGCTTTACACTGTGCCTCGGTACAGGTGATAAATTCAATTCAATTCAATTCAGACCTGGGTCTCAGATTAATTATGTTGGCTATGAGACAGAGGTTTGACTCTCAGTGGCTCCCTCCTTCCCAATGCTGGGTCTCTCAAATCAGACACCAAGTGCATTTCAGTGCAGGAACTCTTGCAAATAAGACAGCATATGCTTTTTGTGGATACAGCCCCCTATGCTGCAGGATGAAACCCGCAGGTTGGCATGAATTGTCCAGATTTAGATCGTGGTACTGGCAAGAAAGTGCATGAGCCTCAACTTATCAAGTGCCACCTCACCTCAACTTCATCCCACCTTGGTCCCCACCTCACGAAGAGCTTTAATTTTCACCAAAAATGTTACTACAGTAGTTGGAGGTTATCAATGTCAAACAGTTGGAGAGATGTTCAACACAAATCGAACATTTATTGAGGAATAAGGATTTTCTAGAAAAGGAACGACAGCACCCAACGTCACAGCTAAGCTAATAAATTATTTTTTTTCCAGAATTACCAGATCTCCTACAGCACTGAGTCAGTGAGTGTGCTCACAATGGAAGGAGAACATACTACAATAAAGGCCACACATGCCAGTGGAAGAATTTGAAAAAAGTTAGTTAGGAATCTCAGAGTCAGATGTACAACACAGAAACAGACCCTTTGGTCCAACTCATTCATGCCAATCAGATATCTTAAATTAATCCAGTCCCATTTTTCAGCAATTGGCCCATATCCCTCTAAGCCTGTCCTACTCATGTACCCATCCAGATGCCTTTTGAATGTTGTATTTATACCAGCCTCCACCACTTCCTCGTTCCATACACACACCACCCTCTGCATGAAAAAGTTTCCCCTTAGGTCCCTTTTATATGTTACCCCTCTCACCCTAATCCTATACCCTCTAGTTCTGGACATCCCCACCACAGGGAAAATATCTTGTTTATTTACTCTATCCACACCCTTCAGATTTTATAAATTTCTGTAAAGGTCACCCCTCAGCCTCCAACTCTCCAAGAAAATCAGCTCAGCCTATTCAGCCTGTCCCTATGGCTCAAATTCTCTGAACCTGGCCACATCCTTGTAAATCTTTTCTGAACCCTTTCAAGTTTCTTAACATCCTTTCAATAGGAGGGAGACCAGAATTGGACACAATACTCCAAAAGTGGCCTAACCAATGTCCTATACAGTCGCAACATGACTCCCCAACTCCCATACTCAATGCTCTGACGAATAAAGGAAAGCATACTAAACACGTTCTTCACTATCCTTATCTACCTGAAACTCCACTTTAAAAGAACAACGAACCTGCACTCCAAGGTCTCTTTGTTCAGCAACACTCACCTGGACCTTACCACTGTGTGTATAAGTCCTGCCCTGATTTGCCTTTCCAAAATACAGCACCTCACATGTATATAAATTAACTCCATCTGTCACTCCTTGGCCCATCTGAAGATCATAGAATCATACAACACAAATAGACCCTTCGGTCCAACTCATCCATGCCAACCAAGTTTCCTAAACTGAACTGGTCCCATTTACTTGTGTCTGGCCAATATCTCTCTAAACCTTTTGTAATGCCTTTTAAATGAGATATCGAAAGTCCAGAGAGAGAGTGTGTCAGGGTGAAGGGCAAGGCTGGTAAGTGTAGGGACTGCTGGATAACCAGAGAAACTGAGGTTTTTGTCAAGAATAAGAAAGAAGCAATGTCAGGTATAGACAGCAGAGATCAAGTGAATCCCTCAAAGAATATAAAGGCAGTATGAATATACTTCAGAGGGAAATCAGGAGGGAAAAAAGGAGACTTCAGATAGCTTTGGTAAATAGGGTTAAGAAAAACCTAAAATGGATTCTACAAATATATTAAAGGACAAAAGGGGAACTAGGGAGAGAATAGTACCCCTTAAAGATCAGCAAGGCTGACTATATGTAGAACCCCAGGAGATGGAAGACATACTAAATGAGGAGTTTGTATCAAATGTTATTACACTGGAAAGGGTGCAGAAAAGATTTATAAGGATGTTACCAAGACTGAAGGGTTTGAGCTGTGAAAGGTTGGATAGGCTGGAACTTTTTTCCCTGGAGCCTAGGAGGCTGAAGCGTGACCTTGAGGTTTATAAAATCATAAGAGGTGAATAGCCATGATATGGATCAGGTCAGACACCTTCAAAACATTTCAAGAAAGTAGCCCAGACCCTAACTTTGAGAGTTGTTTTAAGTAGGTGTAACCAAAATATTCCAGGAGGGATGCAGCTGGTCAAACCATGTAGTTTTGACCAAAACTGAATTTATTTATAAGATTACTGAATGAAACACAAACAAAAGAAAACAGAATACTGAATAACCCATCCTATCTGAAAACCCAACAGATCATCTCATATTAATGATGCTGTTCCAAATACTTGCAACAAACCCCATAACCATCCCTTGGCACAAAAGGTAAAATCAATCACAGGTCTTACAGGAGAGAAGACAGAGAGAGGAGGATCAGCCTGGACTGGCTTCTTTCGGTCTAGCAGCTTTTAAAACTGACTGACTGCTTTCAGTGAATAGCCAGACTGCCAAAAACCAAATCAAATCGGAGAAAAGCTGAGCTGGGAGAACTGGTCAATCCCCTTTCATTCAAGTGGTTTTTTTTAAACGTAAAATCCTTTTGCCCGGGGCAGTATCTGTTAGCTATAATCAAGCTGGTCCTAAAACCCATCCAAGCCCAGACATTTTGGAACCTGTGTGTTTACAACCTCCTGAAAAAAAAAATGGACAACATAACCTTGTTCAAGAAGCAGCATTCTGACAAACATCCTACCTATAGCAGAATAGTTGATTATTTTGCCAACACACTTCATGTATCAATTATATGATTAAATAAGGTCATGAAACATGGAGATGGGGAATGTCTTTGTGATCTATCTGCTTATCCTCACAACTTTGCACAGAGAGATTCAGGAAATATATAAACATTTGCATCTTGCTGTGACCAAACAAGAATATTTAAATAAAATACATTCTAAACATAGGACTTTTAAAAACAGGATTGTTTAAAGATTGAACGATGTAACAATGCTTCCAGAGTTGCAATTGTTTCTATAAAGAACTTTAAATTGTTATATAAATGCAGTTGAACAGTACTTTTCACAGTTTGAACATGTTACAAAATACAAAGTTTGGCAGATTAAAATTTGACTGGCAACCTGTGTAGTATTCTAAAAAAGTTTGAAATATTGCAACCTAATTGAGAAAGACTCCCTACAAGACCCAGAAACCAAGTTTTCAATATTTACAGCTGAAATCAAATAATTCTGTTTTCACCTATTGTCCAAACAGTGGTTGGAGAGTGGGGAAACAAGCTTCAGAACTCCCCAACAACAGAATCAGACATTCAATCAAAAGTTTACAGAAGCTGTACACCAACACACGAAACAGGATTTCCAAGTACAAACTATAACTTGCCATTTTGAAGAAGTCGTGCTGAATCATAGAATTCCTACAGTGTGGAAGCAGGTCACGAAACCCATCAAACCCAGACCCACCTCCCTACCCCCAACACCTGAATTTCCCATGGCTAACCACCTAACCTACACATCCCTGAACAGTATAGCCAGTCCACCCAATCTGCACATTCTTAGATTGTAGGAGGAAACTAGAGCACCTGGAGGAAACCCACAGACAGGGAAAGAATGTGCAAACTCCACACATACAGTCGCCCAAGATCATCCCAGGCATTGTGAGGTAAGCAATGCTAACCACTGAGCCACCATGCCACTTCAAATCTCCAAAAGCATTTCTCAAGAATAAGATGGATGAAATATTTACACAACACAGTATTATTTTGTGAAATATTAGTCTGCTTTCAGATTGGGGTCACAAAATTCAATTGTTGTGTAGTAACACTCTCTCAGGGTGACATTATCAGTCCAGTGAAGAAGCCTTGTAGATTGAAAGCTTTTTTTGCAAATTACAAATTCCAGATCTGAAGCATCAATTTTTATGTAATATTTGTTATTGGGATGTGGGCAAATATTGCATTTATTGCCATGCACACTTATTAGACAATTGACTCTCAAATGAACCCAGTATTAGACAATTAACTTTCTTTCTACTGTTTTTTTCCCCCCCGGAACAAAAAGGTCAACCCAAATGCACTAAATAAACAAAAAGTGCAAGATCCTCTTTGACTGGGAACAAATCACATTCCAGGAAGTATAGTGTTTTAGGAGGGCTGGTGTCATGCGCAGTAGAACATATTTTACTGCTGAGGTGAAGTTGAAGTTGTATTCCTTCAATGGTTTCAAAAATAAGGGGCCTCCTATTTAAAATTGAGATAAGGAGAAATTTCGTCTCTCAGAGGTGGTCAGTCTTTGCAATTCTCTTCCACAGAAAGCAGCAGAGGATGGGTCATTGAAAATATTTCAAGCTGAAGTAGACAGATCTTTTGATTGTGCCAAGCAGGCTAAGATAAAAGGAAGGGAGGAGGGACTTGGGGGAGGGGTGTTGGGAATACGATAGGTGGAAGGAGGTTAAGGTGAGGGTGATAGGCCGGAGAGGGGGTGGGGGCGGAGAGGTCGGGAAGAAGATTGCAGGTCAAGAAGGTGGTGCTGAGTCTGAGGGTTGGGACTGAGAAAAGGTGGGAGGAAGGGAAATGAGAAAGCTGGAGAAATCTGCATTCATCCCTTGTGGTTGGAGGGTTCCTCAGCGGAAGATGAGGCGCTCTTCCTCCAAGCGTCATGTTGCCATGGTCTGGCGATGGAGGCGGCCAAGGACCTACATGTCCTTGGCGGAGTGGGAGGGGGAGTTAAAGTGTTCAGCCACAGGGCGGTTGGGTTGGTTGGTGCGGATGTCCGAGAGGTGTTCTCTGAAACGTTCCGCAAGTAGGCGGCCTGTCTCCCCAATGTATAGGAGGCCACATCGGGTGCAGCGGATGCAGTAAATGATGTGTGTGGAGGT
>NC_057711.1:119515240-119549776 GCF_004010195.1 Chiloscyllium plagiosum | reverse complement strand
CTCCCACAGCTACCTAGATTACAACTCCTCCCACCCTGCCCCCTGTAAAAACGCCATCCCATATTCCCAATTCCTTCGCCTTTGCCGCATCTGCTCCCAGGAGGACCAATTCCAATACCGAACAACCCAGATGGCCTCCTTCTTCAAAGACCACAATTTCCCCTCCGACGTGGTTGATGATGCTCTCCACCGCATCTCCTCCACTTCCCACTCCTCTGCTTGCTACCAGGACAGAACACCACTGGTCCTCACCTACCACCCCACCAACCTCCAGATACATCGTATCATCCATCGTCATTTTCGCCACCTCTAAACAGACCCCACCACTAAGGATATATTTCCCTCCCCACCCCTATCAGCGTTCTGAACACTTTAACTCCCCCTCCCACTCCGCCAAGGACATGCATGTCCTTGGCCTCCTCCATCGCCAGACCATGGCAACACGACGCCTGGAGGATAAGCGCCTCATCTTCTGCCTAGGAACCCTCCAACCACAAGGGATGAATGCAGATTTCTCCAGTTTTCTCATTTCCCCTCCCCCCCATCCTTTCTCAGTCCCAACCCTCAGACTCAGCACCGCCTTCTTGAACTGCAATCTTCTTCCCGACCTCCCACCCCCAACCCCCTCTCCGGCCTATCACCCTCACCTTAACCTCCTTCTACCTATCGCATTCCCAATGCCCCTCCCCCTAGTCCCTCCTCCCTACCTTTTATCTTAGCCTGCTTGGCACACCTTCCTCATTCCTGAAGAAGAGCTTATGTCCGAAACGTCAATTCTCCTGCTCCTTGGATATTGCCTGACCTGCTGTGCTTTTCCAGCAACACATTTTTAAGCTCTGATCTCCAGCATCTGCAGTCCTTACTTTCTCCTAAATTTTTTGATTGGCAATGTAATTAATGGTTGTTGGGGACAAGCAGGAAAGAGAAGCTAATGCCACAAGATGACCAGTTGTGCATTTAATTAAATGTGGGAACCAATGCTGGGCCAACTGGTGTCTCCTGCTCAAATTTCTTATAAACACCTGAATAAACTCAAAGTTTAATAGTTTTAGTCATCACAACTCTGGACAGGTTTTTATTAAAACAGATTTGTAAAAGTCTAAGAGGTTTCAGATATTCAAGATCCCATGTAAGGTCACCTTGACCTCACAGCTTTGTCGCCTTTACATACAATGCTTTGAATAGAAAAATGAGTACATTTAACATTTATGTTATTTATAACTACAAGTGGGAGAGGAAAATGGTAGCTAAAAACTGGTGAAGGAATTGAGTGAGTTGATTGATTAAATGCTTATGTTGATGATTTATGGGTGATAGATTTAATTGTTCAGTTTTTCTGGTTATTAATTTCTCATGATACTGATTTTAATGAATTTATATATAGACAAAATTAAAATCATATAGATTTCCAATGGCATTGATAAAATATGAACTATGAAGTTTTGACTTCCTTCATCTGATTTTAGTACCAAAGACTCTTATATACTGAAATGTACAAAGATGAAAAAACTGATTTAAAAGTGGCCATAGTTAGCACCTGACCACAAGTTGAGCCAAGTTTCAAAATCATAAATAAACAAGAACCAGTCTGAACTGAAATTGATATTTTTCATCAAATGAGACTGAAACCAGTCTACCAATCTGTATCTTCTATATCTGTTTGACCTACACTTTTATGAGAGTCACAAATTGAAGATAAAATTTAAGCAATTAAATAAGAGAAGTTGCCTGTGATTTTCCAGCCTGGAAACAAGGATATCAGACATTGAAATAAACAAACCAGCTGTATTTCAGGGAGCTGCTTTTGGCAAGAGGAGATGGATGAGTGGCTTGTACAAACTGGAATAATCTCTCAATTTTTCAAAGATCAAAACATCCAGTGATAACACAAACTGGAGAAAACATTCAAACACTGAAAATGCAAGGATATCTGCAATTTTCACAGTTGCCACAATTCCAGGACATAAAGTGTAGCACTGGAAAAGCACAGCAGGTCAGGCAGCATCACAAAAGGATATTGATGGATTGCAGATTTGGGCAAAGAAATGGCAGATGGAGTTTAATTCAGGCAATTGCAAGAAGATGCCTCTTGGAAGATCACGTTCAGGTGCGAATTAAACAATAAATGACAGAACCTTTATGAGCATTGATATAGAGGGATCTGAGCATACAGGTCCACACATCCCTGGAAGTGACAACACAAGTGGATAAGTGGTCAAGAAGGCATACAACATGCTTGCCTTCATCAGCCGGGGCATTGAAAATAAAAGTTGGCAAATTATGTTAAAGCTGTATAAAACTTTAGTTCGGCCACATTTTGAACATATGTGCAGTTCAGGAGGACGTGGATACTTTGGAGAGGGTGCAGAGAAGGTTTACCAAGACATTGCCTAGTCTTACTTAAGTTTTAGTTATGAGGACAAGTTTGATAAACTCAAACTGTTTTCACTGGAAAGACGGGGCGGAGGGGTGATCTGATAGAAATCTACAAAATTATGAGGGGCATAGATAGGGTGGATAGTCAGAGGCTTTTTCCCAGGTCAACTACAAATGGACACAGGTTCAAGGTGACAGGGGGAACATTTAGGCGAGCGGCACAGGGAAAATCTTTTACCCAGAGAGTGGTGGCTGCCTGGAAAACACTGCCAGTGGAGGTGGTACAAGCAGGCACATTAGCAACATTTAAGGCATATCTTGATAGACACAAACAGGTGGTGAGCTGAGAGACAGAAATTGCGTATGGGCAATAAATGGCAGGTCTAAATAAGTATTAGGAATCTTGGTGGTTGGAAGATTCTTTTCCTGTGTTGTATTTGATTGTATTGTATTGATTTCAAGATTTATAGTGTTTTATCTTACTTTATGTACTAGACAATGTTCCCTTCTTAAGTTGGTCCTTGCATTTGTGTTTGATGCCCCATCTTCATTATTTTTCCTCAGGGTTAGCAAATAATATCACTCTTCTTTTGATTCAAGAAAACTTTGTAAATGGCACCTTTTTCGTTTCTGGTGAACAAGTTAACCAAACTTAAATTGAAGCAAGGTATAGCTACATGCTAAAAAGAACATTAAGTCTTTATCGCAGCCAACTAGGGAGGTTTGAAAACAGGGGTTTGATTCACCAAGTTTTAACAAATGTAATCTAAAACTGGTGTGCAACTTTTTTTTTTAAATAATTTCTAAAAGATAACAGCTGTACAATGTGTTGTACAAATTACTTCAGGAAAATGGCTTTACAACTTTTTAAATATAATTTTCTTCTAGAAACACAAGAATTTCATGTACCTTTTAACTGTGCATGTACTCTGTGAATAGAGTCTATTCTGTCTTCTGAAGTGCATTTTACAACACTGGCTTCCTTCTTGGCCACAGCTAGCTCGTACTCCAGGGTCTGTCGCAGTGCCTCTCCTTTCTCCAGCTGTGCTCGCAGTCTAGCAATATGGCTTTCAAATGTTGCACGCTGTAGAAATGAAATAATATTAACAAGGTAAGTGCACTTCAAATTTAAAGTGCAGTTTCTCCTGCAGCATTATATTTGATTATACTGAATCATAATATTTTCTTGGGAAATAGTTGGAAAACATTGCAACAGCATGGGCAAAAGACTTAGCCACATGCTTGCATGGCAGAAAGATATAACAATCAGTGGAATGCAAATGTTTGCTATTTTGGCAAAAGAAAACTATATTGGTTCCTACTTTATGTCTTATGTTTGACAAAGTAAGACCCGAAAGAACAGTACATTTAGTATTTTCTCCAACTTAATCTCCAGATCTATAGATCGAATACAGTAGCTATTATAAAAGTCAAGACAGAACATGAATCAAAAACAGGGAAATTTCAAATGGGTCAATTCATTATCCTCAATGAAGCTACATAATATTTTAGGTTGTCTATTGGTTATTTAAGACTACAAAATTAAAAGTAGAGATCTGATTATAACCCAAACACTAAACAACCAGGAACATCTTAAAACAGTACCACACAGGAACAGACCCTTTGGCCCACTAACTATGTACCAACTATGATCTCATTATAAAGCAATCCCATCTGCTTACACAAGGTCCACATCCCTCTATTCCTGTCTGTTCATATGGCTTTCTAAATGTCTCCTAAACATTGCTAGCATACCTGCTTCTACCACCTCTCTGGCAGTACATTCCAGGCACTTACTACTCTGTATAAAATACTTGCCTGATATCTGCTTTAAACTTTCCCCTCATCATAAGCCTGTGCCTCCTCATGATGCTTCCACCCTGGGGAAAAGACTCTCACTATTCACCCTATCCATGCTTCTCATAATTCTATATCATTCTATCAGGTTGCCTCTCAGCCTCTGGCAAACAATCCAAATTGGACCAACTTCTTAAAGCTAATGTACTCCAATCCAAGTAATGTCCTGGTAAACCTCTACCAAGTACAGGGATGAGAAATGCTCACAATACTCCAAATGTGGCCTGCGACATGACTT
Organism: Chiloscyllium plagiosum; assembly: GCF_004010195.1. Classification (NCBI taxonomy): domain Eukaryota; kingdom Metazoa; phylum Chordata; class Chondrichthyes; order Orectolobiformes; family Hemiscylliidae; genus Chiloscyllium; species Chiloscyllium plagiosum. The sequence goes on along the minus strand of NC_057711.1, from coordinate 119,545,305 downwards.
GCCAACATTTAACTCAATGCCCCAACAGAGGAAGGTAACATGCCATACATCATCTTTGCCATTTATCCATATATGTTACCATTTTCAGGGAGCTTGCATTCAAGATCCCTCTGTATGACAATGCTCCTGAGGGTCCTGCCATTTTACTGTATGCTTTCCTCTTGTATTTGGGAAATCAAATGCACCACCTTGCACTTGACAGATTAATCTCCATCTACACTTCTCCATCCAATTTTCCAAATAATCTGTACTCTGCTGTATCCCTTGACAATCTTCACTATCCACAATGCCAATCTGTGTCTGCAAACATATTAATCAAGTGACCTATGTATAAATCCAACCTATTTAAATACATTGCATACAGAGGTCTCAGCACTGATGCTTGCGATATCAACTTAATTCTGGAGACAATTTGCTTCTTCACAGGAGAAATATTACGTGCAATGAAATTTACCAATTAAACACTCAGATCCATCTCAATCCTACCTTCTGTAAACTTCAATCAGACTAAAATTTTCATAGTTGACATCCTGTACTGTACTAAGCCCTGTTCATTAATTCTCACTATTCCTTTACCTATGGATCCTTGAAATTTGTACAGCTAGTATGTCGCCCTTCGCTACTTCCTTCATTATTGCTCCACTTGCTTAGTGCATCTCAGCCACAGTCCACTTTCCTCCTCCATACCATACCTTTAATTGCCCTATAGGAGAAAAAAATTGTCTCAGCCTCAAATATGTTCAGCAATGGAGCATTCATAACCTGCTGGAATCGAGATGCCAAAGATTAACAATCCTCTGAATGAATAAATTTCTTCTCATCTCAAATGGATCCCTTATTCCTAAACTGTGACTCAATGTTCTAGATCCCCAAGCTAGGGCAAACAACCTCTCAAGTTTGGGCAGTGTCAAGCCCAAGTTAATTTTGAGACAATTTGTAGCTCAGGTCCTTCAAGCTCAGGGAGCTAACTTAGACTTATCAACTCCTAATCTTCTAAAGTCCAATGAGTATGGGCCCAGCTTTTTCAGCCTTTCATTGCAGAGCAACCCTTTCAACCTCCCCGGGGTCAATCTTGAACAATTTTGCTGTATTGTCTCCAGTGCATGTATGTTCCTTAAATACAGAAGTCAAATATTTGTGTGCAGTATCACAAGTATGGTCTCAAAGCCCTGTACAATTTTAGTTAAACTTTCCTTAGTCTTCTACTCTAATTCTCTTACAATAAAAGCCAACATCATCCTGCTTTAGTTCACTGCTCATTTATTTCCACTTTCCAAATATCTTGGGATTTAGTTTTTTCTGTATTAAATGAAACATACTGTATAAATACATTAATCAATACCATTAGACATCCTAAGATTGATCTTCAAACGCTGATCACCTAGAAAGGCCACCTATGCAGAAACCAATATAACTGCAAACATCAGCAAATAGAAATTTGTAGAAAGATAATTACAAAAATTACAATTTTGACCAATTCCCACCACTGCCTATACAGTGCAATAAAAAGGTGTTAATTTCATACAAACTAGACATTCTTAAAGATAGCTCTGCAAGCTTACCTCTTCATTAAATCTGCTGGTTAGTTCTACTTTCTCTTTCTCCAATCTGTTCAGCTTCCACCTGTGTTCAGTAGAACTACAATCACCATCCCCAGGCTGCAAATGTTTCATTTGATTCTGGAGCTGACTAATGGTGCTCTGCAATCTAAGTAAATATTTTAAAACAAAATACATTTGCATCTCTCATGGCCCTGAACATGCATCCGTCTGACAACTTTTGAAATTGGAACCAAAGGAAACATGGCTGCTAGTTTATCTACACTGATGTGGTAGAGTCAGCAAAGATAAATGAGCAGGTGGATCATGGTTGTGAGAGGCTAGTTTCTAAAAGGGCAGAACACAGTAGGATCTCATCTGTTTCTTTTCCACTGGAGATCTTCTACACCTACCTATAGGGCAGGGAGGCTTGTTTAATGTCAAATTAAGGAATACAGTTCGTGTTAGGGTTAGGGTCATCACTAATTAAATTTAAATTAACTTTTAAAAGTTACACGTTAACTCCTAGTCATGAATTAAGGAGATTTTTTTCAGGACATTTTTCTCTAGGTCATATTAAAAGCACTACTTAAAACACTGAATGTCCCAAATACCATCTGATTATTTATCTTTTATTTTCCCAAAGATGAATGATTAGTTGTCTGACCAGCAATACCTACTTGCATGAATCACTACAGATGACATTACCTCTCGATATCATTAGCTGTAGAGTTTTGCTTTTGAGGAGAAGACAGTTTGGGGATTAAATTCCTTGAATCGGTGTTGGCTCTCAATTGAATGATCTGGGAGCTGTTACCCGTCCCTTCAAGGGAACGTCGCACAGGGTCGTGCAAATCGGCTGCAGACATAACTTCCTTCCCCCTACATGTTTTAAAACCTTGAAGAAAACAGAAATAACAATGTTCGCAGCTTAAAATTTTCAGCGGCTACTAGGGAAATCAGTCGCGTGAGAAAAGAAGTCTTTGTTGCCACTCTGCCTAGATTACCCGCATTAAACAACATGTAGAAAAATGGGTCATAACTTCAAATAAAATTTCGATTACTAAATTTGTTCTAGTTAACGCGTAATGAAACTCAAACTGAAATAGAGGGACTATTCTTTCCGAGCTATGAATGGTCAAGTCCGTATACTTATCTCCAGTCAATTGAATTGGGACAGGTTTAAAAAAAAGCGTTAAGATCACAGACTTACTTCTCACTTCTCGCCCCCCAAAGAACTCTCCCCGGTTTTGCGACCACTTCGTGCTGGAGAACACGGAAAAGGTCGTGTTTGTAACCAAGGACATCAGGATTTCACCGCGCTGAGTCGAGAAGGAAAGCAATATCAAGAAACATTAATGGAAACGCTAAGTACAAAACTGTTTTATGTTAACTGGCGGCGATGGTAGAGGGTAGCACCAGCGCGGTGCACGACTGTTGCGTTTCAGTCGAGCATTGTGAACAAACGCCGGCCGCACAACCCTGTCAGATACAGGACCGCAAGTTAAAATGCTCAAAATCTAGCAATAAGGTCAAACTGGCCACATTTGGAGGGGCACCAAAAACAAACAGTAAGAGAAAGGAGTCAGAGGACACCACTTGGGCGGGGGGCTCTACCATGCAGAGAGGGAGTGATCAGGGAAAGACGAAGTAGGGAACGTTACTATGCAAACCGTCGAGAGTGGGACAGGGGCATCACAAGGGGACATCCGTGCAGCAGTGAGGAATGGCAGCCTGAGGAGATCACATACACAGGAGTTTCAACTGATGGAGCACAAACGTTTGTAACAACTCCACGTTTAGGGCACGTTTCACCTGAATAACCTAACACCCCCATCCCACCTGTCTCTTCAAACAGGGCTGTGGGATGGAGAGTTAGCTGCCCAAGAAGTACACTAGAAGTAGGAGATGATAAAGGCACAGTGACGGACATTATGTTATTTGCCCAGAAAGATGAGTTCAAATTTTACCACAACAGCCTTAATTTTAAACTAAATATGGCTTCAATAAAAAACTAGCATGAGCAAGATATTACCTAACAGCCATAAAGATGTATAAGCACAGAAACTGACCCCTCGGTCCAACTTGTCCATGCCGACCAGATATCCTAAACTAATCTATTCCCGTTTGCCAGCACTTGGCCCATATCCCTCTCAACCTTTCCTATTCATATACCTATCCAGATGCCTTTTAAATGTTTTAATTTTAATCAGCCTCCACCACTTCCTCTGCATAAAATCCCGAAAGAACTGTGGATGCTGTAAATCGGAAACAAAAACAGAACATAGGAACATAAAAACTAGGAGAAGGAGTAGACCATCTGGCCCTATGAGCCTGCTCTGCCATTCAATAAGGTCATGGCTGATCTTTTCGTGGCCTCAGCTCCACTTACCTGTTCTCTCACCATAATCCTTAATTCCTTCATTGTTCGAAAAGAAATCTATCTTTACTTCAGTAAATGTTTTTAAAGCGGTGTCAGCTACTTCACTGAGCAGGAATTCCATAGATTCTCAACCCTCTGGGTGAAGAAGTTCCTTCTCAATTCAGACCTAAATCTGCTCCCCCTAATTTTGAGGCCATGCCCTCTTGTCCTAGTTTCACCCTCCAGTGGAAACATTCTCTCCATGTCTATCTTATAGAAATATATAAAATTATGAAGGGAATAGATAAATTCCCCCCACTCCCCCGATTCCAAATGAATATAATCCCAGTCGACTCCGTCTTTCTCATAGGCCAACCATCTCAACTCTGGACTCAACCTAATGAACCTTCTCTGCACCCCCTCTAGGGCCAGTACATCCTCTCTCAAGTATGGCGATTAAAACTGCATGCAGTACTCAAGGTGTGACCTCACCAGCACCTTGTACAGCTGCAACATAACCTTCCTGCTTTTAAACTCAATCCCTTTAGCAGTGAAGGACAAAATTCCATTTGTCTTCCTAATTACCTGTTGTGCGTGCAGACCAACCTTATGTGACTCATGCACAGGGACACCCAAATGCCTCTGCAAAGCAGCATGGTTTCTCTAAGATTAGATTACTTAGTGTGGAAACAGGCCCTTCGGCCCAACAAGTCCACACTGATCCACCAAAGCACAACCCACCCAGACCCATTCCCCTACACCTAACACTATGGGCAATTTAGCATGGCCAATTCACCTAACCCGCACATTTTGGACTGTGGGAGGAAACCCACGCAGACACGGGGAGAATGTGCAAACTCCCCACAGCCAGTCGCCTAAGACGGGAATTGAACCCGGGTCTCTGGCGCTGTGAGGCAGCAGTGCTAACCACTGTGCCACTATGCCGCCAATCATGCTGCAACTTTTTACCATTCAAGTAATAGTCCTTTTTAGCTGTTACCCTGACCAAAGTGGATGATTTCACATTTATTAACATTATACTCCATCTGCCTGACCTTTGCCCACTCACTTAAAGTACTTCCGTTCCTCTGCAAAGTTTCTTAGTCCTCTGCACACTTTGCTCTGCCACTCATCTTTGTTTCATCTGCAAACTTTGACACACTACACGTGGTCCCCAACGCCAAATCATCTATGTAAATTGTGAATAATTGTGATCCCAACACTGTCCCTGAGGCACACCACTCGTTACTCATTGCCAACAAGAATAGCACTCATTTATCCCCACTCTTTGCTTCCTGTTAGTCAACCAATCCTCTATTCATGCTATTACATTATCCGTAACACAATCCATCTTTATGCAGCAACCTCTTGCGCACCACCATGTCGAAGGCCTTTTGGAAGTATAGGACCCTTACTGGGTTCCCATTGATCACCATGCTCGTAATGTCTTCATAGAATTCCAAAAGATTAGTTAAGCATGATCTGTCCTTCATGAACCCATGCTGCATCAATCCAATGGGACAATTTCTATCTACATTCCTTGCTATTTCTTCCTTGATAATAGATTCAAGCATCTTCCCCAATTCAGAAGTTAAGCTAACCAGTCTATAATTCCCCTTTTGTCAACCACCCTATCTAAACAATGGCGTCACATTTGCTGTTTTCCAAACTGCTGGAACTGGCCCAGAGTTCAGCGAATTTTGGAAAATTACCACTTGCTATTTTTCACACCATCTCTTTTAGCACCTTGGGATGCATCCTGTCAGGGTCAGGAGACTTGTCTATCCTGAGATCTATTAGCCTGCCCAACACTACCTCTTCTGCGAGGATGATTGTTTCCAGGTCCTCACCTACCTTCATCTCTTAGCCATGTTATTAGTGTCCTCCACTGTGAAGATCAATACAAAATACCTTTCAATGCCTCGGCCATTTCATCATATCCCATGACTAAATGTCACTTCTCATCCTCTAAAGGACCAACATTTACTTTAGCCACTCCTTTTCATTTTAATATATTAAGAGAAACCTTTGTTATCTGTCTTTCTAATCTGTGCTAGTTTTTTTCCTCATGTTCTATCTTAGTTTTCTTTATAGCTCTTTTTGTGGCTTTCTGTTGACCTTTAAACCTTTCCCAATCTTCTCCTTTCCTGCTGATCTTGGCCACTTTGTATGCCTTCTCTTTCAATTTGATAGTCTCTTAGTTCCTTAGACACCCATGGCAGATTACTCCTTTTCTTACAGTCATTCCTTTTCATTGGAAAATACTTTTGCTGAGCACTTCGAAAAATTGCTTTGAAAGTACTCCATTGCTCGTCAATAAAGTCTTTGTTTTCAGTCTACTAGAGCCAACTCCTCTCTCATCCTATTATGGTCTCCCTTGTTTAAGCAAAGGACCCTGGTATTGAATTTTATTTTCACACTCCATCTGTATTCTAAATTCAACCATATTGTGATTGCTCTTTCCAAGAGGATCCCTAATTATGAGGTCATTAATTATTCCTGTCTCCTTACACAGGACCAGTGCTAGGATAGCTTGCTCCTTCTTCAGTTCCATTGTTCAAGAAAACGATCGTGGATACACTCAACGACCTCCTCCTCAAAGCTTCTCTGACCAAGCTGGTTCAAACAATTGACATGTAGATTAATATCCCCCATGATAATTGCCACACCATTTTTACAGGCATTCGTTTTTTCTTTGCTTATTGTCCGCCCCAATGTGATATTATTATTTGATGGTCTATAGACTACGCCTATCAGTGACTTTTTCTTATTAGAATTTCTAATTTCCACCAAAATGGATTCAACCTTATTCTCCATAGAATCTATATCATCTCTCAGCACCACGCTGATGTTGTCCTTGAATATTAGAGATACATCACCTCCTTTAACTTCCTGTCTGTCCTTCTAAATAGTCTGATACTCCCGGGTATTTAACTCTCATGACCATCTGTAATCACGTCTCCGTAATGGCCACTAAATCATATTCATTAGCGATAATTTGTGCCTTTAACTCGTCAAACTTATAACAAATGCTACAGGCATTCAGGTAAAGTGCCTTTATGCTAGTTTTTATACCCTCATTATTTCCAACATTTCTAATAGAAATTGCTGGAAAAGCTCAGCAGGTTTGGCACCATTGGTGGAGAGAAATCAGAGTTAAAGTTTGGGTTCAGTTAGCTACCATCAGTTCTGAGGAAGGATCACCAGACCCAAAATGTTAACTCAGTTTTCTCTCCAAAAATGTTGCCAGACCTGCTGAGCTTTTCCATTAATTTCTGTTTTTGATTCACAAAATGTTACTTCACTCTGCAGAATCTATTTTTTTGGGGGCTATACAGTCCCATCATGACTGCTGTAGAGCTGCACCAACGCAACTTTCTAGAAAATGTTGAACCTGTATATTGGTGACTCTTGGATTGTATTGACAAAAACCTAATCTTGTTCATTTGTGTTACTTTGGGAGGCATAGCTATATCTTTACACAGTCAAGCCTGTACACGACTGCAAGGCCATTCCAATGCTGCTAACCCTTACATTTCCACACAAAAGACCACCAAGCTGGTCAATTATACCAAACTACTTTCGAAAAACAAAAAGGATACTACCTGATATCAACCTAGAAACCAGATTAGACAAAGTTGAATGATCGTGGTAGAAACCGAATTTCTATTTACATCTTGCTGAACTCACAGTTATTAACTGAAAGAATACTGTAATATTTCACATGTTAAACCAAAAGTCCCAAAATACAAGAGTTGAACAAAACATGTACCACTAAGTTCGCATTATCATGCATAAAAAAACTTTAAAGCCAAAAAGAAATTCAACAGAACACACCTCATTCCACCCAAGAGGTCTCCTGCATTTAGGCAAAATTAAGGTGGGCCATAACTCTCAAAAGTATGAAGTTTGGTAGGGTCCTTTCACTAATACTGTTAGTGTACTCTCCAACTCTACTTCATAAGATTACAGGAGTAGAATTAGGCCAATCAGCCCATAGAGTCTGCTCCACCATTCAGTCATGGCTGATAGGTTTCTCAACTCGATTCTCCTCCTCACTCTTAATCCCCTTACCAATCAAAAATCTCTGTCTTAAAGATATTCAATGACTTGGCCTTCCAAACCTTTTGCAGCAATGAGTTCCACAGATTCAGCATCTCATGACTGTGGACTCCCGAGCTGATACTTAGGCCTCACCTGAGTCTTGTTCAGGAGACTTCAAATCAGAAAATACTTCTGACAGCCCTTTTCAACTGACATACTTCTCCAGGTGGATTATTTCTCTGCTCATTTTAGAGCTGTACCATTCCAAGACTTTATTGACCTTTTTTCATGTGAAATCATACAGGTGACCCAAAACAAAAAAGGATTCCTGAAATCATGGAAATAGCATACAATACTAGGGTTAACCCAGCAGTAGATTTAAAGTAATTATCTCCAACTTCTGAATTTTCCCTTGGTTTTAGGAAAATCACAAATAATTTAAACCACTCATTGAGGCCTCTGTCTCCAGCATGAGGCCCAGTGAAGGCTCTCCCATTATTTTATTCTTTTCACATTTATAATGCTGACTTTATAAAACAAACAGGCCTCCAATTGATTTATAATTGCTTTGAGTCTGTTTACCAGTTTCTCAAAAGAAGATTTTCCATTCATTTTGCATTTAAAAGTGTCTGTTGTCAAGTTAGAAGTTACATGCTTAAAACATGTGAATCATAAAAAAAGAGATATTCAAAACAAAAGGGGCATCCAGCCCAGTCAATTCTACAAAGTCCTCCTGACTACTACCTGTGCCAAACACATGCCAAAATTGGAAGAGGTGGCTCACAGATTAGACAAAGAAGACCTTGACATAGTCACAGTCTCACAAATATCTTTCAGAGATTTTATTACCCTACCCAAGTGTGTCCTGTAACACCAGCAAAACAAATCCAGTAGGAGGCAGCAGCTGACCTCACAAGTCCTCAAAATTGATCTCAATCCCATGAAATCAAAATGATATCAGACCAAAACTGGGTAAGGAAACCTCCTGTTGAATACCTCCTACTGACTTCATTCAGCTGATGAACTGACACACTTCCACATTGAACGTCACTTAAGAAAGATACCAAGAGTAACAAGGCCAGTCTACAGTCATTTGAAGTCACTCAAGAAAAATAACAGAGAACACAGAATTACAGCCAAGACTCTGAGTCCCAACAATATCTTGACTATAGTGCTGAAGACTGCATATCTAGCTCCTTAACTGGATAAGTTCTAACAACTTTCAAGAAGCACAATACCATTCAGAAAAAAAAACAGCCATTTGATCAGTACCCTAACCACCTTAAACAAACATTCACTCACTTCAGCACCAGTACATTGTGGCAGCAGTGTGCACCATATAAAAAATGCACTGCATCAGCTTACCAAACCTTCCACTTAGCACCTCCCAAACTAAACCCTTGCCACCAACAGCACAAGAATTAGAAGCAAGAGAAGGCTGTTTGGCCCATCAAACCTGCTGCCATTATATAATGGATTACTAAACTGTTTGTGACTTTAACCCCACTTTCCTGTCCGACCCTCAAAACACTTGACTTCCTTATCAAAGAGAAATCAATCTTGCATATATTCAATGACCCAGATTTAAAGTGAGGGAGGGGGGTGGGAGGCGGCTAACAATCACAGTACTTCGTGACAGCACTACAACTCCAAGTTTCCCTTTAACTCGCTGTTCCTTCAACCCATACGGGTCAAAATCTTGGAACTCCCTACCTGACAGCGCTGTAGGGAGCACCTACATCAATAAAACACAACCAATTTCTGAAAGGCTACGAAGGATTGACAATAGTTAATGGTCACACCAGTATCCCATGAATGTATAATAAAGTGGGTGTGAAGTTCACAGTGAGGGACAAAATACCAGACCAATGAAATAGCGAAGGCAGTCGGGGTGGGTGCACATACGGAGGAAACAATAGTTGTTTGGAGGCAGTTACATGGGGTGCATGAAATTCCAGGATGTTTGTTTTATGTGGGGAGTGTGAAATTTTAGGTTGTCCAGGAGCTTGGCGGGATGGAGGAAGGCAGAGTGTAGCAGGAGCTTAGTACCCAAGAGTTCGGGATTAATTTCCTGATGTTTGATGAACAGATGAGGAAGCAGAGTACAATAGGGGTTTGGTACCGATGGGTTTGAGGTGGAAAGTGAGTGCAGCAGTGGATTGGCACACGTGTTTAGGGTTAGTAGCCCCGGGTTTGAAGTAGGGAGAAGCAGTGCAATAGAGGCGCAGTAGCTAGAGTTTTGGATTCAGGACTTTGTGATTTCAAGAATGGCGGAGGAAGCAGAGTGCAGGGGCTAGATACCGAGGAGTTTGGGTTATGGGCCCGCGAGATCACAATCTATGCAGCATTAGGGGAGAGTCAGAACTGAACAGTAACTACAGTCCATCGTCGTCACCACCATCATCAGCAGCCCGGCCCATTATACAAATACAAATAAGCTATCCGGCCGATCCTAGGTTTCTACAAGCCTGCGGTGCGACAAACTCCCACCTTCTCTCTCGGACTGGTCGTGTATTTAAATATCCCGCGCGGCACCTCCGCCGCGAACCGGGCAAACAAGGCGCCTCGAGCGGGGCGCAACATCGGTTTAAAACTCAACTGACATCCTCCCTTCGCCACTTCCGCCCCGCAACTCCACCTCCACGATCTGTGGTGGGGGCGGGAAGGAGAGGAGCTCTCCATCCAATTGGTGAATTGCAGATGACGCAAGGGGCTGTCAACGTACACGCGGGCAAGACATCCATCCGATGAGGCGGGGGGAAGTGAGTGTTGCTTAGCAACAGTGCGGAAGCGGCGCGTGCGCACTGAGTGCTGCCGGCTGTCAGGGGCCCGTAGGGTTCGCGCGTTGCGAGGGCGCGGATGGCATTCACAGAGAGGAGGAGAAAGTAAGTCGACCGAGACCGGCGCCGGCAGCTCAGTCCTACACCAACCTACCCCCATTATTCATCCTTCATATAGCTTTAGCTGGGTCCACCCGCACAATACAGCCAGATCCTCTCGGATGTATTACTGAGGAAGTGCTGCACTGTGGGCGGGTCAATATTGAAGGAGTGCTGCACAGTTGGAGGGTTAGTATTGAAGGAGTTCTGCACTATTAGTTAGTATTGAGAGTGGGCTGCACTAGCAGAAGATCAGTGCTAATGGAATGGAGCAATATCAGAGAATTAGCACTGAGGTTGTGGCTGCCTTATCAGATGTGCATTCTTTTAGTTGAGATATTAACTCAAGGTGCTGTCTGTACTCACAGATGAACTTTCTCAGCAGGCTGAGACAGATATATGGTGGATTCAGTGACAAATAGTATAGGACCATACCTCGAAAACAGCAACTGATGAACTGTGTCCCTGAAGAAGTGGGTTTTGACAAGAGGGCTTGACATTTCTTTTCAATTGTGCTTTGTTTTGGTGTAGTTCACCCAATATCAATGTACAATAGTACAGTGCCACAATACTGCATGGTTTTGTGCGGGGAGGTCATGCCACACTAACTTTGATTGAGTTTTTTGAAGAAGTGACAAAGATGATTGATGAGGGTTTACTTTCACTGGAATGCACAAGGTTGAGGGGCAACCTGATGAAGCTTATAAAATTATGAATGGCATGGATAAAGTGCTAAGTATGATGCTTTTTCCCAAGATGGAAGAGTCAATAACTGGGAGACACAGGTTCAAGGGGAGGTTTAAAAGCGATGTGCGAGGCAAGTCTTTCACACAAGTGGTTGTGAGCGCCTGAAACACATTGCCAGAGGAGGTGGTGGAAGCAGACACAATAGCAGCATTCAAGAAGCACCCTGGACAAATACATGAATAGAAAAGGAATAGAGGGATAACGGATCCTGTAAGTGAAGACAATTTTAGTATGGAAGGACAAATGTGTTGGCGCAGGTTTGGAGAACTGAAGGACCTGTTCCAGTGCTGTATTGATCTTTGTAATACACCACAGAATGTGTTAACGCATTTCAAGCTTTCATAATCTTGTTTGACAGTTTTACAAATATTTCTCTGGAAGCTATCTGCCCACAATACTACTCCAGGTTTAATGATTTGCCGATATGAGTTTATCTGAAGTGCACTCCCTTTCAGGCCTTCAAATGTTCACAAAGCCTACACCAGCATTTTAAAATTTACTTAGGAACTGACATTGCATTCTAAAAAAGAGAATAACTTTAAATTTTTTTCAAACAATCATAGAACCATAGAATATAGGACTAAGACATTCAGCCCTTCAAGCCTGCTCCACCTTTCAATATGATAATGACTGATCATCCAACTCAGTACCCTGTTCCTACTATCACCCCATATGTCAGACCTGCCATCCAGAAAGCAGTTTGTAAACGTTTGCACTCCCTCAATAGGCAGAATCGCATTCCTCAGATAAGGAGATCAAACAAGTGCACAGTACTCCAGGAATAGTTTTGCCCTGTACAGTTGCACCATGTTGCTATACTCAAATCCTCTCACTATCAAGGCCAACATACCATTTGCTTTCTTCGCCACCTGCTACCCTGCATGCTTCTTTCGGTGACTGTAATGCAAGGACACAATTCAGATAATAATTCGCTTGTTTATTTTACCAAAGTAGATAACCTCACGTTTATCCACGTTATACTCCACCCACCAGGTATTTGTCTATGTACTTACCTTGTACAAATCACACTGAAGCTTCTCTGCTATCCTTCTCACAACACGTGGCAGTGGGGTTAATTGGTGCGGGTGTCCCTAAGGGAACATCTCAGGGACACCCACACCAATTAACCCCACCGCCCCATGGCCAAACATTTCAACTCCCCCTCCCACTCTGTCGAGGACATGCAGATCCTGGGCCTCCTCACCGCCTGATGCCTGGAGGAAGAACGCCTCATCTTCTGCCTCGGAACACTTCAACCCCAGGGTATCAATGTGGACTTCACCAGTTTCCTCATTTCCCCTCCCCCCACCTTACCCCAGTTTCAAGAAAAAGATGTTAAGCCGTCAATGTTGGCAAGCTGTTATTCTATTCAGGGCTAGAACTTCCACAAGAGTACCCCTCCCAAAATATAGTACATTTAACCCAGCTAGAAGATGCATAAGTAATTAGAGATCTTAAACATTAATATAGAAATATAGTTTGTGGCACTGAAGACTGACTTGAACATTCTGAACAGCAGCTGAAATGGTATGATGATAAAAGGTTTCTAAATCTTTTCCTTTGAATAAAATGACTGTCAGAATTTGCTTGCAAAATCACTTTTGAAAATGCAAGACTTGAACCATTGATACCTTACCAACAATGACTAATTGAGGATATTCCATACTTAACACATAAAGACATCATAAAAAGAGCAAACCCATGGAAAATGACCAAAGTAGATAGCAGAGAATCAAAATTCATAAAATTTTGAAGTGATGTTTAATTGTCAAGCATTATGCAGAAATAAATGAAAAAGAGAACTTCAGTCAATTGTAAATATGCTAATAGATAATGTCAGAAAAAAAGCCAAAGAGCAGAAGAATTACATTAACACATTTAAACTCTTTTGGCACAGCAACAACACTGGCATCTACTCAACAATGTGAAACATTACTGAGGTATGTCCTGTACACAAAAAGCAGGACAAATCCAACACAGCCAATTACTCTCAATCATCAGTAAAACTGTGGAAGGTGTCATCAATAGTGTTACTCAGCAATAACCAGTTCACTGATGCCCAGTTTGGGTTCTGCCAGGGTCAGTCAGATCCTGACTTCATTACAGGCTGGTTCAAAAATGGACAAAAGAACTAAATTCCAGAGGTGAGGCAAGAGGCGAGGCACTTGACATCAAGGCTGCATTTGACAGATTGTGGCATCAAGGAGCCCAAGGAAACTGAATTCAATAGTTATCAGGAGGCAAACTCTCCACTACTTGAAGTCATACCTGGCACATTAGAAGATGGTTGTGGTTGTTGGAGGTCAGTCATCTGAACTCTAGGACATTGCTGGAGGAGTTCCTCAGAATAGTTCAGGGTAATAGGGCGGCACGGTGGCACAGTGGTTAGCACTGCTGCCTCACAGCGCCAGAGACCCGGGTTCAATTCCCGCCTCAGGCGACTGACTGTGTGGAGTTTGCACATTCTCCCCGTGTCTGCGTGGGTTTCCTCCGGGTGATCCGGTTTCCTCCCACAGTTCCAAAGATGTGCAGGTCAGGTGAATTGGCCATGCTAAATTGTCCGTAGTGTTAGGTAAGGGGTAAATGTAGGGGTATGGGTGGTTTGCGCTTCGGCGGGTCGGTGTGGACTTGTTGGGCCGAAGGGCCTGTTTCCACACTGTAAAGTAATCTAATCTAATGTAAAGTAATCTAATCTAATGCCCTTGGCCCAACCATCTTCAGCTGTTTTATCAATGTTCTTCCCTCCATCATAAGGTAAGAAGCGGGAATATTTGCTTATAATTGCATAACGCTCAGCATCATTTGTGACTGCTCAGATATTGAAGCAGGCCATATTCAAATGCAGCAAGATCAGGACAATATCCAGGCTTGGGCTGACAAGTGACAAGTCATATTTGCACTACACATATGCCAGGCCATGATCAGCTCCAATAAGAGAAATCTAACCACCACCCCTTGACATTCTATGGTGTTACCATCTCCAATTCACCCAGTATCAACATCCTGGGGGTTATCATTAACCAGAAGCTCAAATGGACCCACCACATAAACAAAATGGCTAAAAAGCAGGTCAGAGGCTAGGAATACTGTAGCATGTAATTCATCTCCTGACTCCTCAAAGCCTGTCCACTATCTAAAGGGCACAATTCTAGAGTGTGATGAATACTCCCGCTAGCCTGGATGGGTGCAGCTCTAACAGCACTCAAGAAGCTTGACACCAACCAGGATAAAGCAGCTATACTCATCAGCACCACATCTACAAACATACACAACCTCCACCACCGACGCTCAGTAGCAAATGCTCAGGAGCAGCCATGTGTACAACCTACAAGATGCACTGTAGAGATTTACTATAGATCTTTAAACATCACCTTCCAAACCTACAACCATTTCCAATAGAAGGATAAGGTCAGCAAATACATGGGAACACCATCGTCTGCAAGTTCCCCTCCAAGCCGTTCACCATCCTGACTTGGAAATATATCGCCGTTCCTTCACTGTTGCTGGGTCAAAATCCTGGAATTCCCTTCCTCGGGGCACTGTGGGTCAACCTACTGCACATAGACCGCAGAATTTCAAGAAGGCTGCTCACCATCATCTTCTCAAGGGCAGCTAGGGACAGGCAAATCAACTGGAGTCAGTCAGTGTTGCTAATGTCCCATGAGTGAATTTAAAAAAAAACTTTAGACTTGTTTGCAACTCCAAATAGTGGTGTATTTGAGTATTTCGAAGAGTTAAGTAAAGGAAGGGAAAAAGGAGTCTGGTTACTTTTGTCTAAACAAGTTGAATTTGTAAGAATTGATTCTTGTGCTGCAGGTCAAGAAGCTGGTTAATTTGTGATTATCCGGTAGGTAATTCTGAATTATTTAATATCAGTGTCTCAAAAAAGTATATTATGGGCAAAGAAATTAGCAGGAGCAGATAAAAGGTGCAGACCATGAGCTCTATCATCAGTAAGATGAGTGGCAGAGTACTATCGCTAACCACAATGTGACAAAAGTGCAGGGAAAGCAGCTGAGCAGTGAAATTTTCCAATCTTTAAATCACAAATAAGTTCTTTAGTTTGTGCTTTGGTCTCAATTTATTTTTATTTCTATTCCTTAACAATGGTTTGAGTATAAGATTGATACTGATTTAAAATAAATAACAATAACATATAAAGAATGGGGTAGTCTACAAGTGTAAAGAACAAGAACACTAGAGTAAATAATAAATATGATAATGATGGTAGGATGAGTGATGTGTTGCTGTTCCAGCTGCTGGTAACTGCTGGACACCAAGCTGATCCAGAGCAAACATATTTGAACCAACTGCTTGCAAATGAAGCAACTTCAGTTCCAAGTTGAGGATGAGAAAATAAGGAATTTACAAGCGGACATTGGTTGAATGACTGGCAAAACTTGGCAGATGGAGATTAATGCAAAAAATTGTGAGCTCATGCACATTAGTAGAAAGAATCATAAGACACTATTATTTAAATAGAAAGAGATTCCAAACAAGTGCAGTACAGAGCACAAACTCACTAATTAGTTACTTTCTCTGCACTCATGTTACGTGGTGGTATATGACAGCATCTGCCATTCTGGGTGTTCATGTGCAAGAACCTGATGAAGAGCTTATACTTGAAACATCGACTCTCCTGCTCCTCAGATGCTGCCTGACTGGCTGTGTTTTTCCAGCACCAAACTCTTCAACAAGAAACACAAAAGATTAGTAGACAGGTGCAGCAACGAATTAAGAAGGTGAATGGAATTTTGGCTGTCAGTGCTAGGGGGTTAGAAATTAAAAATGATGAAGTCAAGCTACAACTGTAGACAGCATTGGTGAAGCTGCACCTGGAGTACCGTGTATAGTTTTGGTCCCTGCAGTTAAGAAGCAATATTGGGGCAGTTCAAAAGAGACTCACTGGCTTGATTCCTGGGATGAAGAGGTTGATTTATTGAGAACGGCTAAATAGGTTAGACCTTTATCTATTAGATTTTAAAACAGTGAGAGTTGATCTTATTGAAACATACAAGATTTTGAAAGATCTTGACAGGCTAAAATATTCAGGAGGAGAAAGTTAGAACTGCAGATTCAAGGAGTTGAGAGCCATGAGGAGCTGGAATGAAACAGGAGTTTTGGCCTGTGACATATCAGACATCATCTTATAGAATAGTGGGGCAGGTTTGAGGGACTGAATGACCTACACCTTTTCCTATTTATTTCATTCTTATTCCTTGTCCCATTTTGTCCTCCCACCATTCTTTTAATATTCAATTGTCAGCAACCAAACAGTTAGTCTACAAGGTGAAAGAGATAATTGGACTTCCCATTTGAGATTAGAGTAGAACATCTTCAAGGTGGCATTCTTGGGAATGATGAAGAAATTCAGTGAATTAAATGAAGAGATCAAAACCTGGATTCTTCTTTGTTTCTGCAGCATAGCTGAGAGTTCCACATTGGCCCTCTGCAGAATTCTAATGTAACAGACTCCAAGGTAATTGCCTGGGAAGTTAAAGATTCTGATGTCAATTTCCCGGTATCTGGAAGTCTCCAAAAGTATCCATTTAAAGTGGAGAATGCAAAGGGTTCCATTGCAGTTAAGTAATAGTTATTCAGGAAAAGTTTGACTATTTAAAAACCTATTCAAACTCCTTGTAACTGTTAAACTGACCTCCAATTTAAACACACCCCACCAGCTACATCTTCCCCAGCCTCTGAGCTGAAACCCCTTTTGCTTCTCTTGGTCTCAAGACTCACTGTCACTGAAACTGATAACTCCCATTCCTCCAGCATCCTAAACCTCCTGCTAACAGACTCGACACCCCTGACACCAGACCAAACAACCCTCTCCCACCCTGGGATCTGACATCCTTCCCCTCCCTACGACCCTGTCACCAGCCGCACCTCCCATCCTATCCCACCCACGAAACAACACTTTCCCCTCTCCAAACCCCTAAAACCCTATAGGAGCCAAGACATGCTCCCCACCTCCTTACCCTCAACACTTCATCGTTTACCTGGCTACTTTCCCACCATGCACCTTTGCATCAGACCACCTGGCATCTGACCACCTACCCATTTAATTCCCTGACCAACTGGCATCCTAATCTCTTACTTACCTTACATAGTTACCCTTTCACATGAGCTGTCAAAGTGTTTGTTTGTGATGCTGGACATTTAAATCACAGAATAAGGCAGCTATCCTGCAGCATGAGGGACCTATCAGACTTAAAGAATGCTTCTCGTTTCTAAAGGAGCCCTGATTAGCTAGAAATATATCATGTGGTTCAGAATAACACAAACACTAGAGGTTAGATTCTCATTGTGGCTGAGGTCAAGTGGGAACTGCCTTTTTGCTCTGCTGGTGAGAGTGGCAAATTGCCACGCACAAAAATGACCAAGAATATGGCTCAAATGTAGCATTAGTCAAAAATAAATCAAGGATTTGCCTTCAGGCAGAGCACACATGAATCTAGTTAATCTAGTTTTCCTATTCAGTTGAGACCAGGAACAAGATTCTTTAAAGTTCAACCAGTTGACTATATATATGTTCTTAGCATCTTAATATGCCTTTGGTAGTCTACTTTTACAAAAGTAAGTCACTAACATAAACTTTGCAAAATAGATGATTAAAGACACTCTATTCACTCAGTGCTTCAGTACAGAGATATATACTGGATAGTCACCATCTGTTTCAACACATTTGGCATAATATAGAAATAGTTTAAACTTTTTAAATGTGCATACAAGCCGTAAATTTGTGTTGCAGATTTCCTGAGGGCTTTTTACTGAATGCCCATGTCACTCCAGCTGTTTTTAAAACATCATCAGCCCTATCACTTAGGAAGTTTTAACATCTGCAGATTAATTTAATCCCCTTCAAATTACCCTCTTGAAATCTAACTAGACCATATGTCCACAGTACCCCCAGATGTTTTTCTAAAAATTGTGTAAAAGGATGATTCAAATATGTGAATACTTCCCCTGAGAGGAAGATATTCCAACTTTCATTCGCAGCCTGTTGGAGGTTGCAATAGATTGCACATCATTCATCCGGGAAAAATCTGCTCTGTTACTAAGTCCAGTTGATCCATCTTGGAGCAGCGCATTCAAATTTTGGAAATTAGCTCAAGTCCTCAATGTAATCTTGACTTTCTAAGGGATTGTAACAAAAGTTTAAATTTTTAAAAAATCATTGAAGTTTCTTCAGAAAGTATGTTGGTTGAAAACTATTCTGGTTACCCTTTGTTACAGCAACCTGGATATAGAGAAATGCATAGCGAGTTATGCTGGTATTTAGCAAGACCACATATGATAAGGAGGCAAAGGAAGAGAGGAAAACTCCTTCAACATAGTTTTGTTGTTATCTAATTAATCTTCTTCTTCTTTGCTAGCCCCATGAAATTGATCTTACACTCTGGTGTTATAGTCTCTGAAATGACATAATATTCCAATGTATGTCCTGCCACAGATGAGGCAGGTGGTGTTTGAAGAGGTAAGTGGCTAACTGTCTGAGTTTTCACCTCTTCTTTACTATTTGTGTCTGGTCTCCACCTGAGCCTTTTGGAAATGCTCAATATGGTTGCAGCTTTGCAAATGCTTCTTCACTAGTTTTGGTGGTCGTGGAAAGAAAATTTCCATGATCTAGTGTGGATATTGTATGTTTTCAGTGAAGCATTGAGGATATCATTAAAGCATTTTCTCTGCCCTCATGGTAGCTGCTTGATGTGATGAAGCTTGAAATAAGGAACTTGTTTTTGATCTCTTATGACAGGCATGCAGTTGATATGACACATCCAATGCAGCTGATTGATGTAACCAATGCCTCAATGCTGGAAATATTGGTGGACCTATTCTGTCATTGGGTTTGCAGGAATTTGCAGAAGTATTGTTGGTAATATTTCCCAAGGAATTTGAGATGTCCACTTACATTATCCATGTTTCCAACACAAACAGAAAGTCAGGTAACATTACTAGCCTGTAGATCATGAGCTTGGTATCAAATCTGAAATCTTTGCCATGTTCCTCATATGGCCAAAGGCTGCACTGACACGTTTCAAAGTGATGAAGAGCTTCATCATTACTGTCTGCCCTTGCAGAAAGGAGGTTCCCAAGATGTGAGCATTGATTCACACTGTCCAGTTATACACAGATGATCTTGATAGTCAGGAAACCGTGTTGCATGATGGGAGTAGATCCATCAATAACCTTTGTCTTGTAAATGTTTAGCTTAAGGCCTATTCTCACTTGCCTCCATGAATGTGTCAACAACGGTTCACAATTCAGCCTCTGAATATGCACACACATATGTATTGTTTGTGTACTGCAACTTGAATACAGAGGCTGAGGTAGTCTTTATTCTGGAATACAGGCAACATAGATTGCGCTGTTTCCTAACCTTCCTGTAGAGAGGTTCTCCCCTAAAGGGAAGTTTCATGGCAAAAAGGCAGTTCCCACTTGACCTCAGCCACAATGAGAATCTAACCTCCAGTGTTTGTGTTATTCTGAACCACATGATATATTTCTAGCTAATCAGGGCTCCTTTAGAAACGAGAAGCATACTTTAAATCTGACAGGTCCCTCATGCTGCAGGATAGCTGCCTTATTCTGAGTGTCGCGGCAAGGAAGATGGAGACGAATGTTGATGTGTTGACACAGTGTTGCTTAGCCCCATTTGACCACATGTTGAGTCTGTGATGGATTCATTCATGCGGATCATGGTATTTATGTTATTGTGCAGTTTATTCTGCTCTCACAATCTGCCATAGATGCAGTGATGAACTGTTAACCTTCAAAATAGTAGTTGTACCTGATAAGGTATTACTTAGCTTCCTTGACATAACAATTAGACCTGGCTGGTATGATACTCAAAGATTCAATACACTTGTATTTCAGCTCCTGACCTCTACATATGTATTACAAACACAGGCATTGTCTTGTCTGGACTAGTATTGAGCAATTCAGTTAAAAATTGTAGCACAATTGGTCCTAGAAAGATGGAGACTGAGACCTTTACACCATCAGGTCACAGGCCATTATACAGCGACTAAATAATGAATATATGTATGTGTCTTAAAGGTATATTGCATACTAGATGTGAGTCAGAACAATGCAGTGGGGGAAGAATGGTGATGAATTTCTGCAGACATCTTAAACTCTATTTTAACCATGGATTCTATGATAACTTAATCATCTCTGAAATTGTTTGGTGGCTATAATTTTTCACACAGAGCAGAATATTGATTATTAATAACACTTAAAATTATAGTTAAAAACTGTACTTGCAAGGAAAAGAAACCAATTTAACTGAATGTTGTAGTGCCATCATTGGGCAGGCTACTTAATTTTCCATGCATAAGCAGTGACATCATAATATCCTTATATACTAAAAAGCAACATACAAACTGGAAATTAACCCAAGAGCAAGAAGTCACGTAACACATTACTGCCATTATCCAGTGTGTTTGGCTAATTGTAAAATCATGTTGTGCCAACCCCACACCAATAAAAGTTTGTAAAACAGAAAAAATAAGTATGTGGTCAACTGTTGGGCACTTTGCATGTTTTGCTTGTACTATACGATGATTTACAATTTATTTTCTGTGTGGATCACGATGTATTTGCTGATTTCCCTCTAGGTTAGGCAATATCATTAACATAAAATATTGATACATTTTTTGCTACTGAACATAATAATCACATCAAACAGAGTTCTGTAAGACACATACTGATTACTGTATGTTTATCACAAATGAACATCACATTATTCATATCATTTCCTGAATGTGATTCGCAGGGGATGAAATTGTTAACAGTAGGTGAGTCAGAGACACGAATACTAATAAGGAATTACTTTAAAATAAGCCTGCACAAGCTCCAACAGTTTTGCTTTGCAATCGGATGTGGAGATATGAAGTGGCTGAGACAAAAAAAAGCTTTTATTATGCATAACTACAATAAAACCCAGAGTGGATAATCTAAAGCTTAGAGGTAAAGAGCTATCCATAAATGTTAAAATTTTAACTGAGTATTCTTTTGAGGGGACAGTTAATGATTCTTCACACTTTTAATAGGCATAAAAAGATTCAGTTGTCTTCATTTTTTGTAATCAGTGTACTTGAGGGAGGGAGTAACAATAAAGCACTCTTGCAGTCAAAATATGAAAATTAAGGTTGGTCCTTAAGAGAGTGCTATTTTCAGCATTTACATATATTAGATAAATCAGTATGTATTCCATGTCACTATATCTTCACAGTGGTAAACCTTCTGTAAGTACTTCACAGGAAGTTTTCCTATTGAGATTTTACTGCAGTCAGTAAAATGCCATAAGAGCATATAAACTATATCATACATAACCATGCAAGTCACAGATTTAGGACAACTTCATGTTAACTTGTGTAAGCTGTCCTGACATGAGACTGTGCCAACTCTAAAGTATATATCAACTTACTTGGTGTGATAACCCCTGTAGATTCATGGGAAACCACTAATTTGCAGGCAATGGCTTGCCCAGCTGAAACTCATCACCTGAATCGTTTCTAAAGCACAACCAGTACCATGGGGGATTCTAGTGCTTTATTTTCATCCCCAAGTCCATTTTGATTTAGTCTCTTCCTAACTCTCCCTCATTTTTGATAGTTTCCAAGCCCAAGGTTTGCTTGTAAATATTGAACTGGCTACATGGGTGTTTTTATTGTAGATGGTTAGTAGTTTAAAAAAAACACCAATAAAATCACAGTGACTTTGGTGGTGGGAAAGTCACTCAGCTGTGTGTCGTAACACTTCTGGAAAGCGAAAAAAAAAGCCACACCCCACATCATCGGGTTACATTGCTTTATTTTCCCCTCCAACTTCATTTCAATTTCATCCCTTCACTCTCTCCCTTCCTCCCCTTCACTTTTATTGGTTTGTATTGCCCATAATGGGCTTTGCATGTAAATATTGAATTGGTTACATAGCCAAGATCTCCAAAAATGGCGGTTCATTTACTTCAGGTCCAACTGTTTATTTTGTAGCTCTGTAGAGTCCATGGACCATGTATGTATTGGTTGTGGGGTGATTTCACCCCCTTTTCAGTTATTTGAAAAATGTTTTCTTGTTTTTTTAGTTGCAATTCAGCCCTACGCTTCTGATCTTTGAGCACCTGCTATAGGGGGGTGTGACCAGTTCAGAGCACCTCCTCATGGATCTGCTCCTGGGCCTTACCAGGCAGACTACAAACTGGTCCAGAAAGTGAGCTTTGGAGGGGACCATCTCTGCCAACTGCCTGCCCCCTTTCATAGTTGTGTTTGTGCCAATGTGTCATTGAAGTGGAAGCACGCATTGTTCATTAATACCCTCAATGCCTTAGAGAGAGGTGGGCCCCTCCAGGGTTACTGTGCTTTATTTCCCCTTCCAACTCCATTTTGATTTAGGCCCTTCCGGCCCTCCCAACCCCTCTTCACCTTTGATGACACATTGCCCATAATCAGCTTTGTTTGTCAATATTGAATTGGTTACATCTAATTACTGGTAATGATGCTTAATAGGTTTTAAGAAATAAAAAAAGTCATGTGATTCGGTGATGGGAAAGTCACTCTGTTGTATGTGATAGCAATTCTGCCTATTGAAAAATATAATAGGAGAAAATGAGGACTGCAGATGCTGGAGATCAGAGCTGAAAAATGTGTTGCTGGAAAAGCGCAGCAGGTCAGGCAGCATCCAAGGAGCAGGAGAAGCGACGTTTTGGGCATAAGCCCTTCTTCAGGAATGAGGATGGTGTGCCAAGCAGGCTAAGATAAAAGGTAGGAAGGAGGGACTAGGGGGAGGGGTGTTGGGAATGCGATAGATGGAAGGAGGTTAAGGTGAGGGTGATAGGCTGGAGAAGGGGTGGAGGCAGAGAGGTCAGGAAGAAGATTGCAGGTCAAGAAGGCGGTGCCGAGTCCGAGGGTTGGGACTGAGATAAGGTGGAGGGAGGGGAAATGAGGAAGCTGGAGAAATATGCATTCATCCCTTGTGGTTGGAGTGTTCCTAGGCGGAACATGAGGTGCTTATCCTCCAGGCGTTGTGTTGCCATGGTCTGGTGATGGAGGAGGCCAAGGACCTGCATGTCCTTGGCGGAGTGGGAGGGGGAGTTAAAGTGTTCAGCCACAGGGCGGTTGGGTTGGTTGGTGCGGATGTCCCAGAGGTGTTCTCTGAAATGTTCGGCAAGTTGGCAGCCTGTCTCCACAATATAGAGGAGGCCACATCTTCATAGTCAACTGCCGCCACGACATTAACCGCCTCAACCTGTCTACCCCTCTTACCCACTCCAACCTCTCATCCTCGCAACCTGCAGCCCTCCACTCCCTCCGCTCCAACCCCAAACTCACTATCAAACCGGCAGACAAGGGAGGCACGGTGGTAGTTTGGCGCACTGATCTTTACATTGCTGAGGCTAAACGGCAGCTCGCGGATACCTCCTCCTACTGCCCCCTTGACCATGACCCCACCTCCCACCACCAAACCATCATCTCCCAGACCATCCATAACCTCATCACCTCAGGGGATCTCCCATCCACCGCCTCCAACCTCATAGTCCCACAACCCCGCACCGCCCGTTTCTACCTCCTGCCCAAAATCCACAAACCTGACTGCCCCGGCCGACCCATTGTCTCAGCCTGCTCCTGCCCCACCGAACTCGTCTCTGCATACCTCGATACGGTCCTGTGCCCCTTAATCCAAGAACTCCCCACATATGTTCGGGTCACCACCCACGCCCTCCACCACCTCCATGATTTTCGCTTCCCCGGCTCCCAACGCCTTATCTTCACCATGGATATCCAGTCCCTATACATCTCCATCCCCCATCACAAAGGACTCAAAGCCCTCCGCTTCTTCCTTTCCCGCCGACCCAACCAGTACCCTTCCACTGACACCCTCCTACGACTGACTGAACTGGTCCTCACTCTGAACAACTTCTCTTTCCAATCCTCCCACTTCCTCAAAACCAAAGAAGTAGCCATGGGCACCCGCATGGGCCCCAGCTATGCCTGCCTCTTTGTCGGATATGTGGAACAGTCCATCTTCCGCACCTACACTGGCACCACCCCCCACCTTTTCCTCCGCTACATTGATGACTGTATCGGTGCTACCTCGTGGTTCCACGAGGAGGTTGAACAGTTCATCCACTTTACTAACACCTTCCACCCTGACCTCAAATTTACCTGGACCGTCTCAGACACCTCCCTCCCCTTCCTAGACCTCTCCATTTCTATCTCGGGCGACCAACTCAACACGGACATTTACTATAAACCAACCGACTCCCACAGCTACCTAGATTACACCTCCTCCCACCCTGCCCCCTGCAAAAATGCCATCCCATATTCCCAATTCCTTCGCCTCCGCCGCATCTGCTCCCAGGAGGACCAATTCCAATACCAAACAACCCAGCTGGCCTCCTTCAAAGACCGCAATTCCCCCCACACGTGGATGACGATGCTCTCCACCGCATCTCCTCCACTTCCCGCTCCTCCACTCTTGAACCCCGGCCCTCCAATCGCCACCAGCACAGAACCCCACTGGTCCTCACATACCACCCCAACAACCTCCAGATACATTGTATCATCCTTCGTCATTTATGCCACCTCCAAACAGACCCCACCACCAACGATCTATTTCCCTCCCCTCCCCTATCAGCGTTCCAGAAAGACTATTCCCTCCGCGACTCCCTCGTCAGGTCCACACCCCCCACCAACCCAACCTCCACTCCCGGAACCTTCCCCTGCAACCGCAAGAAATGCAAAACTTGCGCCCACAGGTCCCCCCTCACTTCCCTCCAAGGCCCCAAGGGATCCTTCCATATCCATCAGAAATTCACCTGCACTTCCACACACATCATTTACTGCATCCGATGTGGTCTCCTCCACATTGGGGAGACAGGCCGCCTACTTGCCGAACATTTCAGAGAACACCTCTGGGACACCGCACCAACCAATCCAACCGGCCTGTGGCTGAACACTTTAACTCCCCCTCCCACTCCGCCAAGGACATGCAGGTCCTTGGCCTCCTCCATCGCCAGACCATGGCAACACGACGCCTGGAGGAAGAGCGCCTCATCTGCTGCCTAGGAACCCTCCAACCACAAGGGATGAATGCAGATTTCTCCAGCTTCCTCATTTCCCCTCCCCCCACCTTATCTCAGTCCCAACCCTCGGACTCAGCACCGCCTTCTTGACCTGCAATCTTCTTCCCGACCTCTCCGCCCCCACCCCTTCTCCAGCCTATCACCCTCACCTTAACCTCCTTCCACCTATCGCATTCCCAATGCCCCTCCCCCTAGTGCCTCCTCCCTACCTTTTATCTTAGCCTGCTTGGCACACCTTCCTCATTCCTGAAGAAGGGCTTATGCCCGAAACGTCGATTCTCCTGCTCCTTGGATGCTGCCTGACCTGCTGCGCTTTTCCAGCAACACATTTTTCAGCTATTGAAAAAATAGATGAAAAAATTCAGTGCTGCATGCAGCAATCCTGTATAACCATGGATTATGGTGGCCCACAGACTCCCAATCCAACTGTTTATTTTGCAGGGCTGTGGAGTCCGTGGACCATGTATATATTGGCTGTGATCAATTTAACCCCTTTTCAGTCACTTGAAAATATTTTGATGTGATTTTGGTTGCATGTCAGCTCTATGCTCTTGATCTTTGGGCATGTAGAGTGGTGAGTGGGCATTTCAAAGGACCTCCTCATATGTCTGTTCCTGGGCCATGCCAGGCTGGCTATTAACAGTCCAGGCAGTAGGCAGGCAAAGGGGTGATAGCTGCCAACTGTCTGCTCCTCTTCAGTGGACCCGTTTGTGCCTGGGTGTCATTGGAGAGGGACCACTGATGCAGTGGTCATCAGTGCTGATATAAAGAAGTGGGTACCACAGGGGATACAGTGCTCCACTTCCCCCTCCAACTCAATTTTGATATAGTCTGTTCTCGCTCTCGCTACCCACCCACACCCCTCTTCACCTTTGATGGTTTGCATTGCCCATAATGGGCTTTGCATGTAAATATGTAGTTGACTGCACTGTTGATTACTGGTGGTGGTTAATACTTAAAAACAAGAAAAAGCCATATTGATTTAGTTGTGGGAAAGTCATTTGGTTGTGTGTGATAAAACTTCTGGATATCAAAAAAAGGTACAAGGCACAGCATCCAACTTTGATTTATCCCCTTCCACTCATCCTACCTCTCCCTCACTTTTGATGGTTTGCAAGTAAATATTCTA
This sequence comes from Chiloscyllium plagiosum, assembly GCF_004010195.1. Lineage (NCBI taxonomy): Eukaryota > Metazoa > Chordata > Chondrichthyes > Orectolobiformes > Hemiscylliidae > Chiloscyllium > Chiloscyllium plagiosum. Next base: position 119,518,517 of record NC_057711.1, on the reverse strand, counting down.
CTAGCTGCATGGGTGAATTTACGGGTGGCAGGCAATAGCTAAACAAAAGGAAAAAGTGATTTGGCGATGAGAGAAAACTTTCAATTGTCTGCAAGAGCACTTATGGATATAAAAGAGAACAAAGACAGACCCTCCAGATCCATTTTGATTTCAACCACTTTCCCTATCCCTACCTCTTTTTCACTATTTATGTTTTGTATTGTCCTTAATGGCCTAGCTTGTAAGTATCTAATTGGCTGCAGGGATGATGTACTGGTGGTGGAAAGCAGTTAAAAATAAAAAAGAAGTCATGGTCATTTGATGATGAGAATAAAACATTCAGTTATGTGTGATAGTATTTCTGGATATTGAAGAAAAAGATGTGCTTGTTTAGACAGAGGTGGGCACCATAGAGGATACAGTGCTTTATCACCCCTTCAAATTCACTCTACTTTGTGAATGTGCGCACTCCTCTGGTCAGAGCTGGGCAAACACAATTCTTTGAAGGAGTATCTGCTCACCTTGCCTCTATTGAAGGCCAGTGTGTTATCCTGTACCCACGAGAAGCAGGACCATGGCAGTGCCCAGACTGGTCTGGCATCAGGGAGGAAGTTGAGGGCTTGGTTAACCTGGTAGATGTCTGGCGTAATCTCCATCTTGACTCCATTGCCTTCACTTTTGAGAGGTCTGGGATGAAGAATCAAGAATTGATACAGACATACATCTCTTGCATTCCAACAGCATCCATGTGGCAGGCACCATGCAGAGATCTGGGGTCCCCATCCCATCCTGCCTACCATCTGGGGTCTGTGTATTGGCGCTTTAACAGTCTTCTATTGGAGGACATCCTGTCTGTTCTAAGATAGCTAGAGAAGGGAGTGGGGGGCTTCCCCTCCTTGAGGCTATGATGAGACATGGGCAAGACTCAAGTCCGGATCTTCGATCAGGAGTACACAAGGGAGTCAACAAAGAGGCATGAATCCAGGATCGAGGAGTTGGAGAAGGAGGTGCTCGACCTGGAATCACATCATGCTCAGCCTGACATTGGCTGAGCAGGGAGCGCACAAAGAGAGGAAGAGTGTGCTGAGGGACCTACAACTCATTGGGTCCCGAGCTGCAAACGTGAAGTGGCAGATCTGACTCCCCCTCCTTCTACTCGCTGGAAAGAAGATAGGGACCCATCAGCAGTTCCTTGTGCTACTGGTTGATGATGATTTCCTTGTCTCGAATCCAGATGGCATTAGGGCCCAGACCACATTACATGGCTCTGTTCTCTCCAGATTCATCTAACAAGGTTGCTTGCAAAGTTCTAAGGGAGGGCCTGTTGCAGGTCAGACCAGGGGAGCAACAGAATGCTCTATGTCCAAGTCACTTTGGACTTGCCAGTTCTCAAAGGCCAAGACCCTGGAGCTGAACATAGACTTACTCAAGTCCTGGGGAGTGACTATGCATGGATCCTGAAGGAATGGTTTGCTGCCAGTGAAGTGCTCCTTTGGTGAAGAGCAGTCATCGTCCTGCTGACAAAGAAAGGGGACCTTCCTTTACTAAAAAACTGGCATCTGGACTCACTCCTCAGCATGGATTACAAGTCTTTTTCTAGGGTGTTGTATCTCACCTTGGATCCAAGCTGGACCACATGATCCATACTGGCCAAGCCTACAGGGTCCTGGGCCAGACCTTCCTGTCCGTTGAGCAGGAGGAGTTTGACAGGGTGGAAAGTAAGTATCTTCTCGGGTCTTTGTCAGCATTTGGGTTTGGGATGCAGTTCATCACCCACATCCAATTTCTGTACACCATTGTGGAGTGTCTGATTCTATTGAACAGTTCCCTGACAGTGGCCCTTCACTTTGAGAGTGGAGTGTGTCAGTGCTGTATTCCTTGTTTGGAGCCTTTCCTGTGCTTCTGGTGGCAGAGATTGTCAGGATTGGCTCTGTGTGGGGCTGGCATGGGGGTGGTTCTTTTGACCAACGTTCTTCTTACATTTACCAACTCAGCAGAATGTGTGGGTGCGAGACTGTGTACTTGGCCACATCTTTCGCTAGGATCAACTGGGCAAAATATTCCAGACTCCTGGTTGGTCCATGGTGGATGGTTTCCTTGCTGAAAGAGTCACAGGGGATCAGCTGGTGCACCACCCATCTCCTTTATCTGGGGTCTATGTCAGCCTGGCTGAGGAATCCAGCCAGTGAATTGACAGGAGCTGGAGGCCAAATTTTCCACTTACATAAGCCTCTGGACAGGACTGCCTGAGCGCTATGTAGCAGGAGCCGAGTGCTGGTATTCAACCAACTGGTAGTCTCCAAGCTGTGATATCAGCTGGTTCCTTCTACCTCTGCTCCTGATTTTGTCACAATAATCCAGAGAATATTACTTCATTTACTCTGGGACAAAAGAATGCACTGGATCACTGCAGAGGTTCTGAGTCTCCCCTAATTAGGGAAGGCTCTGCATCCATTGCTCTAGGTAAGAAGCCCAAAACTATTGACAGTATTACAGCTGTGGTGTGATGAGGAGTTATGTAATATCAACAAGACATCACTATTTATATGCCTTTGAAATAAAGGTGAAGATTTCACTTGCTTTCCCTATCATTCATTGAACTTGTTATTTATACACGTGGACTCCCAAATCATTTCGTGCTATGGTTTTCTTAGTTTTTCTCCATTTAAATAATATTCAGCTCTTCTATTCTTGCATCCAAAGTGCATAAATTCATATTTTCCCACAATCAATTCCATCTGCCAAAGTTTAGCCCACTCATTTCATTGTCTGTATCCTTCTGCAGACTCCTTGTGTCATCCCCTCCACTTGCCTTCCCACCAATTTCGTGTCATCTGCCAACGTGGCAGTAGTGCATTCACTTTCTTTATCCAAGTCATTAATATGTATTGTAAATAATTGTGGGCCCATCACTGATCCCTGTTGCACTCCATTATTTACAGGTGATCATTCAGTAAATGCTCCTCTATTGGTGCTAACATGCTATCTCCAACAGCATTGTCTCTTGGCTTAACTTTACTTCATCTTAGCATTGGTATTGAGGTCCATCCATGGTTGATTATGGGTGAGTTGGCATGGTGCATGTAAGAGCAAAGGATGGTATGTGGTAGGCATGATGTGACATTAGGAGAAAGTGAGGACTGCAGATGCTGGAGATCAGAGCTGAAAATGTGTTGCTGGAAAAGCGCAGCAGGTCAGGCAGCATCCAAAGAGCAGGAGAATCGACTTTTCGGGCATGAGCCCTTCTTCAGGAATGAGGAGAGTGTGCCAAGCAGGCTAAGATAAAAGGTAGGGAGGA
>NC_057711.1:119503562-119514460 GCF_004010195.1 Chiloscyllium plagiosum | reverse complement strand
TAAATGTCCGTGTTGATTCGGTCGTCCGAGATAGAAATGGAGAGGTCTAGGAAGGGGAGGGAGGAGTCTGAGACAGTCCAGGTAAATTTGAGGTCGGGGTGGAAGGTGTTGGTAAAGTGGATGAGCTGTTCAACCTCCTCATGGGAGCACAAGGCAGCGCCGATACAGTCATCGATGTAGCAGAGGAAAAGGTGGGGGTGGTGCCAGTGTAGCTGTTCCACATATCCTACGAAGAGGCAGGCATAGCTAGGGCCCATGCAGGTGCCCATGGCTACTCCTTTGGTTTTGAGGAAGTGGGAGGATTGGAAAGAGAAGTTGTTCAGAGTGAGGACCAGTTCAGTCAGTCGTAGGAGGGTGTCAGTGGAAGGGTACTGGATGGTACAGCGGGAAAGGAAGAAGCGGAGGGCTTTGAGTCCTTTGTGATGGGAGGTGGAGGTGTACAGGGACTGGATGTCCATGGTGAAGATAAGGCGTTGGGGACTGGGGAAGCGAAAATCATGGAGGGCGTGGGAGGTGGAGGGCTCATGAAGTGACATTAAGTTGGCATGGGATTATCAAGAAACAGTGGGAAGGATAGAGGGATTATAGTTCAATATGGAGGGAAAAAGTGGTAGTGGTGATGTCATTGGAGTATGCATGCGTGAAGGGTAATGGCCATGTTTTATTTTATTGGGTGTCCTTTTTGTGACTGGCATAAGGTGCTGGAGGACCCAGTGGGCTTTCACACAGTTTGTCACCGCACAGCCCTTGTCTTTGCCTCTTTCCAGGAATGTTTTGCAAAACTCCTGCTGTCACCTGCCATCCTTGGAAATGAAAGTGCAACCACCCAAAGCATTTGTTCCTGAGTTGGCTTTGTGGAGCCAATAATTTTCCTAACTGTAGCTTCCGACTCCGGTACAAAAATACACTCCGTGGTCATTGATTTTTTTCATCTGCTTTAGATTGCTGGATATCAGATTATCTCAAAAAAAAAATTTGTTGAATGTTAAATTGAAAAGCTTTTATTGGAAAACATTAGAATTTTATAAAAAAGACAACATTTTATGAATATTAACCTATCAAAAAGAAAGATTAGAAGGAAAGTATTAGAAATCTGAAATAAAAACCTGCAAGGCTGCACAACAATTCTAATTAAACTGGAAGTTAAAACAGCATGTTATGGTAAGAGAACAAAAAACCATTAGCTGTAAGAAAAAACAAGTAAATTGCTAAAGTTAGTATTTTTGGTACTACAAACAAGTTCTAGGAATAATACTTCCGTTGTCTGCCACAAAAGCATCCACATCTTTCTTCACACTTAAAACATGCAATGACATCTTTTACACATTACAATTTAACATGAATTTAAATAACAGCTATAATTTCATCAAACATTCCAGGCACATCACAGGAGTTTGTTAAAAGTTGGGATGAAATGGATATGCTCAGTAATAGATTACGGAAGGCAGTTTTTGAACACATCATAATTTTAACTCCAGTACTGAAGCACCTTTAAGTTATTCACTGGTTCTCAGAACGATATATATTTACATATTTAGCAGTATATATGAGATGCAGAAGGACAGTGAATTGTGCATTCAATTAATGGGGATATGCAGAGTGGAGACTCAGGGGGACCTCATCAGGAGAGTGTTGGTGAAACTGCAGTAATTTTACAGGAAAAATCACCACTTGAATTTGCACATACCCCATCAGCTTCAACTTGTACATTGCCTGGGAAATCCGAAAAATAGAACTCAGAAAAATGAGACTTCTGTACCCCAAATCAGTTAGCAAGTTAAGCTTTCAAGCAAGAGCTAGGTGTAAGCTGAAGTAACAACTGGCAGCCTACAATCATTAGAAATACTAGTGAAGAAAACAATATTATGAGTCAGTGGCATCAAGGTGAGAACTTCTTTCATTTTCTGCCACAAAATCAACTCTGTAATTTTCTTCTATTACCAAACTGCTTTAAAACTATCTACACTATTCATATTTTTTAAAACACAAGTAGTCTCAATATGAATCTGCATTAGTAGGATCAAAATAAACATTTTTCTGCGTTAAAAGACCTCAATGAAACATGCAGATATACAAATGAGGATAAATTGTTTTCTCCAAAACTATTTTTTAGTTTTAGTTATGCTATTCCTAGTTAGTCCACCTGATTGGCATCACATCCACAAGCATCAACTCCCTGCACCAATGATGCTCCATAGTATCAGTCAGTAGTATCTGCAAGATGTGCTGCAGAAATTCACCAAAGATTCTTGGCACTTTCCAAACCTCTCACCTCTTCCATCTAGAAATTCAAGGGCAGCAGGTGCACAAGAATACCATCACCTGCAAATTACCCTTCAAGCCAGTCACAATCCTGACTTGGAAATATATCATCAGTCCTTCATTATCACTGGGTCAAAATTCTGGAATTCCCTCCATAAGGGCATTAGGATCAATCCAATGTGTTTCACTGCGCTTGAATTGCAGCAGTTCAAGAAGGCAACTTAGTCCATCTTTTCAACAGCAGCGAGGAATGGGCAATAAATTCTGGCTAGCCAGTGACACCCATGTCCGATGAGTGAATTAAAAAAGTAATTCTTCAATTGCACACAATCTTTGTAAGACTATAAGTAGTCCTGGATTCAGTTATCTGTAAGAATAGTACGGTGGTTATGGTAGGGGATTTTAACTTTCCAAACAGAGACAGGGACTGTCATATTGTTAAGGGTTTAGTTGGAGAGGAATTTGTTAAAAGTGTACAAGAAAATTTTCTGATTCAGTATGTGGATGTACCTACTAGAGAAGGTGCAAAACTTGATCTACTCTTGGAAAATAAGGCAGGGCAGGTGACTGAGGTGTCAGTGAGGGAGCCCTTTGGCACCATAACCATAATTCTATTAGTTTTAATAAAATGATGGAAAAGGATAGAACAGATCTAACAGTTGAAGTTCTAAATTGGAGGAAGGCTAATTTTGACATAATTAGGCAACAACTTTCAAAAGCTACTTGGATGCAGATGTTGGCAGGTAAAGGAATGGCTAGAAAATGGGAAGCCTTCAGAAATGAGGTAACAAGAGTCCAGAGACAGAATATACCTGTTTGGGTGAAAAGAAAGGCTGGTAGGTGTAGGGAATGCTGAATGAATAGAGAAATTGAGGGTTTGGTTAAGAAAAAAAGGGAACATATGTTAAGTATAAGACAGGAGTGATCAAGTGAAACCTTACAAGAGTATAAAGGCAGTAGGGGTATAATTAAGAGGGAAATCAGGAGGGCAAAAAGGAGACATGAGATAGCTTTAGCAAATAGGGTTAAGGAGAATCCAAAGGGTTTTTACAAATACATTAAGGACAAATGGATAACTTGGGACCAAATAGGGTCCCTCAAAGATCAGCTAAACAGCCTTTGTGTGGAGCCACAGGAGATGGGGGAGATACTAAACGAGTATTTTGCATCAGTGTTTACTGTGGAGAAAGACATGGAAGATATAGACTATAGGAAAATACACTGTGATATCTTGAAAAATGTCCGTATTACAGAGGAGGAAGTGCTGGATGTCTTGAAATTTATAAATGTGGTCAAATCAATAGCACCTTCTCTAGTAGGTGTACCCTAGAACTCTGTGGGAAGCTGGGGAAGTGATTGCGGGGCTCCTTGCTGCGATATTTGTATCATCGATAGTCACAGGTGAGGTGTTGGAAGACTTGAGGTTGGCTAACATGGTGCCATTATTTAAGAAAGGCGGTAAGGACAAGCCAGGAAACTACAGACTGGTGAGCCTGATGTCGATGGTGGGCAAGTATTTCGAAAGGCAATATGGCTTTGTGCATGGGAAATCATGTTTCACGAACCTGATTGAGTTTTTGAAAAAATAACAAAGAAGATCGATGAGGGCAGAGTGGTGGAGGTGATCTATATGGACTTAAGTAAAGTGTTCAACGAAGTTCCACGTGAGATATTGGTTAGCAAGGTTAGATCTCATGGAATACAGGGAGAACTAGCCATTTGGATACAGAACTGGCTCAAAAGTGGAAGACAGAAGGTGGTGATGGAGGATTGTTTTTCAGACTGGAGGTCTGTGACCAGTGGAGTGTCACAAGGATCAGTGCTGGGTCCACTACTTTTTGTCATGATTTGGATATGAACATGGGAGGTATAGCTAGTAAGTTTGCAGATGACACGAAAATTGGAGGTGTACTGGACAGCGAAGGTTACCTCAGATTACAATGGGATCTTTATCAGATGGGCCAATGGGCTGAGGAGTGGCAGATGAAGTTTAATTTAGATAAACACAAGGTGCTGCATTTTGGGAAAGCAAATCTTAGCAGGATTTATACACTTAATGGTAAGGTCCTAGGGAGTGTTGCTGAACAAAGAGACTTTGGAGTGCAGCTTCATAACTCCTTGAAAGTAGAGTCGCAGGTAGATAGGATAGTGAAGAAGGTGTTTGGTATGCTTTTTTTTATTAGTCAGAGCATTGAGTATTAGAGTTGGGAGGTCATGTTGCGGCCTAACCAATGTCCTGTACAGCCGCAACATGACCTCCCAACTCTAATACTCAGTGCTCTGACTAATAAAGAAAAGCATACCAAACACCTTCTTCACTATCCTATCTACCTGCGACTCTACTTTCAAGGAGTTATGAAGCTGCACTCCAAAGTCTCTTTGTTCAGCAACACTCCCTAGGACCTTACCATTAAGTGTATAAATCCTGCTAAGATTTGCTTTCCCAAAATGCAGCACCTTGTGTTTATCTAAATTAAACTTCATCTGCCACTCCTCAGCCCATTGGCCCATCTGATAAAGATCCCATTGTAATCTGAGGTAACCTTCTTCGCTGTCTAGTACACCTCCAATTTTCGTGTCATCTGCAAACTTACTTTTGAAATATTGCATGCAATTCTGGTCTCCTTCCTATCGGAAAGATGCGGTGAAACTTGAGAGAATTCAGAAAAGATTTACAAGGATGTTGCCAGGGTTGGAGGATTTGAGCTATAGGGAGAAGCTGAAGAGGCTGGGGCTGTTATCCCTGGAGCGTCGGAGGCTGAGGGGTGACCTCAAAGAGGATTATAAAATCATGAGGGGCATGGATAGGATAAATAGACAAAGTCTTTTCCCTGGAGTGGGCGAGTCCAGAACCAGAGGGCGTAGGTTTAGGGCAAGACGGGAAAAGGGACCTAAGAGTCAACTTTTTCACGCAGAGGGTGGTGCATGTATGAAAGCAGCTGCCAGAGGAAGTGGTGGAGGCGAGTACAATTGCAACATTTAGAAGGCATCTGGATGGGTATATGAATAGGAAGTGTTTGGAGGGATATGGGCCAAGTGATGGCAAATTAGATTGGGATATCTGGTTGGCATGGACGAATTGGACCAAAGGGTCTGTTTCCGTGTTGTATATCTTTATGACTCTATGATTCAGTAGTACTTTGCCCTTGAAAGGAGTTCAGTACAGATTCACCAGAATGATACTGGAACAGAAGGGGTTAAATTGAGACTTATACTCCTGTAAATATGGAAATCGATGGGTGATCTGATCAAGGTGCTTAAAAAGGGTTGATGAAAATTTATTCTGGTGATGGAATTTATAAAATGAAAGCTTACCTGTAAGTTAGAATTTTACATTTGGAAATCAGAAGCATTTCTTTGCATAAAGGATAGTGAAAACCTCAAACTCTCTTTTCTCAAAAGGCAATGGATACTGGGTCAACTGAAGCATTCAAGAATGAGGTTGATGAATTTTGTTAGGTAAGGGATTTTCAGCTAAGGCAGATAAATGGAGTTAGATCATCAGTCATGATCTGAGTGGTAGCTCAAGGGATTGGACCTCACAACATGAAAAAAAGAAAATGTAATGGGGAAATGTAAATATGAAACATCAAAATGAAAAATTTAAAAAATAGATTTTAAATATGAAAATACATTAGGTTAGAAGAAAATCTAACTGTAGATCAGTTGGAGACATGGCAAATGTGAGGTAGTGCATTTTGGAAGGTCAAGTACAAATGAAAATTATACAATGACTGACAGAACCTTGAGGAGTATTGATATGCACAGGGATCTGGATGTGCTTGCCTACATATCACTGAAGGTGGTACTGCAGGAGATAAGGTAGTAAAAAAGTCTAATGGCATGCTTGCTTTCATTGGAAGATGTATTGAGTATAAGGATAGACATGTTATGCTGCAGCTTTATAGAACTTTAGTTTGGCTGCACATGGAATGTTGCATACAGTTCTGGTCACCAAACTACCAGAAGGATGTGGATGCTTTGGAGAGGGTACAGAAAAGGTTTACCAGGATGTTGCCTGGTATGGGAGGATTTTAGCAATGAAGGAAGGTTGGTTAGAATGGGTTTGTTCTCACTGGAATGCAGGAGGTTAAGGGGCGACCTGATAGAAGTTTATAAAATTGTGAATAGCATGGATAGAGTGGAAAGTATGAGGCTTGCGATGGAGGTGTCAATTACTAGGGGACACAGCTTCAAGATTCTGGGGGACAGGAGTGGCAGTGGGGGGGGGGGGGGGAGATGTTTAAAGAAATGTGGAAGGCAAGTTTTTCACACAAAGGATGGTGAGTGCGTGGAAGGCGCTGCCAGAGGAAGTTATGCAAGCAGACACAATAGCAGTATTCAAGAAGCAGCTGGACAAATACATGAATAGGAAGCAAATAGAGGGTAATGTAAGTGAAGGCAGTTTTAGTATGGAAGGGCAAAATGTGTCAGAGGGCTGAGAGGCTGAAGGGCCTGTTCCTGTGCTGTATTGTTCTTTATTCTAGGATTGGTTCAGTGGTTGAAAAATTATGATAGTATTTCTCATGGCAATAGCTTGGCTTCTATTTCTGACAATGTTTTCCACAATACCAATCTGTGAACATACTATTTGACAAGATTATCGACCAACCACAAGTTTGCTGAGAACAAATATCATTGAGATCAGTCAGGTAAAAGATAAATTTCATAAATTTTAGATGTGGACAGACACTTTACTTATGCTGGAGTGGGAAGAGGGATAGAATACTTAATAAAATTCATCTCAACTTATTTCCAGTAAGGATCTTAGGATTTTAATGTAAGCAAACCCAGGTTTCTTATTCATGCTCCCAGCAGAATTCACATTAACCAATTCCAGATCTTAAGAACTTGCAATATTATATATTTTAAAATTGTTTTTTAAACAAACTGAACAATGTTTTCTAAAATACATCTCCACCTTGGGGAAGCTATTGACCCTGGACTTGATAAGCAGTCAGAGATGAGAAATGACATATCCCTGGCTAGAATATACATGATGTTTCAAAGTTTCATAATGTGGCATACTTAACAAGAGTTAGAAAACATAAGAGCAAACACATTGTGGAAATAGTTTTAATTACTATTTGATCAATTGTTTATTCTGTTATATTTGCATTTATTACAGGGAGTCTCTGACAAGGTTAATTCATTGCCCATCCCTAGTCACTCTTGAGAACTTAATGGTGGGCTGCCTTCTTGAACCTCTGCAATCTATGCCATGTATATGCTCCAACAATGCTGTAGGTAAGGATTTTAACCAAACAACAATGAAGGAATAAAATAGATATGGTGTGTCACTGCTTGTTCAATATGTAGTGAACTGATATAATTGGTTGATAAAGAAACTCGTTTTAATAAGCATGCTTTGCCCTTAAACTGTACTTCATGGGGTTAAGAATCAATGTTCAGCATTCCCCAGACCAAACCACACCTCTCCCCTATTGTATAAGCACAATATACCTGTCCTGTAAGTAGACAGACCATACCCAGGGTGCCTGAGGGCTCGAGCATTCTAAGAGATGAATAGTATTATGATAGGCTATTGCTTAACTGGTCTGTGGAGACAGCTCTCCCAAATTTGGCCAGAATTGAATGAGAAAGTACAAAACCCAACAGTCCTCTTCATATCTTGTATTTACATAACGAAACATTCCAAGGCAATTCATAGAGGCATTGTAAACAAAACAATACTGAATCACATAAGACAAGGCCAGGTGGCGAAAAGCTTGGTGAAAGTGAAAGGTTTTAAGGAGTAGCTTTGAGGGGGAAAGTGAGGGAGAGAAAAGGCTTTGGGATGCAATTGAAGCTTGTGGTATAAGCAGCTCAAGATACAGTCAACAATGGTGGAGTATTTAAAATCAGTGATACTCAAGTAGTCAGAATTAGAAGTGTCGAGAGTGTGGTGCTGGAAAAGTATAGCAGGTCAGGCAGCATCTGAGGAGCAAAGGCCCTTCATCAGGAATGAAGCTTGTGAGCCAAGGGAGTGGAAAGATAAAGATGGACAGGTAGGACAGGTCATGAGGGTGATGCTGAGTTGGGAGGTTGGATCTGGGATAAGGTGGATGGAGGGGAAATGAGGAAACTAGTGAAATCCACATTGATGCGTGTGGTTGGAGGGTCCCAAGGTGGAAGTTGAGGCGTTCTTTCTCCGGGCATCGGGTGGTTAGGGTGTGTTGGTGGAGGCGGCCCAGGACCTGCATGTCCTCAGCGGAGTGGGAGGGGGAGTTGAAGTGTTTGGCTACAGGGCGCTGGGTTTGGTTGGTGCGGGTGTCCCGGAGATGTTCTCTGAAGCGTTCTGCAAATAGGCGTCCTGTCTCCCAATGTAGAGGAGACTGCATTGGGAGCAATGGATACAGTAAATGACATGAGGAAGTACAGGTAAAACTCTGATGGATGTGGAAGGCTTCTTTGGGGCTTTTGACGGAGGTGAGAGGGTAGGCACAGGTTTTGCAATTCCAGCCATGACAGGAGAAGGTGCCGGAAGGGGAGGGTGGGTTGGTGGGGGGTGTGGACCTGACAAGAGAGTCGCGGAGGGAATGGTGTTTACAGATAGCGAATAGAGGTGGGGAGGGAAATATATCTCTAGTGGTGGGGTCTGTTTGTAGGGATTGTAGATTTTGTTTACTCAGTAATATTGTGCAGGAAGTCTAGCTGAGGTAGATCATCAACCATGAACTTCTATAGTGGACCAGGCTCTTGGTACTGATTGGCTTATTCCTGCTGTTTCAGGACTGTACAAAACAACATAGTTTGGTATTCCTTTGTTGCAATCTGATTTGATTCCCAGATCATAACCAAATTGCCCATCTAATTCTAATTTGTTTTCTTTTCTAGTTTCGTTTGATACAACTGAGTGATTTACTCAGCTATTTCATGAATCAGTTCAATTAAATACTTAGGAATGAACACAGAGACGTTCATTGGGATAGATTGTGTAATAACAGACTTCCTGTTAAAAAAAAACGTGGCTATTTAGTCAATCTAACATGGTATTTTCCTCCATAGGTACAAGCTTTTATTCTAGGTTTTTCAATTAAATTCTCAAACTGTTGATGGAAAACCTAAGTGTAAAATAATTTGAGGAAAATGCAAAAAAACTGCAAAGGGATTTATGTTATTTGACGTAAAGGTGGTCGGAAGCAAGGAAAAGGACATGAGGTCCTTATAACAAAATTCACAAAGCTAAAAGCAGGTCAAGAAGCAACCAGGTAGACAAATTACATGTTATTGCAAGGGGTTTGTAGCATAAGACAAGGGAGGTCTTGCTGTAGTTTATATGGCTTTGGTGAGGTCATGCCTGAAATATCTTATTGGTCTTGTTACCAAGGGGAAGATGTATATATACCTTAGAGATAATACATCAAACAATCACTTGATTGTTTTGTTGGGATGAAAGGGTTATCCTCAGAAAAAATATTGTGTGTAGTGGGCCTATATTATCTGGAATTAAATAACAAGTTGGAGAATTAAAACAAAGTTCTTGAAGGAGGTTTACAATGTAGATGTTGAGATATTGTCAATGGAAATGCAGAAAGGGGGAAGTTTATAAATTCAGCCATGATATTTTTGAATACTCTTATATGGGATATTTTCTTGTTCCTGTTCATTGGTTATGTTCTAAACATTTTGAAAAGTATGGATATAAAATGCCCCAGACCTTCCTGGCCTTGAAGCATTAGATTCAGTCAATGTTATTTTGCACTAGGTAAAACCCTAAATTGTGTAAGGTGCTATCATGGATAGGGTCTCTCTCATTCCAGCTTTGGTGTCAGAAAGGGCAATCAGGAGAAGAGTTATTTTTCCGATTCATATGCATCCAAATCATCTCACATAAATGTAGAAGTGAGAACTGCTTTGTGATTGGAACTTGCTTTACTAATCTGATGCATTCTAGTAGGATTATTACAGTTATATTCTTAATCTGCAATTTAAAAAATACTCAAATAGATTCTCAAAAAAATGTGGTAGCCGCTTTAGGCTAGATGCATTCTGATGTGTCATTGAAAACAAAATTTGGAAGACTGTTCGGTGAGAACATTTGGTTAAAATAACTAGTGCAACACCTATGATTAATGCCGCCATGTGTGGGTAATGTTGGCTGGGCCAGTATTTATCATCACAGATGTACAGCATGGAAACAGACCCTTCGGTCCAACCCGTCCATGCCGACCAGATATCCCAACCCAATCTAGTCCCACCTGCCAGCACCCGGCCCATATCCCTCCAAACCCTTCCTATTCATATACCCATCCAAATGCCTCTTAAAATATTGCAATTGTACCAGCCTCCACCACCTCCTCTGGCAGCTCATTCCATATACATACCACCCTCTGAGTGAAAAAGTTGCCCCTTAGGTCTCTTTTATATCTTTCCCCTCTCACCCTAAACCTATGCCCTCTAGTTCTGGACTCCACCACCCCAGGGAAAAGGGGTCTATTTATCCTATCCATGCCCCATAATTTTGTAAACCTCCATAAGGTCACCCCTCAGCCTCCGACGCTCCAGGGAAAACAGCCCCAAGCCTGTTCAGCTTCTCCCTGTAGCTCAGATCCTCCAACCCTGGCAACATCCTTGTAAATCTTTTCTGAACCCTTTCAAGTTTCACAACATCTTTCCGATAGGAAGGAGACCAG
>NC_057711.1:119470510-119502372 GCF_004010195.1 Chiloscyllium plagiosum | reverse complement strand
CTATCTCATGTCCCCGTTTTGCCCTCCTGATTTCCCTCTTAAGTATACTCCTACTTTCTTTATACTTTTTTAAGGATTCACTCGATCCATCCTGTCTGTACCTGACATATGCTTCCTTCTTTTTCTTAACCAAACCCTCAATTTCTTTAGTCACCCAGCATTCCTTATACCTATCAGCCTTCCCTTTCACCCTGACAGAAATATACTTTCTCTGGATTCTTGCTATCTCATTTCTGAAGGCTTCCCATTTTCCAGCTGTCCCTTTACCTGCAAACATCTGCCTTCAATCAGCTTTTGGAAGTTCTTGCCTAATACCATCAAAATTGGCCTTTCTCCAATTTAGAACTTCAACTTTTAGATCTGGTCTATCCTTTTCCATCACTATTTTAAAAGGAATAGAATTATGGTTGCTGGCCCCAAAGTGCTCCCCCACTGACACCTCAGTCACTTGCCCTGCCTTATTTCCCAAGAGTAGGTCAAGTTTTGCACCATCTCTAGTAGGTACATCCACATACTGACTCAGAAAATTGTCTTATACACACTTAAGAAATTCCTCTCCATCTAACCTTTAACACTACGGCAGTCCCAGTCGATGTTTGGAAAGTTAAAATCCCCTACCATAACCACAATATTATTCTTACAGATAGCTGAGATCTCCTTACAAGATTGTTTCTCAATTTCCCTCTGACTATTGGGAGGATCTATAATACAATCCCAATAAGGTGACCATCCCTTTCTTATTTCTCAGTTCCACCCAAAAAACTTCCCTCAGTGTATTTCTAGGAATATCCTCCCTTAGCAGAGCTGTAATGCTATCCCTTATCAAAAATGCCACTCCCCCTCCTCTTTTGCCTCCCTTTCTATCCTTCCTGTAGCATTTGTATCCTGGAACATTCAGCTGCCAGTCCTGCCCATCCCTAAGCCATGTTTCCATAATTGCTATGATATCCCAGTCCCATGTTCCTAACCATGCCCAGAGTTCATCTGCCTTCCCTGTTAGGCCCCCTGCATTGAAATAAATGCAGTTTAATTTATTCGTCCTACCTTGTCTCTGCCTGCCTTGACTGACTCACGTCTGTTCTCAGCTGTACCGGTCTCAGATCGATCTCTTTCCTCACTATCTCCCTGGTCCCACCCCCCCACCTTACTAGTTTAAATCCTCCCAAGCAGTTCTAGCAAATTTCCCTGCCAGTATATTAGTCCCCTTCCAATTTAGGTGCAAACCGTCCTTCTTGTACAGGTCACTTCTACCCGAAGAGAGATTCCAATGATCCAAAAATGTGAATCCTTCTCCCATACACCAGCTCCTCAGCCATGCATTTATCTGCTCTATCCTCCTATTCCTGCCCTCACTAGCTCGTAGCACTGGGAGTAATCCAGATATTACCACCCTTGAGGACCTCTTTTTTAAATTTCTACCCAACTCTCTAATCTCCCTTCAGAGTCTCAACCTTTTCCCTTCCAATGTGGACAATGACCTCCTGCTGGCCCCCTCCCCCGTGAGAACATTCTGCACCCTATGAGACATCCTTGATCCTGGCATCAGGGAAACAACACACCATTCTGCTTTTTCTCTGCTGGCCACAGAAACGTCTGTCTGTACCTCTGACTACAGAATCCCCTAACACAATTGATCTCTTGTAAGCTGACGTACCCCTCGTTGCATTAGAGCCAGTCTCAATACCAGAAACTTGGCTGTTTGTGCTACGTTCCCCTGAGAATCCATCACCCCCTACATTTTCCAAAACAGCATACCTGTTTGAAATGGGCATATCCACAAAAGACTCCTGCTCTAGTTGCTCTTACCCTTCCTGGAGTTAACCCATCTATGTGACTGTATCTGAGACTTTCCCCCCTTTCTATAACTGCCATCCATCACATACTGTTGCTGTTGCAAATTCCTCATCGCTTCTATTTGTCTCTCCAACCGATCCACTTGATCTGATAAGATTCGCATCCAACAGCATTTATGGCAGATATAATCCGCAGTAACCCTTAAACTCACTTTAAACTCCCACATCTGACGAAGTACATATCACTGTAAAGGCCATTTTTTTTGCTCCTTCACAATCTACAGACCTAGAAAATAACACTGTCTTATTCCTCTACAAACACTGCCCCAGGTTAAATTAATAGCTATGGCTTATATTTTAAGTTTAATCAAGAGACATCTCCAAAAACATATAAATCAAGAAAGAATCCACTGTACCCACCATTGTAGCCTTTCTCTTGGACAGACTTAAAACAACAATTAACTTATCTGATTCTGTGCTGTGAACTTCGCCCAACAGTTCCTCCAAGATTAGTTGTGAATTTCACTGTTTGTTAATTTTCCCAGATGCACTCCGATGTCCAGCGATACACGAATTCAAACAGCAAAGACAGTAACTGTGCAGGTTTTCTCTCTCTCCTACACTGTCCTCACCATGTGCTTGCTTTGTCTGCTCTTCTCCCTTTTAAAACTGCTGTTGTTTTGACTTTTTTTTTCCAAAGTTCCAAAATAATGCAACAACTTATAAAACAGTAATTGCTGTTCATGGAATTCGAGGAAATCACCTCCAACACCTAAAATACCTCAAAAAAAAAAGGAGCAGCTCTTACAGCCAGAACTTTTTCCCGTCCTCCGGCTTAGATTACCCAGAATCCACTATGTCCTTTCCTCATTTCCCTCAAGAAGATGGTGAAGACAACTTCTTGAATTGCTTGAGTCTACATGGTTTAGAAATACTCACAATGCTGTTAAGGGATGATCAAGGGACAGTGAAGGAATGGTGTAGTTCCAAGTTGATATGGTGTGTGGCTTGGTGGGGTACTTGCAGATGGTGGTGTTACATTCATCTATTCTTCTAGCTTGTAGGGTTATCAATTTTGAAGGCGCTTTGGGAGAATCCTCAGTAAGTTACTGCAGGACATATTATAGATGATACATATTACTACCGCTGCATATCACTGACAGAGGAAGTGAATGTTTAAGGAAATGGTTGGTTGCCAATCAAAGAGGTTTTTAATGTCAAGTTGTTTGAGTAGTATCAGAATTGCACTCATCTGGCAAGTAGACAGTATGTCATGACACTTCAGAGTTGCATCTTGCCGACAATTGGCAGGTTTTAGGAAATAAAAAATGAATTACTTTCTACAGAATTCCCAGCCTTTGTACTGATCCTACAATCAGTATTTATTTGACTTGTCCAGTTCAGCTTTTAGTGAATAGTAACATAATGTTGTTGATATTGGGGGAATTTAGAAATGGTAAATCCATTTAAAATCAAGGAGAGATGGTTATATTTTCTCTTTATCTCTTGTTGGAGGGGGTCACTATCTCACTTGTATAGGACAAATACTACTTGTCACAGCCTGAGTGTTGTCCAGGTCTTTCTGCATATGGACATTGACTGCCAAGGGCAGTCACTCTCACTTCACTTCAAGTTCAGCTCATTTATCTACATTTGCAGCAAAGTTGGAATGAGGTCAGGACTGAGAAACCATAAGGAACCCAAATAGAAGCACGGCATAGGTGCTGTTCATTAACGTTATCAAAGATATCTTGCACTTTGCTGATGATCAGAGTAGATTAATGGGAGTATTAATTGGTCAGGTTGCATTTATTCTGCTTTTTGTGAACAGAACACAGCAAGTTTCCACATTGCAGGGTAAATGCCAGTGTTGTAGCTGTACTGGAATAGCTTGGCTTGGGTAGTGAGTTCTAGAGTACAAATATGTAGTATTATACCAAGAATGCTGTCAGGGCTCACAGTCTTTCCAATATCTATGTCTTACATCATTTCTTGAAATCACACAGTGAATTGAATTTACTGAAGACAAATATCTGTGATCCCATGCATCTCAGAATGAGACCAAGATGAATCATCCATTCAGCTCTTCTAGCTGAAGAAGGCTGTACACTCTAAGTTTGTTTTTAGCAATGAGGTGATGGAATCTCCCAATGAGGTTTGGGACATTTGTAGAGCCTCCTCCTCTAGCTCGTTGTTTAATTTCCCACCACAATTTGGATTATTAGATTTGATGCTATTAGGTTTTATTTATTGACTGCTGTTCCATGGTTGTGTCAAATACAAACATTGTAAACTATTTGGTTTGACATTAATTTCAATACATGCATTATCATAATTACACCGTCATGTTAATTAGCTATCTGCAATAAGTAGACACACAATTATTCATAATGTGAAATGCAATACACGTCTCTATAGTGACATTAATACATCACGTTCTTGTACACTTGTGTAGAATGATTTTCCAAAAATAAATGAATGTAAGCCTGGTTTTAATTTCTCAGCTATAGCCATGATAATAGCCAAGTCACCTTCCACTGTAAGATCAAGGTCAGTTTTCAGATTGCGCAAGGATTTAAATGGCTTCTTTCCCTTCTGGCTAAAGAAATAAACAAAAAAAAACATCAAAATAAAACATCAGAATTTTGTCAGACATTGCCATTCAGGTCATCATGCCTGTATCAGTTATCAAAGAGTGCTATTTAGTCTCATGTCACTGCCCTTTTGTAAATAGTTTCTACGTCTTTTTTTAATAATTTATGATGCATTAGGCCTAAACTAATATTTCTGGCAGAACAATTCAAGTCCTAACAATCTATCTTAAAAATTCAAGTAGCAGTTTGCAGTCTTTTTTATTGCAATGACTGTACATTTATACCCTCCTGTCATATACTAAAATACTAACCAGTATTGTGCCTACTTATGTTATAACCACAAAACTTTAAGCACTTTTAAATGATCTACTTGAACTTTAGTGTCAACAAGTTTCAACTGTGGTACAATCAATGCATTTCCTAGTTTGTCCTATACATTTTGTACTGTTCCCTATTCATAAAACAAACAAACTGTATTATCATAATTTTATCAGCTTATGTTCCAGCTTTTCCGAATATCTGAATTCGGAAACATCTCTGATCTTTATCTGCATTCATGTTTAACTATTTGGCACATATGTCCTCACTTGAATCATCTTACAATACCTTTGGAAGTTAAGGCATGGAAACTGGATTTACGTGATTTAATTTATTCTGCCTCTACAGCAAGTTATAAAGGTATGCATTACTTTTGATTAAATGCATTATTTGCCTTCATCAAGGGCGTTCTTAATATATACCCAAATACTCTCACTCAACTTAAAATTAAATCACTGGATTTAAGGTACTCGGTATGATTTGTAATTCTCTACTTAAAAAGAGGAAAATAACTATAATACTCAGCGATATTTCAATCAGGATGCATGTAGTCACTATACCCAAAGAAAAGGAAACTTTTTTTATTGCCGTAACCAGGTGCACTTCTAATATCACCATCTGAGAGAATTGATTAAATATTCAATTTCAAGGAAAATAACAGTAAGCCAAGGATCATTCAAGGTAGTTATTTAGAAGTGTAATCCCCCAAGTATTTCATAACATAAACAATTGTAAAAAATATTTTTACTTATTGAAGATTTGACTTTTGGCAATGGCTATTGAATGGGGATACCTGCTCAAGTACCTGCCACACAATACAAGTAACAAAATATGTTACTGCTTGAAATAGTTGTTGGCAGTTATAACTGACTAGAATATAAAATATAGTCAGTTAGTAAAAAGTGCTAAAATCACTGGCTAATATTTAGCCAAAAGAATTAATGAACAATTTTATATTTAGAGAAAGAGGAAGAATTGCAGCCCATCCGGCTAGTCCCATAATCAAATATCCCCATGAACAATTCATTCAAATATATAATTTTCCATGCCGTCTGTTTTCCTGACTAAACAATGAGAAGTGTTTGCCAATAAAATATTTATTTATTAATAAATGATAAATATGATTAAATCCTAAAAGCTTACATGAGGATCATTATACTTCTGTAGCTATGATGTCATAGCGTCAAACTTATTCAGAAGTTTAAGCAGAATGCATATTGCTGGTACTCTAATAAATCTGATTCAAATGATAAAGTTAACATTTAGTATGCCGTTAACGATTTCAGAATTGTAATATTTTGATGTATACAATTACTTTTAAATGAAAAGTAATATGTAGAGAAGTACAGAACTAGTTGGTCTATAGTTTGAGACAATATTAATATTTTAAACTGATAAAGAATTCATGCCATCAATTTTAGATTAAGCTGACTGGTTTCTTCATTATCAGATTATCTTTAAGTAATTCTCAATGGCAAGGAAATGACACAAGTATTAATGTAGCAAACAAAATTATGGAAGAGAGGGACTGCATTTACATTTACATCAAGTTATCACTTAAATTTGTTTGTGTTTCTTAAAATTGCGATTAAGTGAAACAACACTGTGAATCACAGGTTCCTATAGAAATCAATGTTAAAACTGCAGCTAGGTTCCTTTCGGGCATTCACTGGCCAGAAATAAAACTATGTACAGGTTTAAGTACCAACTCTTAATGTGCACTACTGTCTATTCCCAGTTGAAATAGCTTTCAAAATAAAACATATCACTAAACATAAAAGAAACATTTGAGTACTTCAGACCTTTATTAACTTTAAAACATTAACTTGATGGTGTTAAGTTCCTCAACACCTACAATGTGTTGTTCCTCAATGCCTACATTTATAAACAAAACCTCTTTTTTTTGGAAAAGTACTACAATATAAAGACAAATACTGTATATAAAATGTTAACATTACATTCACCTGAAGAAGCATTAATTAACTAGGATCCATCTAGTGGCAGCATTGGTCAGTACAAGTCCAGAACTACCTGCACCAATGAACATGTGCTACTAGGATTTCAGGGCATCTTCAAAATGGGACCCAGGAGCAGAGTTGCAAGTCTCCTGCGGTGGCAACGGTCACCGAGACTTTAAAGATAAGAATTGGCAGCAGGAGGAGGAGGCAGGAGCAGCAGATGGGGTGAAGAAGGTCTAATGGTAGGTGCAGGAATGAGAGGAAGACCATTGAGCAAGATTGTTCCAAATGACATGAAACTTTAAAAGTAAAATGGAGGGTGGAAATGGAAGTCAGACAAAAAACTTTGCAGAAGCAAAGAAAAAATGGTTTTGGAGAGTATGCAAGCCTCAGAACAGGTGGTCTGCAAAACAATGTTAAAGTGAAACACAACAATAAAGAAATATATTGTTGCTATTTTAGTAAACGACACTCAAGTCAACTTCAAATTAAGTCTTACTGTAAAATATTTAGGAGGGCAGTTACTAAGAAAGACATTTAGATAAGTAGAGATATTTTCGAAATTCAATAGATCTTATGATTTTAAAATAACAATAAAATCAGAAAATAAATTTTTGCATACGTTTCATCCTCTATGTATTTTATCACTGTTTGAGCTTTTCTGTGAAGAACAAGGAGAAACTGTGACAGAAAAATGCTTCTGAGGGACAAGCCAGATTTGAGCTGAAAAATCTGTGAAAGAGAAATTTTGAAATCATAATTTTACTCAGCCAGTTTTAAAATTTTCAAAATATTAGATTTATATGAATACTTTGAAAATGCTATTTTACTGAGTTTTCCTTTTCTAAATGTTATAAACTATATTCTAGATAATACTGTACCAAAAATGTCTTCATGATCAAATAGGAGAACCAATCTTCCACAAAAGTATTAAGAAACTATTATACAAAGGCATCAGTGAAAATTGTTCACTATTAACATTTTATTTCCAATATTTCATACCTGATCTAAAAACGACTTTACCAATGTATCTCGATACATCATGTCCTGGAAAATATTCCTGAAACAATTTATTGAAATGCGATTCAAACATGAATACAAATTAGAGAAACAAATTTATAATAGAAAACATAATTTACATAAAAATCAAGTGATTTGTGCAAGGATTACATTATTGATTGTTTACTCCAAAACTCAAATTTGAAATTAATCTGGGACTAAACCGTGGGCGGCACGGTGGCACAGTGCGCCAGAGACCCGGGTTCAATTCCCGCCTCAGGCGACTGACTGTGTGGAGTTTGCACATTCTCCCCATGTCTGCGTGGGTTTCCTCCGGGTGCTCCGGTTTCCTCCCACAGTCACAAAGATGTGCAGGTCAGGTGAATTGGCCATGCTAAGTTGCCCGTAGTGTTAGGTAAGGGGTAAATGTAGGGGTATGGGTGGGTTGCGCTTCGGCGGGGCGGTGTGGACTTGTTGGGCCGAAGGGCCTGTTTCCACACTGTTAGTAATCTAATCTAATCTAAATTACTTTAAAGTGCAGTATTCCGCAACCATTTAGGGAAAAAGAAACCACAAAATTCAATTACTTAAAACTGAATTTATTAATATAGATATTTACTGACAGTTATTCTCACCTACACCTAGGAAGGTATGAGGTCGTTCATAAGTTAGGATAGAGGCCATCAACCTAGCTCAATCCATATGATTGGCTGACAACTTGACAGTCTGTTACTACACATTTACAGTTACAATGTTTTCCTGTACTTCATTAATTTGAGAGTGAGGGGTGTCAATCATGTCCAAGTTGGAATTACTTGGAGAAATATTTAATAATAAATACTAAACGTTCTAGGCTGATGAATTATGACCACAATTCTCCACACATATTCCTGTATCAATGTTTACAATAAGCGGGATACAGAAATTAGAAGCTGGATTTGTTTTCATGAACCATAAATAACCAAAGTGTGCTATATGGACTAAGCTATGAACAGACTGCAAAATAATTCTTCAAGCCAAGAAACTATAAGAATTCAGAGGAAATTATAGGAATTTCAAATTTTTAATATTTTAGTTTTACATCTTGTTAAAAATATATATACTGATGACAGGGCATTTATCCAAAAATCTCAAGGTACGAAGTTTTAACCATCTTTTATTTGAAAACAGTAGTGTAAATCACTCCTAATTAGGCAAGTCTCCACAATAGATTTTATTCGTTTTTTTTAAAACACACAGGATTTCACAAGTATCTGGAATATATCGTGAAAAGAGGTGGGTAATCAATATAGTTAGGTCGCTGTGAAGGGTATTCTTCATTATGTTTGAACCGTGCATACAATGAAATCTTGGTATTAGTGGCAACATTGGTTTGTGACATCAGTATATGATCCAAGAACTGAGACTTTAACAATTTTGGTCCATGCCAGAGCCACTCAGCTCCTGACCTCATTATAACATTGGTCCAAACATGGGTAAAAGAGATGATGTACAGATGTGAGATGACCTACAGGTGTGAGATGACAGAGACTGCCCTTGACAGCAAGGCAGCTTTTGAATGAGTATAGCATCAACTGAGTTAATGGAAATCAGGTAAAGTTATTTGGGTTGGTGAAGTCGATCACCACAGTTCAAGGAAATCAATAAAGGCCAAAATCCTGGAACTCCTTTCCTAACAACATTCTAGGTGTCCCTACCTTGCAAAGGCTGCAACAAACCAAGAAGGCTGCTCATTGCCACCCTCTCCAGGGAAAATGCAATGGATAATAAATGCATTTCATTATAGTGATGTCCACATCTCATGGAAGAAAATAAGTTATGAAACAATACAGAAATTATCTTTAAGTAGGGTATCTCATTCGCCCAGATTTCATTAATAACTTGCAAACTAAGAAGTAATAGCTCTTCATGGTTTTGATTTCTGAATTATCCAGCATAAATAAAGTCTGAAAAAAGTCTTAATACTTTTGTACAAAGTACAATATATTGAGATTTCTAAGCTGTGGCCATTCCAAAATTTTGAAACTTTCTTTTCAAGGTGTCCAGATAACAGAATCCATAATACCACACTTAATTCCTAATCTTATTAATAAATGATGCAAGTAAATTTCTATTTTCCCCTCACCATGAATAGCATTCACGAAGCAATAAATATGCAATTTAAGTAATCAGTAAACATATTCAGCATACTATCTTCTCACCAACAGAAAACATGATGCTTTGAATTGCGATAGCATCTTGCTTCACTCCTAGTACTTGATCTGGCAAGGTAATATAAAGCCAAGACTAAAAGGATGGAAATAAAATCTTCTCCTTTGATAAATTTATTAATGAGAATTACTGTTTGCTTTTTATCACTTCCACTTTCACTGCTAGCCTGGGTTTTTCAAAATATTGACAAAAATATTAAATTTCAGGTCAGATAACTAAATTGTTAACATATTCTGGTGGAAAATACAATTTATATATTTAATATAACATTATGACAAAACACCTAGCTTTGCAGAATGTAACTACCAAATACTGAATGTTATTCCAATGTCTCTGCTCTAAATATAGTTCAGCTCTTAGATTCCACACGAATGAACATAATGTATGTATATTTTTGTTGTTTAAAAAAACCTATTTTCAAATACCTACAGATCAGGAGTGAAACTCTCATCCATATGAATTACAGTATCAGGGATCACATCTTCTTCTGATGCAGTCTTTTGAAGTTTGTGAAGTTCCTGGCTCATGTAACTCTGCTGGTTATAAATGTGTTCATGGCACGGGGCCATCTGCTTCACTGTATTCACGTCAACATCAATGTGTGTGGTTGGGTATGGAGCATACATAATTTGACGGAAAGGCAGCACAAAGCTACCGGTAGCATCCTGAGAACATTAAAGTTCACATTTATTGTAATTAGAAACTTCAATTCTAAGTAATTGCTTTTAGTAATGATTAAAGGCAAACTCTGTACGGTGGGACAATTGAGGAACAGTGAGGACTTTCAAAGCCATTTTTCATAGTGCTCAGCAAAAGTATATACCAGTGAAAAGAAAGGACTGTACGAAAAGAGATAATCAGCCATGGATAACTAAGAAAATAAAGGAGAGTATCAAATTGAAAGCAAATGCATACAAAGTGGCAAATACTAATGGGAAACTTTAAAGGTCAATAAAAAGCCATGAGAAAAAAGCTATAAAGAAAGGTAAGATGGATTGAGAGTAAACTAGCTAAGAGTACAAAAACAGATAGCAAAACTTTCTATAAAATATATAAAATGAAAGAATGGCTATGGTAAACATTGCTCCTTTACAGGATAAGAAGGGGGATTTAATAATGGGAAATGAGGAAACGGCCAAGGTGTTTAACAGGTATTTTGTATCGGTCTTCACAGTGGAAGACACAAATAACATGACAAGGAGGCTACAGCAGATGAAGACCTATAAACAATCATTATCGTTAAAGTAGTAACATTGGTCAAACTAATGGGGCTAAAGATGGACAAGTCTACTGATCCTGGTGGGATGTATCCCAAGCTACTCAAAGAGATGGTGGGGGATATAGCAAATGTGCTCGTGGTAATTTACCAAAATCCACTGGACTCTGGCAATTCCAGCAGATTGAAAAACAGCAAATATAAACGTCATCCTTTAATAAAAAGGAGGAAGACAAGACGGGTAACTATAGGTATGTTACTTAACTTCTGTAGTGGGGAAAATGTTGGATCTATAGTCACGGAAGAACTAGCAAGACATCTAGATAGAACTTATCCCATCGGGCAGACACAGAATGGGTTCATGAAACTGATTTATTGGAATGCTTTGAGGACATTTATGAGCACGGAGGACAACAGGGGAACCGGTGGATGTGGTGTATCTAGATTTCATGCATTCGACAAGGTGCTACACAAAAGGCTGCTGCATAAGATAAAGGTGTGTTACAGGCATTACAAATAATGTATTAGCATGGATAGTAGATTGGTTAACTAAGAGAAAGCAAAGAGTGAGGATAAATGGGTGTTTTTCGGGTTGGCAATCAGTGGCTAGTGATGCGCCTCAGGGATCAGTGTGGGTCTGCAATTGTTTACAATTTACATACATGATTTAGAGTTGGGGACCAAGTGTAGTGTGTCAGAATTCACAGATGACTCCAAAATGAGTGGTCAAGCAAAGTGTGCAGAGGACGCAAAATCTGCAGAGGGATAAACATAGATTAAGTAAGTGGGCAAGGGTCTGGCAGATGGAATACAATGTTGGTTAAATTTTGGTAGTAATAGCAATAAAATGGCCTATTATTTAATGGTGAAAATCTGCAGCATGCTGCTGTACAGAGGCTACCTCATTGAATGTTTTTAAAGCAAAGATAGATTTTTGAACAGTATTGAATGACAGAGCAGGCTCGACAGGCCAGATGGCCTTTTCCTTCTCCTATTTTGTTCTTATCAGTGTAATGAACACTGTAATTTAAAGTAAGCAATCAGCTCTCAATAATTACAAATGTGATCGGAGTAAGAAAACGCTGAATGAACTAAGAGCCTCTTAAAGTCCATCAATTCCTAGGCAGTAGGGCAATTACTACTGAGCAAAGCTCTGCCAAAATATTCAGAAGTTCTTTGTTCATGCAGGAAAAGTAATAGAGCACAGGTTATCACAGGTGACATCGAGGAAAACAAAAATTGAACATTAAACAGGGAGAAAGTAAGGACTGCAGATGCTGGAGATCAGAGTCAAAAAAATGGCGCTGGAAAAGCACAGCTAGTCAGGCAGCATCTGAGGAGCAGGGCAGTCGATGTTTCGCGCATTAGCTCTTCATCATGAAAGTGATGACATTCCTGATGAAGAGCTCATGCTTGTAACGTTGTTTCTCCTGCTCCTCCGATACTCCCTGACCGGCTGTGCTTTTCCAGTATCACACTTTTTGACAACACAATAAACTACCTACAGGCCAGAGGATGGTCCTTGCTAATATAAGGAAGGAATTAAAAAATGTAATGGAGAAAAAGGAAATTAAAACTTGCAGGCATGAAGAAATAAATTTTGATTATCTCTACGAACATAATCTTACCTTTAAAAGGCCCTGAACAAAAAGACCTGAATCATATTTGAAAGAACTACTAGCATTAGCAAGTCGTGAGCATTTTCGTTCATTTGGAGTTAAGAAAAGGCACAATGTTCGAACCATCTGTCAATACAGAGAAATAGTTAACAGATCATATACAAATCTTCTGATTAACCTGTTACATCCAAATGGATTAAGTGGTGATACAGTTGCTTGCCCTGTTCGCACAAAGGTCCCAGGCCACTGCATCAAAATGACCTTTCAAATCACAATAATCTCCAGTTAAAAAATGCCTTGGTAAGTCTGTGGCTAAGTGTAAATAGTAATGAATAATGTTGTTCAAGAAACTGAAATGCTGAAAGCTAAGTCCAGTACGTGGTGGACAACAAAAACTGCATTCTGAAATAATAGTAATAATAATTTGATTTCTAGAAGGAGTTGGATATATCACTTTGGGCTAAAGGATCAAAGGGTATGGGGGAAAAGCTGAACAGGTGTTTGAGTTGGATGATCATCTGCAATCATAGTGAATGGTGGAGCAGGCACCAAGGGCTGAACGGTCTGCTTCTCCTTTTCTCTTTGTTTCTGTGTAATCGGATATATTATTCTGCAGTCTTTTCTCTATGCTAAATTTTGTTATTGTTTTCTTGTGCTGTAAAATATCTACTCCTATAATGTTAAACTCTGGCTAACAAAATAAAAGATGGCAGTAAAATGAAATTGAACATTTACTCGAAGATAAAGGTAATATTTTACATAATGTGTACACTGACTGGAATGAATTATTATTCAGAGGGTTACTGATATTAATAGCATGCTGTATTGCACAAAGACAAAGATTACCACAAGTTTTAAATCGTAAAGCAGCAAGTTAAACCAAAAGTGAGTCAACTTTTCTTTTTTATTTCCTTAATTAAAAGTTGCTCCAATTATTCGGATTATTAAAACTGAAATAATGCAAAAATGCTTCCACTGTTAAACAAATTACTTGATATACTAGATATTTTATTTTTTTTCAATCAATAAGATACTTAGAATAAATAATAGGATTGAATACTTAAATACACTCTAGAACTATAGTTGTTATAAAACTTCAAATATTTATTTTATCCAGCAAGTTATGTTACAACCCCTGTCCTTTTTGTATTGGTGTCTAAAACCTTATTTTGTTGCCCAGTGATATCACGCCCTCGCCAGAAACACAAGCATGGATAAAAGACTGCCTAACCTACAAGAAACAGAGTTGGGATAAATGGGTCATATTCAGGTGAGCAAACCGTAGCGAAGTAACTTTGGGATCAGTGCTGGGCTACAACTATTTACAATCGATATTAATGAATCAGATGAGCAGACTAAATGTATTGTAACTAAGTTTTCTAATTAAACAAACAAAGATAGATAGGAAAGCAAATTATACAGAGGATATGAGAAGTCTACAAAGGAACATGGGCAGGTTAAGCAATTGAGCAAAAAGAAAGGGCGATGGAGTGTAAGATGGAAAAATGTGAAATTGTCCACTTCGGCAGGAAAAACAGAAAAGCAAGACCAAAAGACACAGGAGCAGAAATTAGGCCATTCATCCCATCGAGTCTGCTTCACCATTCAATCATGGCTGATAGGTTTCTCAACCCCATTCTCCCCGTAACCCTTAATGCCCTTGATACTCAAGAACCCATCTATCTCAGTCTTAAATACACTCAATGACCTGACCTCCACAGCCTTCTGTGGCAATGAATTCCATAGATTCACCACTCTCTGACTGAAGCTTGCTCTCATCATCTCTGTTCTAAAGGATCTTCCCTTTACTCTAAGGCTGTGACCTCGGGTCCTAGTCTCTCCTATCAATGGAGGCATCTTCCCAACATCTACTGTGTCTAAGCCATTCAGTATTCTCTATGTTTCAATTAATTTCCCCTCATCCTTCTAAACTCCATCGAATATAGGTAAAATCAATGACTGCAGATGCTGGAAACCAGATTCTGGATTAGTGGTGCTGGAAGATCACAGCAGTTTAGGCAGCATCCGAGGAGCAGTAAAATCGACGTTTTGGGCAAAAGCCCTTCATCAGGAATACAGGTCCCCTTTCCCCACCTCACTCCAGTTCCAAACTTCCAGCTCAGCACTGTCCCCATGACTTGCCCTACCTGCCTATCTTCTTTTCCACCTATCCACTCCACCATCACCCCCCTCCCCCACTCACCTATTATACTCTATGCTACTTTCTCCCCACCCCCACTTATCTCCTCTCACTTATTTCTCCACCCTTCAGGCACTCTGCCTGTATTCCTGATGAAGGGCTTTTGCCCAAAACGTCGATTTTACTGCTCCTCGGATGCTGCCTGAACTGCTGTGCTCTTCCAGCACCACTAATCCAGAATCCATCGAATATAGGCCCAGAGTCCTCAAATGTTCCTCTTTTATTAAGCTTTTCATTCCTGGGACCATTCTTGTGAACCTCCTTCAACACACTCAAGGGCCAGTGCATCCTTCCTGAGAATATGGAGCCCAGAACTGTACACAACACTCCAAATATGGCCTGACTAGAGCGTTATAGAGCCTCAGATGTACATCCCTGCTTTTGTACTCAAGTCCTCTCAAAATAAATGCAATTATTGCATTTGCCTTCCTAACTACTGACTCAATCTGCAAGTTTACCTTGAGAGAATCCTGGACTAAAACTCCCATGTCTCTGCACTTCAGACTTCTGAATTTTCTTCCCAATTAGAAAATAGTCCATGCCCCTATTCTTCCTACCAAAGTGCATGACCTCAACTTTCCAATATTCTATTCCATCTGCCACTTCTTGCCCACTCTCCTAACCTGTCAAAATCCTTCTTCAGCCTCCCCGCTTCCTCAATGCTACCTGTCCCTCTACCCATCTTTGTATCATCTGTAAAGTTAGCCAGAAATCCCTCAGTTCCTGCAACTAGATTGTTAAAGTATAAAGTGAAAAGTTGTGGTCCTAATACTGAGCCTTGCAGAACACCAGTCTTTGGCTGCTATACTGAAAAAAATGGTTTCATCCCCACTCTCTGCTTTCTGCCAGACAGCCAGGCTTCTATCCATGTTAGCATCTTGCCTCTAACATCATAGACCCTTACCTTACTCAGTAGCCTTCCTGTAGCACCTTGTCAAAGGCCTTCTTGAAGTCCAAGTAGATAACATCCATTGGCTCTCCTTGGTTTAACCTGCTTGTTACTTCCTCAAAGAATTCTAGAAGCTTTGTCAGGCAATGACCTCCCCTTGATGAAACCATGCTGACTTTGCCCTAATTTACCATTCACTTCCAAGTATTCAGAAATCTTATCCTTCATAATAGATCCTCCAGGCTCTTACCCATGACCAAGATTAGGCTAATCAGTTTGTCATTTTCTGTCTTTTGCCTTACCCCCTTTTTTAAATAGGGGTGTCACGTTAGCGATTTTCCAGTCCTCTGGCAGCCTCCTTGATTCTAGCAATTTCTGAAAGATCACCACTTACACGCCCATTATGTCTTCAGCTGTCTCCCTAGAACTCTCGGGTGTAGTCCAACTGGTCCAAGTGATTTATCCACCTTCAGGCCATTCACATTTTCTAGCACTTTCTCCTTGGTGATGGCCACCATACTCAGCTCTGCCCCTTCACTCTTTTAAATTTTTGGGATATTACTCATGTCTTCCACTGTGAAGACTGACAAAGTATTATTCCGTTCCTCAGCCATTTCCTTGTTTCCCACCACTATCTCTCCAGCATCATTTTTCAGCAGTCCAATGTCCACTTTTGGCTCTCTTTTGCCCTTTATATATCTAAAGAAACTCTTACAGTCTTCCTTTATATTACTGGCTAGCTCACCCTCCTATTTGATCTTCTTCCTTTTTTTTCCCCTCTTTTTGTCTTTGTAAGCTTCACAATTCTATCCCAGTATGTATAGAAACTAGTGATAGTGGATCATATCATTTGGTGGCCAGTTGGTGTTCATGTATCCTGGTGGCAAGTTTCCTGCTAGTTTGTCCGATGTAGTTTTTTTTTTTTTAACAGTTCTTGCATGGTATCTTGTAAATGATGTAAGTTTTGCTGGTGGTATCTATTGGATCCTTTTAGGTCCATTAGTCGCTGTTTAAGTGTATTGGTAGGTTTGTGGGCTACCATGATGCCAAGGGGTCTGAGTAGTCTGGAAGTCATTTCTGATATGTCTTTGATGTAAGGTAAAGTAATGTGGCTGTAGTTTTAGGTTGCGTTGTGTCTGCTTGTTTGGGTTTGTTTCTGAGGAATTAGCGGATTGTGTTTATTGGGTACCCGTTTTTCTTGAAAACGTTGTATAGATATTTTTCTTCTGTTTTTTTCTTTAAGAAACATAACATCAAACTAGCAGGAAACTTGCCACCAGGATACATGAACACCAACTAGCCACCAAAGACATGACCCACTATCACTAGTTTCTATAGTGGACAAAGAAGGACACCACTCTGACCGGGAAAACACACTCATCCTAGGACAGGCAAAACAAAGACACACAACAGAATTTTTAGAGGCATGGCATTCTAACCAGAACTCAATCAATAAACACATTTATTTAGATCATATCTATCTTCCCTTTAAAAAAAAACAGAAATGACATCACCCACCTTAAGAAACCAAGACCTATAAATGAAGAGGCGGGACATACCACTAGTACTTCACCAGAGACTCTCTCTGATGATGTTACCTAGTATGGTGACGAAATGTCTGAAAACAAACCTCAAGCTCAGCGAGCTAACTTACATACTTATCAACCTGAGCTACAAATCTTCTCAAAATCACTGAGGATTTGTGTTAGATTGTAGATAGGAAGTGGAAATGTCGAGACAGAGAGTGATGGGTGCATCTGCAAGCCAAGTTGGTGTCAGATTGATTGCAGGTGTAGGTTTGGCAAGGCACTGTGACACGAATTTGAGTTAGATATACATCAGGATGTACTTGAATGTGTTGTGCAACTCACTTTTCCTGATTTGATCAGTTCACTAAAATCAGAGAACTATAAGCCGGAGAGGACACCACACATCTGGAGCGAACCTCTACAATCTCCAGTAACATCTCAATTTTTGCAACAGGTCCTTCCTCCCATTGGCCAGGAGAAAGATCTCCCTGCTCACCTTTATATAGTGGAAGACTGGCACTAAGAAAATATCAGTGAAGCAACGTACTGCCTGAAGAGATTGAGAACCTATCGTAGTAATTTATTTCTCAGCTGAAATAGTGGACCTTCCAAACAGAAGTATGCTTTTCATTTTGAAAAACAATACTGAATTACAAAAGTAAAGGCCAGAAAGAGTCAGTTAAGAACAAGAGAATGAAAATGTCACCATCTCAACAAAAAATTGTTAAAAACAAATTCTGGGTTGAAAGGAAACAAATACCTTATTCACTTTTTCTGGATTGCTTCCTATGACAACCGAACACCCACATGTCTGCAAGTGAGAGCTAATGGCCCTGCAAATCAAACAAAATATTCCCATCATTCAAAGAGAATACATCCCCAATATGCAATTGTAACAGGATTTAACGCTTAGCTTGATATCTAAAAGGGCTGATATGATTTTACACCAGAATTTACACCAGATGTCAGGTTGTATAAGTCACAGACAACTGGAATCCATGGAAACCTTTGCTGGCACATACTAAAGACACCAACTTAGCAATCCAGGCACCTAAATTTCACTGTGAGCAGACCAATAGTCTGGCTGTTGCATGACTAACATCGTAGCTTTCCCTGCCTCAGTGTGGCTTCCTCATTTGTGTAATCAGCCATTTCTTCAGCAGGAAACTAATCAACAGTATTCATCTTTGCAGGTGTGAAAGTAGTAACAGAAAGCTACGTGTGGCACTGGCCAAGAACATACAATTTGACTGCTCCCAGAGTCACAGACCAGCCGAGGACCACATGAGCAATGATTCCTTGGGCACGATGGAATTCAGCTATGGTGCTGATGTCCCTAGCTCTCTCAGACTGATTAGCCACATTGGTTACAAACTTGATATATTGGCTGTCACTCCTGAAAAGGGTATCAAGTTCTTACACAATTGCAGTGCTACCCTTTGATTGTGAGTTAGTGCATATGTCCTGGAAAAAGCCCAAAGTGTAGAAATTCAGAACAATTATGATCTTGAAAGCTACCAACCCTGGATGGCTCACCCACTTAATTAAAGCAGACCCCTGCTGCCACCATGTCACACGGAACTGTCACATTGCCCAAGGATAGATAAAGTAGTCAGAAATGCTAGCACCTGCAGGAAGGTTGCTGGCTATTAGTATACCTGCTGCCAGACCTGCTGATGTTTTCTAGCATTTCTTTTTGGAATAAGAACTGGTTAGCAGACAAGAAACAAAGAGTAGGGATAAATTGGTCTTCTTCTGAGTGGCAGGAAGTGACTAGTAGGGCACCACAGGGATCAGTGCTTGAACCACAACTACTACAATATATATTAATAATTTACATGAGGTACCAAAATGTAATATCACCATTTTGGCAGATGAAAAAGCTAGGGAGCATGATGTGAATTGAGAGGAAGATACAGGGAATGCTTCAGTGTGATTTAGACAAGTTAAGTGGATGAATAAATGCATGGCAGATAAAGTATACAATGTGGATAAATGTGAAGTTATCCACTTTGATGGCAAAAACAGACAAGCAGATTATCCAAGTGGCAATAGTTTGGGAAAGGAAGAGTCGCAATGAGACCTGAAAATAAACATGTAGATGCAACATGTGAAAGAGAAAGCTAATGGTATGTTGGCCTTGACAGCGAGAGGATTCGAGTACAGGAGCAGGGACTTCTTGCTACAATTGTACAGAACCTTGGTGAGACCACACTGGGATACTTTGTGGTATTTGGTCTCCTTATCGGAGGACAGATGTTTTGGCTGTATGGAAAAGTATGACAAAGGTTCACAAGACGGATTCCTGTGACAACAGGATTGACGTACGAAGAGAAATTGGATTGATTAAATGCCCTTCAGTTCAGAAGGACGAGGGAAGGCTCTCATAGAAACCCAAAACATTCTAATAGGACTAAACTGGGTAAATGTAGGAAGGATGTTCCCGATGACCAGGGAATTCAGAACCAGGGGTCACTGTTTAAGGATATGGGGTAGGCCATTTATGACTGATATAATGAGAAATTCTTCGCCAAGAGTGGTGAGCCTATGGAATTATCTTCTACAGAAAGCGATCGAGGCCAAATCATTTGAATGTTTTCAAAAAGGAGTCAGATATGGTTCTTTATAATAAAGAGATCAAAGGCTTTAGATCAGAGATGAAGAGGAATTTCTTCATCCAGAGAGTGGTGAATCAGAGATTCATTGTTGCAGAAGGCGGTGGAGGGCGAGTTATATACTGTCTTTAAGACAGAGATACATAGTTTCTTCATTAGTAAGGGAATCAGGGGTTATGGGAGAAGGCAGAATGGGGTTGAGAAACATATCAGTCACGATCAAATGGCAGAGCTGACTCAGTGGGCTGAATGACCTAATTCTGCTCCTATATCTTATGATCTTATGGGTATGGGGAGGAAGTGGGAACTGGGTATGGAGTTTGATGGTCAGCCATGGCCCATACTGTATGGCAGTGCAAGCTCAGAGGGCTGAATGACCAACTCTTGCTCCTATTTTCCATGTTTCTTTGTCTCCACAGGTAGTGGTGGAGTGTCAGGAGTAGCTCTGAGGTGTCAGGTCTGGAGCAGGAGATTCTTAGATCAGAGAGTGTGAGTCGTAAGAGGAACGGAGCCAGCGTAGTTGGGAGTGTGGGGATTGGGGACAATTTATTAGTTACTCAAGAGTTACACTAGATTTTTAATTGTCTTAACTTTTCTTGACCAATTAAGTACTTAACTACACCAGAACACTCCAAACTCTCAGCTTTAAATGGATACTTTCAGGGGTTCCAAGCATAGGGATAACTGCTAATCCAGAGGGTCTCACATGCACAACTCTCATCTACAGTATAGAAATGAAATTGGGGCCAGAGTTCTTTAACAAATAAGTACAGGTGTACTACAATGCTAAAGGACAAATGACTGCAAATAAAACTGAGCTCTCATATTACATGCAAATAAACACTCACTTGTGCAGAAAATCTTCACGGCAGCTGTCACCAATATCATCATCATTCAAAAGGGTATCCTTAATCTGAATCAAATTAAAATTCAATTTAATATTACACTCACATTCTGAACCAGGTAGCAACAGTATGAACACCACTCCAAACTTCTGAATATAAAACAAAAGATTAAGTGAGGGGAAACAAAGAGAAACTGAGACTTCCGATTGCAAAAATAAATCAATATGAACTCAAATGATTATTATAGTCATGTAACAGAGAAAGGCCCTCAGCCTGTTGCATCGGCTCAACCAATCTACACTAATCCCACTTTTCAGCTCTTGGCCCATAATCCTGAGTGTCATGACACATTTCAAGTGCTCATCCATTAACTAAGAATTAAGATGGAAATTGTGAAACATTTTAATTTACTACTTTTGTTACTATCTATTGTCAATTTTCATGTACTTTAAAGTGGAAATGCATGGGGATCATTAAAACAAATTTTTTGCCATTTTACAGAAATTGAAAGGGAAACAGATGAGACAATCTGATAAAGGGGAAATTTGAAAGTTAAAAATATTGAGCCCTACTAATTCCATGTCAACTAATTTTATATTTTAATGCGGGCAAAAGTAACAAATGCCTGCCCCTTACCATGAGGTTTGAATTCTTGATTATGATTGTGAAATAAGATTAATGGAAATATAAAACACAGTAAAGAAAAAACAAAGATAGTTTGCTGTTCAGAATTAATCAAGTAGCGTTCAAATAAAATGCAGATCATGTAGAAATAAAGTTCCAGTCTAAGCAATTAAAATAGACAAATTAAAATAGCTAAGAGAAAAGTAGCTTTTAATTTTGTGAAAATATACATTAACTAATTGTTACTAGAAATGCAAGTTGAATGAAAACAAGGAACTGGAAAGCAAATTACAAGCTTTTGGGTAGGCATAATAAAATTAAATTATGCTCACACTGTTGAATATGTAAGGAGTCTTAAAGATGGAATCTTTGAAAATTTGTAATGGTAATTGTAAGCTATTTGCACTGCAAAATGCTTTAGGATATTTTCTTACCATTGAATGGTGTGGTAGAATATTCATCAGAGCTTACATGAAAGAAAATAGCAGTTAGTAACAAAATGCTTGTAGAAAATACTGCATCCAAATAAATAACATAATATGAAATAAATACAGAATAATGAAATGAAGTAGTTTGGGTGTAATCTACATTGTATATTTTATGCTTAATGGCTATATTGCAACCAAAATGCAATTACTCATCCACTACTGTAAATCAGTAAATGTATTGTAGTCAGATAACAAGCCAAACTCATGTAGGTAACACCTCTGAAGGATGGTGAAGGAAAAGGATGTACGCCTAGTGTTCAAATGTTGTAATGTATACAACTAGGTGACACAAAAAGCAGAATTTGATTTCAGGAAATTTATTAATGGCAGAAAATTGAGTTTTATCCTGGGTGATTATGTCAACAGAAATGGGAACATCAACATGCAATGTCACAGAATGGCAAGACATTGCCTCAGACTTCATACTTACTCAGAGCAGCAAGTCAAAGCAAGGTGCTGTGAAATCTCTCTCAAAAGACCAGAAAAGCCTTCTACCAGTTCACCAGTTTCAAGACAGACTAAAAATTTATAAAACTTCTCCTCATTTTTTTCCAACCTCATATCCAGCTCCAAAAATACTCTAAATTTTGATTCTTCATCTAGACTCTTCAGTAGTCCCCAACTGATACTTTGAAAATTGTACATCTCTCACTCTACTATCTGCCTCAAGTGATAGCATTTTACACGAATCATGAATTTATAGGCTTCAAGGCCAACTCCAGACACTTGAGCATTTTGTTTAAGGTCGTATGATTACAGATGCATCTTTCACACGTGAAGTCAAACCAAAAATCAGTTTAACCTTCATCCAACATCAATAAAAATAATTGTCGGACACTATTACAATATTGCTGTACACAGATGTGTTGTCCCAGTTACATCATTATAACAATCACACCTTAGAAGTGCTTCATTGGTTATGAAGTCCATAGGATGTTCTGAAATTGGGAAAAGCATACATAAAAGCACATTGCAGAATACGACCAGAATCATTTGCCAAGCTGGGTTAGAATCTCTTGCTACTTGAAACACTGTTTGCTTACTGGAAACTTCTGGAGTATTAGCATATTCAAAACTCTCTAAACCTTTATGTCTTCTCATTGTAATCTTTCCTCCTGTTTCTCTGTTACCTGTTCCTGATTCAAGCATCTCACCATTTTTCATCCTTCTACTCTTGCTAGGTTTATATCTGTTTTCGCTCAAATGAATCCCTATCCTCAATGATTTAAATTTCCATCTTAATTTGCATTAATTCCTCCAATTTCTCTGGTGGGTGAAGTTGAACAAGAAAGACGATCAGTTTATCTGCCTAAACATAAGAAGAAGCCCCAGTACCTGAAATGGACATCTAGTTAGAAGGATCACAATGTGTGCATATCATGAAGGGAAATATTTAAACTCCCCGAAGAAGCCCAAGAAAGTTCATTTATGCATAATTGCTTCAGTTCCACAGTGACAAGTTATTTCTATCTTGTATAATACAATAACCAAGTGAGACAATGCATCATTATACTTATGTAAATTTAATGATGTCATCAGTACTGCGGACCAACGAATAACCAAAAAGATGCATCAATCTCTGTTGAACATTTAAAAGGTAAACAGTTAAGTTTCCTAAAATCAGTAAATAACTCAATGAATTGTTCACCTTTAATTTCTCCAAGAGAGGCATTCAGATTTTATAAATAACGCAAAATCAAAATTTCACCAAACACTCTCATTAAATATTAAACAGCTGGAACATTTAAATGACCAGTTCTAATCACACTGCTCATCAATTGTTGAAAAATGCCATTTACCTACATTTTACAACTCCCACTAATCTTATGTCAGAAAAGTAGTCACTTTCTCTTTATTCTTTTACCATTGGTACTTGAGTAATAGTCAGTCTCAGGTAAAAGACAACCCCCTATTTTTGGCCAAAAAATCTGGAATTTTTCATGTATCTCATGTAAAAGGCAACTCTAGTTCTTCACAGAAAACAGATCAACATTTACGAGTCAGTGTACCAGTCGTCCTGCTCCATGTCATCCAGTCTACCAGCTGTTGTGCTCCACTCCCGGTTTCATAATTGCCCTAATTCATTGTATTTTTTCTCTTTATTCACTTAGAGATCAGTTGGGCTTCTGTTAATGATACAATATGAATTTTGATGAGCATGAATTTCAGCCACTTAAAATTAGTATCCATGTAATAGTTGACCCTATAAATTTAACCTTAAGTAGTCAAAAAATGTGACTATTACTCGAGTATATACAATAATTCATTCACAGGAGATCACTGACAAAGTCCAGTCTTTATTGCCAAAGCTTAATTGTTGAGAAGTGTTACAACACAGCTAAACCCTTCTGCACCAAGAAGCTCACCTCGCACCATAATCTGTTAAATTTCAAGAGGCAAAAAACCATCCCAGATCTCACTATTTAAAGTAAAAATGAACAATATTATTCTTTAATTCCAAAAGAGAACATTAAACAACTATTTACAACTCCTTTCTCTTAAACCTATCTTTTACTTCCCACTCTACAATACTGGTCTGATAAATTCCCTCTTAAATTTATGGCAAATTAATTTGAAACCCAGTTGTTGTTTTCGGATGTCGAACTTCTTCTGTAGACTTCTCTAGGTCAGCTTTGGTCTTCTCTACGCAAATTTTTTATGGACAAGTACCTTTTAGAGAGCTATTCTGCTGGCAGTCTTTACTAGTGAGTGCTCTTTACTGTTCTCCCCCTAACTGTTCAAAATGTCCGGTTTTATATCCCAAAACATTGGATCATTTCATCAGTTAATGTCATCCCAAGCAGTAAAATTTGATTGGATTTTGATATCTGGGCATAATTTAAACTGATTGGCTGAATTTGAATTTGTTTATGTACCATGGCAACACCTCACCAGATATTTGTGTCAGCCAAATGTTACATTTTAAAATTATTCAGTACACTCTGTGCTTTCAGTCCATGCCAGCTTCCTCTCTCTTTTAAAGGCACAGTACACCTACACCTTCATAACAGAATAAAGCGATGAATCACCTTGAATGTAACTGGTTGGTTTGCTAAACCATTTCAGAGGACAGACAGCAATCTCGCGCATCATAGCACACACAGGCCAGGCCACATAACAGCAGCAAACATCCTCCCTTGAAGGATCAAACTAGATGGTATTTTACAACAATCCAGCTGTTTAATGGGAAAAAATACTGATACTAGGTTTTTATTCTAGGTTTAATTACATTTATAGGCCATTGTGGGATTCATATTCTCATCCCAAAACTGTTTTCTAGGCCTCCGGATTACTAGTTCAGGATAATCACTACTTAACTGCACCTTATCCTTCTCTATTATTTGATTCATCTACAAGGTTACAATATTTCCCGGACAGAACTACTTCAAAAAATTCTAAACGAGATTTGATTCAACAGTGAGTGACCAGTGAATATTAATAGGTGAAATCAAGTAACCGAGAAGCCAAGATTTAGGCATCTTATTTTTCATTGCATCTAACATATAATATATTTCCTTACTATTTATTTAAAGATAAGCATAAGGTATGAACCTCTAGCCTCGGAGATAAAAGGGTTTTATAGTTAAATTTTATAATGACACTTCCTGTATTAGCAGGACTGTTATGTGCAAGTGCAATGTGCAACTCAATTGTTAAAATTTTCCAATTTTCCAGAGATGCTAGGTATTTTATATTGCATTGACACATTATATTAATGAGCATTGTGACTTAACAAGATTCTGAAATGTGAAAACATTTGAACAAATGACATGTTTCAACACAAACTACATTCCATTTCCTCCTTGTGAGTATCAAGCACAAACTTACTTGAACTTCTTCTAGAACGCCATGTGTTTTCATGGATGAAAATAATTCCATGACAGGTGTGATCTCGGTTGTTAAGAAAGATATAATGCTTTGTCCCTAAGAAAAAACAGTGCATA
This sequence comes from Chiloscyllium plagiosum, assembly GCF_004010195.1. NCBI lineage: Eukaryota > Metazoa > Chordata > Chondrichthyes > Orectolobiformes > Hemiscylliidae > Chiloscyllium > Chiloscyllium plagiosum. The sequence goes on along the minus strand of NC_057711.1, from coordinate 119,476,530 downwards.
TAAAAAGTAAGTAGAGCAACAGTGATCTACATGCATGGATATAGCTTCTTAAAATACGATGCTCTAAGATCCACTTCCAGGTTAATTATAGAGAACATGGAGAATAGAGAATACGGTTATGGCTGGGTACACTTATGAGTGTGTTTGCAGACAGTAATGATAGCAAATTGCAATTCACAAAATTAAAAAAGCTCTCCTGATTGGATAAATTAATTGCACTAAGGGCAGTCAAGTAACAAAAACTAGGATGTGCCAGAATAGACCATTGGTCAAAGCTGCATTAGTTTTTCTCAGCCATTATAGCAGGAGAGGCTACAACTAGCCTCCGGTTATGGAAGGGGGAAATAGGAAACCTCATATACATGGGTGTTAGATCATATTTGAGTGTGATGCCAGTATCATTCTTCTTCTAAGGAGAGAAGATTCACCAATTTCTGAAGGTTATTATACATTGCTAGTTTTATTCAATCTCTAGGTTTCCCTAGATTGCTCAAATAGTGAGTGTACTTAAATTGTTTCTCCTTGTCATTTCCTCTCCTGTGTAGGATTGCCAGTTTTAATTTTGTCTCATCCCAATGGTTCATGTGAGACATTGGAGGAGTAACTCTAACCATCAGATCCATGCTTACTTGAATAATAATTTTATCAAATAATTATTTTCCCTAATCAACCACTGCGGTAAATCCAAAGTATCTATGGATGTAGGCCTCATGGTAGGCCATTTAAGACTGAAATGAGAAATTTCTTCACCAAGACAGTAATAAGCATGTGGAATTCTCTGTCACAGAAAGCAGATAAGGCCAAAACAGAATATTTTCAAGAAGTTAGGTATAGTTCTGAGGACTAAATCAATGAGTGTGGGGAGAAAATGGAATCGGGATACTGAGTTGGATGATCGGCCATGGTCATATTGAATGGCAGAACAAGCTCCAAAGACCAAATGACCTACGCTTGACCCAATTTTTTTTAATGTTTTTAAGTTGACAGTGTGTAGAAGCACTACTATACTTTCTTTACAAAATATGGCCACTAGTGAATTTAGAAACATATTCCAATGCTAGTAATCTGTACTTGGCCATGCAAGATAAATAGATGTTTTCATAAACCACTTATGAGAATAAAGTGGTTTATGAAACTATCCACAGATTAAATTATTCATCTGCATTATGATATAGTCAGACATTTCTCGCCAGTTATACATGGAGATAGACCAAGTTCAAATAAAGTAATAAGCAATTTAAAACACTCATTTTTAATGTCCCTAATGTAAAAACATGTCAAACATTTGAAAGACTAGTTTCAGGAGGGCCAAATTTGTAACTGAATTACTATTTCCAAAAATATCTTAAAAATTATACAGAAAATGCTTTATGACCTCCAGCCTAAGAGGAAATAATCATATCATTGTCATGTTAATGAGATTCTATAGCATTTTACAGTGCAATTCCTGAGCTACTTTACAGAGAAAATTCCACAGTATCTGAGAGCAAACAAAACAAATGCCCACAGAGAAATGTGTGAATAGCAGCCAAGATGGTAAGCATTTAGAATCTGTGTGACTTGCTAATTTGGACCAAATAGAACAGCAAGCATAAACCTCATAGAAGCACACTGAGCAGATGCCAGCTAAAGGAAAATCAGCACCAGCCATTTATATTGTTATACGAGATACTGTTTGGCGAAAATACTAATATTTTTTCCCTCTTTCCTCTCCTGTTGGGATTAGCCACTACTAGGGTTTGATTTCATGAGCTCTGAGCACCTTTCGAGTAACTATTCACACAGGAACCTAAAGAACATATGTTGACATGCTGTTCAAGATGGGCAAGTTTGCAATCAAAGTCTAGACTGTTATCCTCCTCCTTCCTTTCTCAAGATGTGGAGCAACAACCATTATATTACAATTATCTACCTTACCCATCTGAATGCATGAGAAATATCCAAGTGTTGTGAATTTGGTTCTATTATGAAAAGTATTTTTTTTAATAAAGAGACAAACTTCAAAATTCTACTTATTTAATGAGGGAAAGAAGCCACAAGATTCCAAAGTTTAAAAAAGAATATTTACTATGCAAAAAACATAACAAAAAACACAAAATCTATCCTAACATCTAACATCAAGAATTAATGAAACTATGTACAGATCCAGCAACTCAAAATTGGACATCTGTAGGTGCTTTGATTCAGAGAAAACATGGCTGACAACCCAGTCAAACATCTTCCCACACCATTCCTATAAACCTTCAATTCCCTTAGTATTTCTCTAATCTTTCCTTATATCTAAAATCCCTCATTCCCGGTATCAGTCTAGCAAATCTCCTTTGAACTCTTTCCAGGGATTAACATTCTTTCTTAAATAAGGTGTCCAAAACTGAACACTATACTCCAAATATGGTCTGACCAATGATTTGTAGAGGTAAAGCATCACTTCCTTCCTTTTACACTCTATGCCTCTATTTATAAACCCAAGCATGCTGTAATCCTTCTTAACTGTACCAACTTACCCCGCCACCTTCAGAGAATAATGCCCATAAATCCTGAGGATCCCTCAAAGCACAAAGACACTGAGGTGCACCTGAGTCTCAGCATTCCTTTGTCCCCTTTCATTTAAAAACATTAAATTTTTAGTTATTCTACCATACACTTCACTATATTGCATCTGCTGTGTCCTCGCGCAGTCATGTATATTGTCTATATATTGTGATGTTCGTTTGGGAAGGAAACCTGCCATCCTTATGGTATTAGAGGTGCGAAATTGGATAAGGAAAAGCACGTCTCTTGATCCTGCTCTACCATTCAATAGAATCAACCATTCTCACATCCCACATTCCTGCCTTTCCCCATTATCCTCGATTACCCTACTGATAAAGAATCTATCTTAGCCTTTAACATACAAAGCTACTCTGCCCTCACAGCTCTCTGTGGCACTGGATTCCAAAGACTCTCAATCTTCCTCATCTCAGTTTTAAATTTGCACTCTTTACTCTGAGACTATACCCTCTCGTCCGAGACTCTTTTACAAGGGGAAACACCCTCTCTGCATTAACTCAGTCAAGCCCCTTAAGAATCTTATATATTTCAATGAGATCACATCTCATTATTCTAAATTCCAATGAGTGGAGTTTACCTTTACTCATAAGACAATCCCTCTATACCAAGGATCATTCTGGTGAACCTTCTTTGAATAGCCTCCAATGAAATAATATCTTTCCTTAAATAAGGGGCCCCAAAATTGATCTCAGTATTGCAGATCTGGTCTCACCAACACCTTAAATTAAGACTTCTATTAGTCTTCCTGATTGCCTGCTTCACTTGTGTGCTAGATTTAGTGCACAAGTACCCCCAAGTCCCTTTGTGTTGCAGCTTTGCTCCATTTAATACTCCTTTCGTCCTCTCTTCCAAACGTCACATTTTCCCACATTATACTCTATTTGCCAACTTCTGGCCCACTTACTTAACCTGTCTGTAACCTCCTTGTATCCCTCTTGTAAATTACTTTTTGACATTTTTGGATAGCCTGCATATTTGGCTACAGCATTCGCTTCCTTCCTACAAGTCATTAATACATATTGCAAACTATACAGGCAACACTGATGTCTGTGGAACTCCGTGATTACAGGCTGCCAATCTGAAAAGAACCCCATTTTCCTACTCAATATTTCCTGCCCAATACCCAAGTCACTATCTATGTCAGTATACTACCTTCAAAAACTATGAGGTCTTATTTTATGACTAAAACATTTGTGGGTACCTTGTCAAATGCCTTCTGGAAGTCCAAATGCAATACTCTGGTTGAGACTTGTTCAAAAAATTCTAATAAATTACACAGATACCATTTCCTTTTCACGGAGTCATGCTGACTCTGCTTGATTAGATTATTACTTTCTAAATGTTCTGCTATTAATTCCTTAATAATAGATTTCAATACTTTTCCAACAATAAATGTTAGGCTAATCGTACTACAGATATCTGCTTCATGCCTTGCATATTGGCAGCTTATTTCACCAGAATCCAGTGATTTTTGGAAAATTACAACCAATGTGCCCACTATCTCTGCTGGTGCCTGTTTTAGAATCCTAGGATGCAAGCCATCAGGGCTAGGGGACTTACCTGCCTATAGCTCCACTGGTTTGTCTAATACTTTTTTAGTAATGTTGGCAGTACTTAATTCCTCCTCCATATTATTTAGTACTAAAGGGTTGTTCGAAATATACTCCACCATAAAAACTGATGCAAAATATCTGTTTACCTCCTCTGCCATTTTCTTGATCCCTATAGTCATCTTCCTAGATTCATTTTCTAAGTGGACTCGATGTTTAGTCTGACCTCTCTCTTCCTTTTTATAAAGAAGTTGTTACTGTCAGTTTTTATATTCCTCACTAGTCTACGCTCAGTATATTTTCTCTATTATCTTTGTATTCCATCTTTGCTGGATTCTGACTTTTGCATCCTGATATGCATTTACTTTCAGTTTAATGCTCACCTTAACTTCCTTGGTTAGCTATGATCGTTTATCTCTCTCTTAGAATTTTTCCTACTTACTGGTGTATATTTTTGCTGACAGTCTTGCATTACTTCCTTAAATGTCTTTCCCACTAATCTATCCACCCAGTTCAGTTTAGCTAACTCTATCATCATTTCATTATAATTCCCCTTAAGATTAAAGAGCTGTTCCCAACTAAGTTTCTCATTCTCAAACTGAATATTAAATTCTATCATGGTACAATCACTACTTCCTGGGGGATATTTTACTTCTAAAGTCATTTAGACCTGCCTCATTACCCATTACCAGATCCAAGATAGCTTGCTCCCTGGTTGGCTCCATGACATATTGTTCTAGGAAAGTAACTCTAATACATTCTATCCTTTCCAATTTCATTAATATAATCAACATGAAGGTGATTATTACTCCATTCTTTTTACATGTTCCTTTATTTGTAGATTTATAGTCTTTGCTGCAGCTTGGCTGTTATTTAGGATCTGTACAATACTCCCTAACAATGTGTTCTTTCCCGTGCTATTTTACTTCCACCCAAAGGGACTCTACATCATCTAGATCATGTTTCACATCTGTCTTCCACATCAGAGTCTCATCTACCCTCAGTGATCAGAGCAAAAGTGCTTAAAAATCTCAAAGGAATTAAACCAGATGAAACACCCAGCATGGACCTTGGCAATGGAAATAACAATAGCAAATTCAGTCCTCTTGACCCTACAAAGTCCTCCTTAATATCTGGGGGCTAGTGCCAAAATTAGGCAAGCTATCTCACACACTATTCAAGCAATAGCTTGGCACTGTAAGGTCCCATGAGTATGACTGTGCTCCAGACACCACTGGATACATCCTGGCCCACCAAAAGGGTAGGCCTAGCAGAGTCGGTGGCAAAGTGATATATCGTTGGAGAGAAGCTGCCCTGAGAGTGCTCAGCATTGATTCCAGACCCAATGGAGTCTAATGCCATCAGGTCAAACATGTACAAGGAAATCTGATTAGCATGGACCACACCATACCACCACCAAACCCCAGCTCCCCGCATTATGTCCAGGACATATCAGTATGAGTAACCACTGCACAGGCTTTATGGAGAATAAACCAATTTTTCATATTGAAGTTATATTCCATTGTGTTGCGTGGCAATACCACCATGCTAAATGGGGTAGATTCCAAACAGATTGAACAACGAGCAGATCTAGACTAAGCATCCATGATGTGTTGTCAGCCATCAGCAGCAGGTGAAATTGCAAATGTTCACCTTGGACTGATGTGTTCCCTTTATATCTTTCTAAAGGATTTCAGCTTTGATTCTTCACCCTCAGCTTCTTTTTAGTTTCCTTAGAAATGATTAAATTCAGTTTCATTTCCAGAGGTACCTTTTCTGCTTCCTGCTTCTTTTTCAATTAAGCTTTCATTTTGAATGTCGGTACGACTTCAACAAAATGCAAATTAAACTTTGTCCCAGCAATGAGTTAGAATTTGCTTCCAAGTTCTGTTCTGGATGACCACAGTTGTACTCTAGGAA